>NC_141877.1:435031936-435334966 GCF_056163025.1 Triticum urartu | reverse complement strand
TGCTTAGCATGATCATGTAGTTGACATCATATTTGTGGCAAAGCCACCATTCATAATTCTTTCATACATGTCACTCATGAGTCATTGCATATCCCGGTACACCGCCGGAGGCATTCATATAGACTCATATTTTTGTCTAAGTATCGAGTTGTAATTGTTGAGTTGTAAGAAAATAAAAGTGTGATGATCATCATTTTTAGAGCATTGTCCCAAGTGAGGAAAGGATGATGGAGACTATGATTCCCCCACAAGTCGGGATGAGACTCCGGACGAAAAATAAAAAAAGGAAAGAAAAGACGCCATAAAAAGAAGAGAAAAGGCCCAAATAAAAAAATGAGAGAAAAAGAGAGAAGGGACAATGCTACTATCCTTTTACCACACTTGTGCTTCAAAGTAGCACCATGATATTCATAGTAGAGAGTCTCTCATTTCGTCACTTTCATATACTAGTGGGAATTTTTCATTATAGAACTTGGCTTGTATATTCCAATGACGGGCTTCCTCAAATTGCCCTAGGTCTTCGTGAGCAAGCAAGTTGGATGCACACCCACTTAGTTTATTTTGTTGAGCTTTCATATACTTATAGCTCTAGTGCATCCGTTGCATGGCAATCCCTACTCACTCACATTGATATCTATTGATGGGCATCTCCATAGCCCGTTGATATGCCTAGTTGATGTGAGACTATCTTCTCCCTTTTTGTCTTCTCCACAACCACCATTCTATTCCACCTATAGTGCTATATCCATGGCTCACGCTCATGTATTGTGTGAAGATTCAAAAAGTTTTGAGAATGTCAAAAGTATGAAACAATTGCTTGGCTTGTCATCAAGGGTGTGCATGATTTAAATACTTTGTGTGGTGAAGATAGAGCATAGCCAGACTATATGATTTTGTAGGGATAACTTTCTTTGGCCATGTTATTTTGAGAAGACATGATTGCTTTTTTAGTATGCTTGAAGTATTATTATTTCTATGTCAATATGAACTTTTATATTGAATCTTTCGGATCTGAATATTCATACCAGAATTAAGAAGAATTACATTAAAAATTATTCCAAGTAGCATTCCACATCAAAAATTCTGTTTTTATCATTTACCTACTCGAGGACGAGCAGGAATTAAGCTTGGGGATGCTTGATACGTCTCCAACGTATCTATAATTTTTGATTGCTCTATGCTATATTATCTACTGTTTTGGACATTATTGGGCTTTATTTTCCACTTTTATATTATTTTTGGGACTAACCTATTAACTGGAGGCCCAGCCCAGAATTGTTGTTTTTTTGGCCTATTTTAGGGTTTCGAAGAAAAGGAATATCAAACGGAGTCCAAACGGAATGAAACCTTCGGGAACGTGATTTTCTCACCGAGCATCATCCAGGAGACTTGGACCCTACGTCAAGAAACAAAGGAGGAGGCCACGAGGTAGGGGGGCGCGCCTACCCCCCAGGCGCGCCCTCCACCCTCGTGGGTCCCCTGTTGCTCCACCAACGTACTCCTTCCTCCTATATATACCTACGTACCCCCAAACGATCAGATACGGAGCCAAAACCCTAATTCCACCGCCGTAACTTCATGTATCCACAAGGTCCCATCTTGGGGCCTGTTCCGGAGCTCCGTCGGAGGGGGTATCCATCACGGAGGGTTTCTACATCAACACCATAGCCTCTCCGATGAAGTGTGAGTAGTTTACCTCAGACCTTCGGGTCCATAGTTATTAGCTAGATGACTTCTTCTCTCCTTTTGGATCTCAATACAATGTTCTCCCCCTCTCTTTTGGAGAACTATTCGATGTAATCTTCTTTTTGTGGTGTGTTTGTTGAGACTGATGAATTGTGGGTTTATGATCAAGTCTATCTATGAACAATATTTGAATCTTCTCTGAATTCTTTTATGTATGATTGGTTATCTTTGCAAGTCTCTCCAAATTATCAGTTTGGTTTGGCCTACTAGATTGATCTTTCTTGCAATGGGTGAAGTGCTTAGCTTTGGGTTCAATCTTGCGGTGTCCATTCCCAGTGATAGTAGGGGCAGCAAGGCACGTATTGTATTGTTGCCATCGAGGATAACAAGATGTTTTTTTATCATATTGCATGAATTTATCCCTCTACATCATGTCATCTTGCTTAAGGCGTTACTCTATTTACATTAACTTAATACTCTAGATGCATGTTGGATAGCGGTCGATGAGTGGAGTAATAGTAGTAGATGCAGGCAGGAGTCGGTCTACTTGTCTCGGACGTGATGCCTATATACATGATCATACCTAGATATTCTCATAACTATGCTCAATTCTGTCAATTTCTCAACAGTAATTCGTTCACCCACCGTAGAATACTTATGCTCTTGAGAGAAGCCACTAGTGAAACCTAGGGCCCCCGGGTCTATCTTCATCATACTAAATCTTCCAATACTTAGTTATTTCCTTTGCTTTTTTTACTTTGCCTTTATTTTACTTTGCATCTTTATCATAAAAATACCAAAAATATTATTTTATCATATCTATCAGATCTCACTCTCGTAAGTGATCGTGAGGGGATTGACAACTTCTTATCGCGTTGGTTGCGAGGAGTTATTTGCTTTGTGCAGGTACTAGGGGACGCGCGCGCAACCTCCTACTGGATTGATACCTTGGTTCTCAAAAACTAAGGGAAATACTTATGCTACTTTGTTACATCATCCTTTCCTCTTCGGGGAAATCCAACGCAGTGCTCAAGAGGTAGCAGACGGCGGCAGTGCTCAAGAGTAAAGGGCTAAGCACTCCGACAGCCACATACACCCACCCCGTCCGAACCCGCTCGCTGGCGGTGGGAGTTCAAAGTCAATCCCCGAGCCGGCCGTCGCTGCCACGGCCTGGAAGCTCAGGCACCCCGAGCATTGCCGAGGGTCGGTCAGGTGCAGCGAGAAAAAACGGCGCAGAAGGGCCATGAAGGGGGCGATGCCCACCATGGCCTCGCAGACAAAGGCAAAGACGGCGAGAAGAGCAGCAGATTGGGGATCTAGATGCAGCAGATGAATCTGGTAATGGGAGAGCATGAGGTTGGAGAAGGCGGAGAAAGGGGGGGGACCAGACAGACCCATAGGGCGTCGATGAAGAACTGGACCTCGCTGGCCGTTCTATCAACAGAAGCTCGGGACGCAGGCCAAGCCGCCGTCCCTCCCCATTCGTTGAAGCTGGTGGCGAGCGCAAGGCAGACCTTGTCCATGGCCTCCTCATTGATCACCCGTGATCGGCCGACGGCGGGCTCGGCGGCCAAATGCGGGCTGGCTGAGGACAGGGGCTTGTTCCCTTTCTCCGTCCGGTTCGGCGCCATGGCGATGGAGAGGACTGAGCTTAGGTCGGATGGAGAGGAGGCTGAGGTTCGAAGAAGCGGAGCAGTCGGGGAGTGCGTTGCCAACAAGGGGGAAATAACTGTGTAGGACGCCGTGGCCGCCTTGCTAGGCGAATATCAAGGCTGCGTGGGGAAGCCGGGCCGCCCACGTCCAATCAATCATCACGCGTCAGTGGGGCCGCATGCTATTGGGGCCCGCGGCGCTCCGCGCTTGCCCTTTGGCTTCACCTTGAAGCCAAGCCCGAGCGCGTTTTGGGCCCGGGGGCTACTGTCGGCGTTCTGGGAACGGGGGTCCCCAGACTTGCCTGCCTACGGCCCGTGGCGTGGCTCCACCAACGGCCCTGTATGGCCCATCTTCACCAGCAAACACTCAAGACCTAAGCCCCTCGCGAGGCGGACGACGCAGGAACTCCTCAGGGGCTGCTTCACTAGGCTGGCTCGCGAGGGGCGGAGAGATCAAGGCAAGGGACACCTCGCGAGGTTCCTGTGACGCAAGCCATGACGACTGGAGCCAGTCGGGTGCCAGTGTGCAGCGTCCTCGTTTTCTCTTTGGTGCTAAAGAGGCAAGCGCAGGCGAGGAGTCCCGAGGCATCAGACAAAGGTTTCCATGTCGGTGCAACAAGACCAAGACCAGCAGGACAGCAGGAAGGAGGTCACCGTGGAGCCCAAGACGGCGTCACCACCAGAACCTTTGGCAGGTGAAGACTACTTTTGTCAGGATAGCTTGTACTAGCTGTCCCCTTCGAATTGGTCATTGTGGGATCCCTTCCCGCTCAATATTTGGGAGGAGGATCAGGGCCTCTATATATAGGACTAGCCACCACCATAGAGAGGGGATCAGCTCCTCCGGATCACCCCGAACCACACAATTTCACCAAACACAACACCTCTCCTCAAGAGGCTGTTTTCCCTTGTAACTATTCCTCCACAGCCCAAGAGGCAATCCACCACACCACACTAGAGTAGGGTATTACACCACAACGGTGGCCCAAACCAGTATAAATCTTGTGTCTCTTGTTCTTTGGGTTCGTCGAGCTAGGCCGTGAGATCATGGAGTGTGCGAGCTAGAGAGGGTGAGAGATCTTTGTGCGCACCCCAGTGTTTGAATCTCAAGGGTTTTGCCGGAACCCAAAATCCAACAGTTGACTCCGGCCGGCTCGTGGTCCTTTGCTCGTCACGCGCCCACGGGCGCGCAGGCCGTGCTGCTCATGGCATGCGAGCTCCTGTGATACCTCCCGGTCGACGACCTCTATGACGACTGGCTAGACCGCATCGCCGAGCTTGTCAGCGCTGTCGGAGGGCTTCTACATCAATACCATTTCCTCTCCGATGAAGCATGTACCACAAACCTTCAGGTCCATAGTTATTAGCTAGATCGCTTCTTCTCTCTCTTTGGTTCTCAATACAAAGTTCTCCTCGATGTTCCTGGAGATCTATTGGATGTAATACTTTTTTGCGGTGTGTTTGCCGAGATCCGATGAATTGTGGATTTATGATCAAGATTATCTATGAATAATACTTGATTATTCTCTGAATTCTTATATGCATGATTTGATATCTTTGCAAGTCTCTTCGAATTATCGGTTTAGTTTGGCATACTAGATTGATCTTTCTTGCAATGGGACAAGTGCTTAGCTTTGGGTTTAATATTGCGGTGTCCTTTCCCAGTGACAGTAGGGGAAGCAAGGCACATATTGTATTGTTGCCATCGAGGATAAAAAGATGGGGTTTATATCATATTGCTTGAGTTTACCCCTCTACATCATGTCATCTTGCTTAAAGTGTTACTCTGTTTTTATGAACTTAATACTCTAGATGCATGCTGGATAGCGGTCGATGTGTGGAGTAATAGTAGTAGATGCAGAATTGTTTCGGTATACTTGACACGGACGTGATGCCTATATTCATAATAATTAATTGCCTAAATATTCTCATAACTATGCGCTCTTCTATCAATTACTCGGCATTAATTTGTTCACCCACCGTAATACATGCTATCATGAGAGAAGCCACTAGTGAAACCTATGGCCCCTGGGTCTATTTCTTATTATATTGCATCTCTTTTATTTACATCGCATCTCGTTTACTATTTTGCAATCTTTACTTTACAATCTATACAATAAGAATACCAAAAATAGTTATCTTATTATCTTTATCAGATCTCACTTTTGCGAGTGACCGTGAAGGGATTGACAACCCCTTTATCACGTTGGTTGCAAGGTTCTTGATTGTTTGTGCAGGTAGTAGGTGACTTGCGTGTTATCTCCTACTGGGTTGACACCTTGGTTCTCAAAAACTGAGGGAAATACTTACGCTACTTTGCTGCATCACCCTTTCCTCTTCAAGGGAAAACCAACACATGCTCAAGAGGTAGCATAGCTCGGCCTGGCCGTAGGTGCAGAGGCGCCTCGAAGACAAGTGACAGAGGCCGGCGGAACTGCAACGGCAATGGAAGCCAACAGCTGAATGAGGCAGTGGCGGCTCTCGACGGGTGGCTCGCTGAAGAATTGTCTAGGCCAGCGGGTCAGCTACAGCGGCTCTCAGCGTGAAACAGCGACCGACGACTCAAGAAACAGGCACGCGAGCAGCTATGGTGCGACAGAACCAGCAGGAGGCCAATCCAGCCCGCTCGAGGCAAAGTAGCATCTTGGCGCGGTGGCGGTCAGTGGCGTCCGGCAACTCAGCGTGCGGCAGCTGAGTCGACCGTGGCAGCGAGACCTGTCAGGGGAACCACAACGTGACGAAGCCAGTGGGCGGCTCAGCGTAAGAGTGATGCGAGGCCATGGCGACTCAAAGCTGGGGCGTTGCGCGGCAGAAGGTAAATGCGAGGCCGTCCACGGAGGCAGCGACTCCAGTGATCAATAGAGCTGGATGCGGCATCGTCTAAATCAGTCAAACGAGTACTGCTAACCCCAGATATTAAATCCACTTTTTGCTCCGTGTTCTACTAGTTCACGATTTGATATCTTCTGGTTTGCTTTGGTCAACGTGCAACACACATTAATCTCTTGATGTGTGTGCTCGGACAAGCGACAGCTCGGAGTTGAGACCGGGGCGGCCTATTAACAAGGACGACGGCGACTCGGGTTAGATCCGAGGCAGAGCTGCCCAGCAACTCGGGAGACGGGAGCGCGGCCGGCGAGTCCGAGTCCGGATCAAGTTCGAGCCTCACTTATACCATATTGTTATTCTGGAATCTCTCCTTGATGCTTCCTGTCCTGAGTCTTCACGAGATGCATCAGAGTTGATTTAGTTAAAACTTGCTCTCATTAGAACTCACGTACTAGAAGTAGTACATATAGAGTACTTTTCCAAAATCCATCAGATCTCGTAAACCGTGCAACTACTAGCACTTGACCGTTACTTCCGTGAGTGTAGCAGCAGCAATGATTCAATCTTCTTAGGAGTTGATACAGATCCTTTCAACTGATTCTTCTTCATCCGTAAATTTGGGAACTTCTCGATCCCTGAAGAAATCCCTCAAAGAACTCAACACCATCGTGCACAGGCCCCACGGTGGGCGCCAACTGTCGTGGATTTGTCACGGCAGATGTACTTAGTGTCAGGACTTAGTCACGAGGCCAACGCATCTATGTGGTAGCTTGAAAGGGATTGAGTGGGACGAGAGACGCGAGGTTTTACCCAGGTTCGGCCCCTCACGGTGGAGGTAAAGCCTACATCCTGCTTCATTGATATTGATGATGATGAACATGATTACAAGGGTGCTCTATCTCGAGAGCTATAGACTTGTTTGTCTATTGAGACGTCTAAAAAAACTTCCCCCTCTTGGGGTGCCCTTCCCCTCCTTATATAAGTTGAAGGGCGGGTTACATGACTAATCCTAGTAGGATTAGGATTACTCTATATTAAGTGGAGTGCTTGTCTTGCTTCCTTTGTTGGAGAATATTCCTTATGCCTTTTATCTTATGCCGGCCCACCATAATACAAGCCGGTCTTCCATGAACCGCCTTCTGGGCCTCCGGGTCTTGTCGCTCCTCTGAGCCGCCTGCCGGGTCACCAATGAGTCACCTGGCTCGGCCGGGTCATCAGTGAGTGGAGAGATCCGGGTGGGTCACTTAGTGAGTCGCCAAGTCAGGGCGGGTCACCAGTGAGTCGCCAAGTCAGGGCGGGTCATATATCCGGCTGGGTCATACTGCGGGGTATATCCCGGACAGAAAGAGAAACACGAAGACACGTAACAGGTTTCACAGTTATATAAGCAAATAAATGGATCTGTTCTGCATATGGAACATGTTTTTACAACTACAATTTAAAAATGGTAGTTGTTGCAAACATCCAATCAGATGTAAATAGCAAAGTAAACAATAGTGGAGGAAATGATGCCTATCCAAATCTATACTAGAACAAAGTTTGAAGGTTTGAGAAGGATGAACTTACATTACATGTTAACACGGGCTGGACAAATCCCTTCTCCATGTCGATGGAAGGATAATTCAATAAATTCCCCAAAGAAACTTCTTTATAAGCGTTGCCATTATTCTACATATTGCAAAGAGTAAATATAGATCAAATAATATTGGAAGAAACAGAGGATAATGAAACTCAGGTGCAGACTGATGATACATAATCAAATAGCAATTAATTAAGTACAACATTACAAGGCAAATAAAGGTATTGGCAAGAGGAATGCAGACATCAACGTGTGCAACAACATATTGGTAAGAGTAAATGTAGATATTATAATTTGGAGAAAGTGGAGGGCAGGGTAGATAAGATGAAGAGTAATGCTAGACAATCAACTATCTTGCGATGCAAGTACAATAATACCACCACCGTACGTTATTACTTGTCGCTCAATTGGATGTATCTAGCACTATTAAGTTCTAAATACATCCAATTGATCAACAATTAATTTGATACAGAGGGAGTACATGACAACAGGTACTTACATGAGCAATCGAAAACTTCATAACCATTGTGTTAATTCTACATTTATCCAATAGTAAATATAGATCTTATAATTTTGAGCAAAGGGAGGATAAATAAGCGAACAATTATAGTGATGCTACATAAGCAAACATCAATGAGTGGAAGTATGCTGACAAAGGGCAAGAGGTACTGACAAGAGCAATGCAGTGCCCAGTGTTGTTTTGAGATCCTTTGAGCAAGGAGATTCATCTGAAATTAGTTTTCATACAAGAGAGAAGGTAAGGCACATGCAGAAATTTAGGAGTTCAAATTTTGAATTGATATCATAGACATTACCTGACACTGGGCTCTCAACAGTTCTAATTGGGGTTTGGCCAGTGGAGTAGGGGTAAAGTGTGGTACGGTTGGGTCTGTGTTTTCTATGGCTGCTGATCTATCGGATTTAACAGGTATCACCACCTTTTCCAAATACCTAGTTTGTACTCCTTGAGGATCTGCACTCACCCTCTTCCTTTTGGACATCTATTACAAAAAACAACATTTGACTAGAAAAACATAGTATGACGACACATGGAATAGGTACAAAAAATGGATCGGTAAGGCATATACTCATATATGATGCTTAAACTAGGAAGATGGTGGTGTAACAAAGTAGAAGTAATGCAAGAGGTCATATGCAAAATATGTGCGACCAATACAACCTTGCCAAGTTAGAGCAAGTACCTTGATGGGTGAATAAGATAGGCCATCCTCCACCATGCCAAGTTTGTTAGCCACTTTATTGTTCCGCAATATTCCTCTCGTGCACCCATTCTCATATTCATTTTGATCCTGTTTAATACCTGACTTGCATGAAAACATAAAATCAAGTGAGATTATCTTTATAATGCAGAAGTGATTCTAATCCAATACTGCCTCCCTGTAAACCCCTTTGTGCTATTTGTACAATTCTTCTGAGAGATGCCATGCATGCTGTAATTTGGTGTGTGCATTAATATAATGTGGCCTACTACTCAAAATACGAGAGCTCCAGAAGTGATGATACTTCGCAGATGACTGCTTCAACATATAGTAAAGAAGAGCAAGTCGACCTGGCCTGGCAAACTCAAAATATACTAAGGGAGAACAACTCGACCTGACCAGTCAACCACAAATGTCTCTGCAACTCTTCCCAACAAGGAACATCCTTATTAAAGAAGAGAAGATGATCATGTTAAAGAAGAGCAGAAGAGCAAGCATATTGAAGATATTACAAGTCTTTCTATACAATGTCTGTTGCCCACCCATGATGAACCAGAGCGCACAAAGAAATACTATTCCTTCCGGTCTCTCTATATGTGGCTCACATGCATTTCGAAACTAAAGTAGGAACATTTAGCTGACCAATTAAACATGTCTCGGTTTTACTAATATCAGCATAATATCATATTTGAATTTGTACAACTAAGCTTGTTTAGCTTGATGGGTGGAGCAGTGCTATTACCACATGAACCGCGTAGGCTGATCGTGGTCATCATAAAATGGGGAAACCGTAAGCATATTAGTAACCTTTTGCCGTCAGTGGCAGACGGCAAAGACCTTTGCCGTCCACCGTTCCTGCCTTTGCCGTCTGCCATGGCAGATGGAAAAGTAGCTGATTCCTGTAGTGCATGATGAGTATAATGTTGACTGTGGCAGTGGGATGGCAGATCTGAAGCTGTAAACCGCGCAAAGGGTAGTTAGCAACCGATGTTTGCTTTGAAATAACAACTAAGATTTGGTATGGACAAGAAAGTACAGTCAACAAGTGACAAAGAAATGCAATTCTGTTGTCTCTCTATATGTCACAACATGCATTTGGAAACTCAAGTGGGACCTTTAGCTAACCAATTAAATGTGTCTGTTAACTAATATCAGTATCATATCACAATCATATTTGAACAACTAAGCTTTGGAATTCTGAGTGTTGTGTTGTTTAGCTTGAAGGGTGGAGTACTGCTAGTACGACAGAAAGCACCTACGCAAATCATAGTATAGTAAATAAAAGGGGAAAACCCTAAGCATCAAGAGTAAAATCAGGAAAGTGGAACTAGCTGGACCAGTGGGTGGCGTACATACTTTTCGAAATGAATATAGGAACATTAGGTGACCAATGAAACATTCTCTGTTTTAGTAATATGAGCACCATATCATATTCGTATTTCAACAACTAAGCTTTGGAATTATTAGTGGCATGTTGTTTCGCTTGATGGGTTGAGGTCTTGAGGAGTAGTGCTAGCACGACATGAAGCACCTACGATGATGGTAGTGAATATAAAGGGGGGAAACCATAAGCTTTATTAGTATAATGATCGTGCCATGGCAGATCTGAAGGTGCAAACCGGACAAAGCTACTTCGCAACCAATGTTTGCTTTGAACTGGCCACTATGATTTGGGACAGACAAGAAAAGTACAGTAAACAATTTATGATCTATTTTCCAGGTGAGATCATTAACTTAAGAAGATATGAAAGAGTACCACTCTATTGTGACACCATGTAGGCCCCTGCTGATATGTTGAGGGTGCTGCGGGTGCGATGCTTGTCGACAGCGCGGAAGAAGACTTTAGACGGCAGACGGCCAGGTCGGGGGATAATTCATGTTGTCGTGGATGAGGCAGCCGTAGGAGCGGCAACAACAAGGTGGACAACAGCGTTGATGAAGGAGAGGACGCGATGAAAGGATCCTGGTCCGGCGCCGTGGATGAGACATGTCCATCTCTTGCAGTGGACGACGGGGTAGGGGTAGGGGGATCTAGGGAAATGGAGGGGGAGGGGGATCTGGGGACGTGCTTGTATGAAATGTGGGAAAGTTACGAACTTATCTCCCATTTAAAATTTTGGACATCACGTCGGTTGGGTATAGGACGGTAATCTCGCATCTCCCCAATATTTTCTGGTAGCGATATCGGGCGAGGAGAGGGTGTTTTGCCGCCCACAGTTGGCGCCCATGGTGTATGAACGGGGCTGACAGGTAGGGCGGTTGTGTGACGTCTAAGGCAAGTTGCACATCTGACCTTATTTAAAATATTTTCCTATATCGATTTCAGACGAGAGTTTTTTTTTCCGCCCACCGTGTATGAATGGGGAAATGGAGGGAGAGACACATGTCTTTCAGACGAGCTTGAATCAAATGTGTTTTGCCGCCCACGTTTGGCGCCCACCATGTCTGAATGGGCTCAGAGGCGGTCGTGTCATGTCTGATTGAAGTTACTAGTCTACCCCTATCGACAGTAGTGTAAATCCGGTCGATTAGGATGTCAAGTGTCAGAGGTAGATAGTAATTTCCATCTTGCAAACACTTGCTTCGGGCAGCCCACAAATGATAGTGGGTGTTTAGCCGCTTCGTTAAAAACTTGGGAGAATTAGCATTCACGTTTACCCTGGGCCCTGGCAACGAAATTCAAATCCAATTTGTATTCGATTACGAATATCCATACATAATTCTACATTTTGTTATTTATTTCTTCAAAACCACGACAAATATTTTTTCCACATTTATATATGATTATGATTTAGAAATGCCATGATCTTCGAATATAGTAGGTTGGATACAGTTTCAGTCAAACAGTTATTTCATCCAATACAATATGCCCACACGAAAAATAGTTCACCCTATGTCAATCATACAAGTACTGAGGATTACCTCGCCTAAAAATTCGGATCATTACAGCACATGGACAACATAGGGGGTCTTACAACACAATCCATTCAGAGACATGACACAACATGCAAGTATAATAATCTAATGATAATTTCAGCTGGTATCTAAAGAAAAACTGGGATTACCTTGGGCTTCAGATAGCAGAAGCAGTAGGACCTCCTCCGTCTTCAAACACAACATTCTTAATTCCTCCAATTCTTGGGTTGCTTGCATAATGCGTGCAACTAATTGCATAATTTTCAGCCTCAAGATCAAGATTACCTCATTCATGGAAGCCACACCATCTCTTTATGCCTCTAGTAGAGCCTCAAGAACTATAATATCTGTTGTCGGTGTCAAAACCGGCGGATCTCGGGTAGGGGGTCCCGAACTGTGCGTTTAAGGAGGATGGTAACAGGAGGCAGGGAACACGATGTTTTACCCAGGTTCGGGCCCTCTTGATGGAGGTAAAACCCTATGTCCTGCTTGATTAATATTGATGATATGGGTAGTACAAGAGTAGATCTACCACGAGATCGGAGAGGCTAAACCCTAGAAGCTAGCCTATGGTATGATTGTATGTTGTCCTATGGACTAAAACCCTCGGTTTATATAGACACCGGAGAGGGCTAGGGTTACACAAGGTCGGTTACAAAGGAGGAGATATACATATCCGTATTGCCTAGCTTGCCTTCCACGCCAATTAGAGTCCCGTCCGGACACAATACGAAGTCTTCAATCTTGTATCTTCATAGTCTAACAGTCCGGCCAATGGAGATAGTCCGGCTGTCCGGAGACCCCCTAATCCAGGACTCCCACAGTAGCCCCTGAACCAGGCTTCAATGACGATGAGTCCGGCGCGCAGTATTGTCTTCGGCATTGCAAGGCGGGTTCCTTCTCCGAATACATCACAAAAGAATTTGAATACAAGGATAGTGTCCGACCTTGCAAAATAAGTTCCACATACCACCGTAGAGAGAATAATATTTTCACAAATCTAATTTGCTGACTTGTTTTGGCAACACGACATTATGCCATGGCCCGGTGATTATTCGAACCGTTTCCTTTAACTAGCCCCGCACATAACGCGAGGCAGTTTTTTGACAAGTCTTGTCAAAGCAGAGATCGTGTCCCCCTATCACGGGATTCTCATCAATACGGGCGTGGGTAACCCAACCGCGCCATCGATTACGGCGCTTGGGGGATAAGCGAGTTTTACCAGGCTAGTGGGGACACTTAGTTTCGTCCGCCCATATAAAGGGATAAGGATTTACCTTTTCATCCACGCTTTCTTCCTCCTTTGCTCATCCGTTTTCGCACACTCGAGCTCTAGCGCCCAAGTCCGCACTTCCCACCTCAACCTTCTCCAACCATGTCCGGAGTGGGAGGCAGGTGGATGGTCTCCTCCGTCACGGAGGGAGACATCAAGAAGCTGCGCGAAGCCGGATACTTAGCCGCGAATATCGCGCATCGGTTGCCCGCTGCGGGGAAGATCGTCCCTACCCCAGAACCTCACGAGAGGGTAGTTTTCCTCCACCACTTCCTACACAGACTGGAGTTTCCCCTCCATCCATTCGTCTATGGTCTCATGTTCTACTATGGGCTGGACTTTCATGATTTGGCCTCGAACTTTGTCCTGAACATTTCGGCGTTCATCGTCGTATGTGAGGCTTTCCTCCACATCCGGCCCCACTTCGGCCTGTGGTTAAAGACCTTCAATATCAAGCCGAAGGTGGTACGAGGCCAACAAGCAGAATGCGGCGGAGCCATGGTGGGCAAGATGCCCAACGTTATATGGCTTGAAGGCTCCTTCGTGGAGACAATAAAGGGATGTCAATCGGCGTGGTTCTACATCACCGAGCCGCGCGACGCCAAATGGGCGGCAGCCCTCAAGTTTCGATCCGGATTCCCTACACGCTCATTTCCTGGAAAGAGAAGGGCTTGTCATGGGGTCATCGGTGGAGCTGGATGGACTCCAGAAATGTATCCGGAGTATGGCAAGCAAGAAGCTCAAGCTTGTCAACATAGTCCAGGTTATGCTCATCTGTCGGATCCTCCCATGTCAACAACGGGATTTTAACTTGTGGGAGTTCGACCCGGCCCGACACTAGACTCTGAGCGAGCTCTTTGATACGACGCACAAGGACGTCTGGAAGGTGCTGTTCAAGGGCGCCGAGGTCCCTCCTTCTCTCGCCGAAGACCTCAGACTAAGCGCAAAGCGCCTAGCGCGTTCGGTGAGTTCAATACGTCCCGTAGGACATTTATTTCCCCTAGCTTAATCATGTGCGGGGTCTAATCCCCATGCCTTTGACAAGACTGGGTGGAGACATCGGGGCAGATTAACTGTCTGGCCCCTTTGCCCGAAGACACTGCGGGCGCTCTCCTGACGGAGGTGCTAACTCCGGCTCCTTACAAGGTGCCGGAGATGACCTAGAAGGCCAAGGGAACCCGAAAGAGTTCCCGGCGCCAGGTGTTATCAGACTCATCGTCCGATAACTCTGTGGCACACTCCTCCCCCGAAGAGGAGGAGGAAGAAGAAGATGCTCCCCCTCCAGGCGGGGGAGACAAGAAAAGAAGGCCATCCCAACTGGGGGGGGGGGCGAAGGGTCCAAGAAAGGAAGGACTCGACAGCTCCACCGCCGCCGATGAAGACGAAGACGAGTGGTTGCCCAGGGCCAAGCCCCTGGGGAGATCGTAAGTATTCAGATACCAGAGTAACTCGTAGCATTCCTTTGTCGCACTGCTTTCCCTAATGCCGAACATGATTATGCAGGCCGCCACGAGCCAGTATCGATGTATCATCGGACGGCTCCCTGGGCTCGTCGGACATGGATAGCGATCCAGTCCCAACCGCCACCTCCCCTCATCCTGCGGACGACGCCGAGGTGCCGTCTCATGAGGCACCGGGTCGAGGGGAGACAGTCCCGGAGGCGCCCCAAGGCGGCCTCCCGGACTCCGGGAGCCGTGGGGACAAGGCCCCTGAGAGCTCCGAGTTCGGCCCTCAGCCGAACACCGCGCCGGAACCTCCAGTGGTTCTGGGCTCGGGCAGGCGGCCACCTTCCAAGAGGGGCAAGATGCCTGTGCCGGTGACCTCTGTCCATCCAGAGGCGCCAGACAATCTGCTGGAAGCACTTCGCAGTGCTTCCATCGATGAGGAGCACCGTACTATTATGAGTGCGGTGGTCCAGAAGGTTCAGTCCGCCAAGAGCGGATTGACTGAAGCCTGTGCCAGCCTTCTAACAGGCTTTGAGGTAAGTGTTTCAAAATATAGGAAAAATATTACCGCATAGACAGTAGCCCCTGATGCTTTGTTCGATGTTCACAAAGAAAAGCCGAACAGAGGATCAAATAATATTGCAGGAGTCTAATATAAGTATGTCAATATGCGTATGCAGGCCTCGCTGCTGGTGTCCGCCGCACTGACTACGGAGGTTGCCGTACTGAAGCAGGACCTCGAGGGGTCCAAGAAAGAGGTCAGCCTTTCCAAGAGGCAGCTCGAAGAGAACAAGGGTAAGTAATACCCTGTCTATAGATATGTATATATTAAAAAAAAGACGCGATTGCAAAATGACAGGATCATCGTATATCTGATAAGGGTCACAGCCGAGGTGGCGACCCTGAAGCAAGCGCTAACCAAGGCTGAAGATAAAGCGGCCAAGGAGCGCACCGAGCGAGAAAAGCAAGAGGCTCGGGTGGGCGAGGTGCAGCAAGAGCTCCAGGCTCTCGTGACGAAGCACGAGGCGTTGGAGCTTGACTCAAAGACGCGAGAGTTTGAGCTTGCCGCAGCCCTCGAGAGCGCGAAAAGTGCCAAGGCCGAAGCCCAAAAGGCCCTCCAGGAGATCGACGCAATGAAGAAGATAGCGGCGGGTAAGGCATTCTATATGCAAAGCAAGCATGTGAAAGTAAATTACCGATTACTTACCCGAATTCGGAGCTCTCTAGGAGCATTCGCAGATTTTCCCCACAGCGTGTCGGATGCCGCACAGTTTTACCAGGCCGAGGAGGGAAGCTCAACGGAGAAGCTGTTCTAGTCTCAGTATACTGGGACCAAACACCCGATGCCTCTGAGCGACCAACTAAAGCAGCTGGTCGAGCTGCACAAGGCAGCCGAACAGGCCATGAAGGGCTTTATAGTCCGGCTATGGCCTGGCGACGCCCTTCCGAACAGCTACTTCGGCCTGGTGAGGCGGCTTGTGGATGCCTGCCCACGGCTGGGGGTCGTCAAGCGGTCCGTCTGCATCGAAGGTGCACACCGGGCTTTCGCCCACGTGAAGGTGCAGTGGGCCAAGCTAGACGCCGTGAAGCTGATCAAGGAAGGGCCGCCGCAGGGCAAAGAGCATCGCACCCCCGAAATTTATTATGAGGGTGTCCTGAAGGGTGCGCGTCTTGTGGCGGACGAATGTTCAAAGGATGTAATATTTGAGTAAACTTGCTCGTGTGATCCTGTATGATGAAAACTTGTTTCATATGCGATATGCAACGCTTTGTGTGAATTTAAAATATTACCTTCTGTTTGGCCGTTTATCCAATCTGAGAGATGGCTAGTCCTCAGCTTTTTCCCCCACGCCACGAGTGCTGGGGTGTTTGGGATAAACCCGAGCACTCTTGTTCCCATATTTGGGTCCTTCGAGGGAGGTTCTCAGCACAACGAACAAGGCAACCGGACTAATAATGCTTTATCACTATCTCTTAGCCATAGAATTCTATAATTTTAAATTTCGGCGAAGCCCCTGGTATTTGGAAGGCCGAATTCGGGGCGCGATACACGCCTTTAAGCCGGACAGGGCTGGCCCCTTGCCCTAAGTGGCATAAGTCTTTAGGGACTCGAAAACCTCGCCGAACAGCGACCAGTCTCTCGCCTTATCATGACAGTCAGTTTTAGCTTTCTCTACTGAGGTGCTAAGCCCGGCAGAACTGGGGCACAATTGCAGTAGTTCTCCTAGCGCTACCTTAGCCGATAGAGCGGGACGTAAGGTACAAAACATAGGAGCCGGGCAAACCCAACATTTGACCAAAGACATGATTCGGAGATGATGCATATAATGCTATAAGTTCGGGGTGCCGCACTTGTGAAAGTGTTCGGACTTTTCACACCATATTGTGGGGTACGTAAGCCCCTGGTGTATTGGCCGTACCAAAGTGTACGGTTGCAAGGCGTCATTAATGAACACACACACACACACACACACACATATATATAACAAGAATGCAATAATAGTCATGATGTTATGCATTGTTTATTCAAAAAGGTGCGTTAAAGTAGAATGATACAGATAGTGCGATAAGCAAAGAGTGGGACTATGTCCCTTCCAAGGGCAAGCTGAGGAATAGTATTAAATCAAATATTTCGCTCGTTATTGTAATCCACCTGGGAATTCCGTGGTGTGACGTAGCTGTCTGCCTCCTTGGTTGCTGCATCATGTGTTCGGCAATAGTGCTGTCGGACAGGGTTTCCAGAGATTAAGGTCCTGAAAAAGAGAAAAATAACCAAACGGGAAGCCCCTAGTGTGGTTTAAGCCGCGTCTTGGGGCGTGCCGCAGTGTGCCCCCCTCCCCACCTGTGTCCATGGTATTTTTAATGCGTAATTATGTACGTGTGGCACGAGTTTCGCCATTTGGCTGAGACTGGGGTGGGGGCCACATTGCTACGCGAACTCAGATCGCGCCAGGCGGTCTAGTTGCCGATTGCTCCGAGCGCGCTTGAAGGTGTCCGGTTCTTGAAACGCCGAACTGGTGGATTGCCTTGAGAGGCTGTTTTGCGCTTCTGCTGCGAGGGCCGCAGTGTGCTCCTCTCTTTGGAGAAAGCGCTCTGTGTTTCCATTGACTGCAATAACCCCGCAAGGTCCTGGCATCTTGAGCTTGAGGTATGCATAATGCGGTACCGCATTGAATCTCGCAAATGCGGTGCCGCATTGAATCTCGCAAATGCGGTTCGCCCGAGTAGTGCATGATAACCACTGCGAAACGGGACTATATCGAAGATTAACTCTTCGCTTCGGAAGTTATCTGGGGATCCGAAGACCACTTCCAGTGTAATTGAGCCTGTGCAATGGGCCTCTACGCCTGTAATGACGCCCTTAAAGGTTGTTTTTGTGGGTTTGATCCTTGAGGGGTCTATACCCATTTTTGCGCACTGTGTCTTGATAAAGCAGGTTCAGGCTGCTGCCGCCATCCATAAGGACTCGAGTGAGGTGATATCCATCAATGATTGGGTCCAGAACTAGTGCGGCGAATCCACCATGACGGATACTAGTGGGATGGTCCCTGCGATCGAAAGTGATTGGATAGGAGGACCACGGGTTGAAATTTCGGGCGACTGGCTCCAACGCATATACGTCCCTGAGCGCACGCTTCCGCTCCCTCTTGGGGATGTGGGTTGCGTATATCATGTTCACCGTCCGCACTTGTGGGGGAAACCTCTTCTGTCCTCCGGTGTGTAGCTGCCGGGGCTCCTCCTCGTCATCGCTATGTGGCCCCTTGTCCTTGTTTTCGGCAATTAACTTGCCGGCCTGCTTGAACACCACAATCCCTGTTGGTGTGATTGGCTAGCTTTTCTGGGGTGCCGTGTATTTGACACCAGTGATCGAGTATACGGTCCAAGCTGGACGGACCCGGCGTACTTTGTTTGAATGGCTTTTTCCGCTGACCGGGTTTAGAGCCTTTGAATCCGGCATTGACTGCCGTATCCTCGGTATTATCGCTGTTAATGCGGCGCTTATGTTTGTTGCGACGTGACCTGCTATTGCCATCCTTGGTATCCGAAGTACCATGGTTCTTTGATATGTTATTACTGCGAGCCAGCCAGTTGTCTTCTCCTGCACAAAAGCGGGTCATGAGTGTCGTGAGGGCTGCCATAGATTTCGGCTTTTCCTGACCAAGGTGCCGGGCTAGCCATTCGTCACGGATGTTGTGTTTGAAAGCCGCTAGGGCCTCTGCATCCGGACAGTCGACAATTTGATTTTTCTTTGTTAGGAACCGAGTCCAGAATTGCCTGGCCGAATCTTCTGGCTGCTGAATTATGTGGCTCAAGTCATCGACATCTGGTGGCCGCACATAAGTGCCCTGAAAGTTGTCGAGGAATGCGGCTTCCAGATCTTCCCAACAGCTGATGGACTCGGCTGGCAAGCTGTTAAGCCAATGCCGCGCTGGTCCCTTGAGCTTTAGTGGGAGGTATTTGATGGCGTGTAAGTCATCACCGCGGGCCATGTGGATGTGGAGGAGGAAATCCTCGATCCATACTACGGGATCTGTTGTGCCGTCGTATGATTCAATATTTACAGGTTTGAAACATTCTAGGATTTGATGATCCATTACTTCGTCTATGAAGCATAAGGGGTGTGCGGCGCCTCTGTATTGGGCTATATCACAACGCAGCTCGAATGGGTCTTGCCCGCTGTGTTTGGTCCGACCGGATTTGCTTTTACTGTATCCGGCATGACGTTTATCGTCTCGCAGAGTGGCGCGCCCTCGTGATCCGTAGATCGATCTTGCATGCTTTGCTTTGTCCTCCAATATGTCTCGCAGGTCTCGCGTATCTCCCCATGCCTTTTTATTTGAATGGCGTCGGGGTGGAGGCTGAGTTTTTGGCTGGAATGCCTCTCTATCGCGACCACGAGGTGGCCGATCAGCCGTATCATACGCTTCTTCCTCCAGTCGGGGTAGCAACCTGCACTTTGGGTAACTCTTGGAGGGGCGCTCGAGTTTATATTCCTCGGCCGCGAGGACTTCAGTCCATCTGTCAGCTAGCAGATCCTGATCAGCTTGAAGCTGCTGCTGCTTTTTCTTAAGGCTATTTTCCGTGGCTATAAGCCGGTGTTTGAAGCGCTCTTGTTCGACAGGATCCTCTGGCACAGCGACTTCATCGTCGCCGAGGCTTGCCTCATCTTCGGAGGGGGGCATGTAATTATCATCCTCCTCTTCTCCATCTGCCGCTCTCTCAGGAGGGCTGGCTCCTCCATCCTCCTGCTCTAAATCTTGCTGGAGGGGATTGTTGTTGTCTTCGGCACTATCCGGAGTATTATTATCTCCTGTGCCAGTATCACCACTTTTGCTTTGGCGGGACTTAGAGCGGCGCCGCTGACGTCGGCGCTTGGGTTGCTTCTTGGAGGGGTCATCCTCTGCTATCTCGTCGCCATTGCCTTCTTTGGGTGTATCCACCATGTATATATCGTATGATGAGGTGGCTGTCTAGTGCCCTGTGGGCGGTGGTTCCTCTTCGCCTCCCGCATCGTCGTCCATACCGTCGATGTCTTCGGAGTCGAAGTCGAGCATGTCGGTTAAGTCATCGACAGTGGCTACTAAGTGGGTGGTGGGTGGGCCTAGAATTTCTTCGTCATCCGCAACCCAGTCCTGCCGGCATAGTTTGGCCAGGATCCTCCTGACAAGGAGAGAGACCTTAACGAGTTCAGTATGTCGCCAAAGGGCGAGTGCTGAAAAATATCCGTGGAGGTAAACTCCATGATCAGCGCCCAATCGGATTCGATAGGAACGGGCGCAGGCGGTTCGGAGTCCATGGCCGGAGAAGGATCCGACAGTTTAACAGCACGACTCTCGTGCAAGGTAAGGTCGATGTTTGGCTTGATCGCAGCTGAGGGTAAGGCCTCCGTGGCGGGGTCCATCCACCCGTCCGCGAAAGGCGCACCTGGCTTTGAATTGAGGGTCGGAGCGACTGCCTGTGCGATCTCTTGAACACTATTCGATGGTAGAGCTAAATCATACTCATCGTGACCGCGTGACGCATAAGGCAGAGGCTCGAATCCGTCGAAGATCAAGTCTCCACGGATATCGGCCGTGTAGTTTAAGCTTCCAAACCTAACCTGGTGGCCAGGGGCGTAACTTTCAATCTGCTCCAGATGGCCAAGCGAATTGGCCCGTGGTGCAAAGCCGCCGAACACGAAGATCTGTCCGGGGAGAAAAGTCTCACCCTAGACTGCATCGCCATTGATGATAGTAGGAGCCATCAAGCCTAACGGCGACGACACAGAGGAACTCTCAATGAAAGCACCAATGTCGGTGTCAAAACCGGCGGATCTCGGGTAGGGGGTCCCGAACTATGCGTCTAAGGCGGATGGTAACAGGAGGCAGGGAGCACGATGTTTTACCCAGGTTTGGGCCCTCTTGATGGAGGTAAAACCCTACGTCCTGCTTGATTAATATTGATGATATGGGTAGTACAAGAGTAGATCTACCACGAGATCGGAGAGGCTAAACCCTAGAAGCTAGCCTATGGTATGATTGTATGTTGTCCTACGGACTAAAACCCTCCGGTTTATATAGACACCGGAGAGGGCTAGGGTTACACAAGGTCGGTTACAAAGGAGGAGATATACATATCCGTATTGCCTAGCTTGCCTTCCACGCCAAGTAGAGTCCCATCTGGACATGAGACGAAGTCTTCAATCTTGTATCTTCATAGTCTAACAGTCCGGCCAATGGAGATAGTCCGGCTGTCCGGAGACCCCCTAATCCAGGACTCCCACATCTGTGCTCAGACTTCTCTCCGGCGGTGTTGCCTCTGAACTGCTACCATATGGTAACATGGATGGCGCATTGCTTTCACAAATAGATTCTAGGGTTGTACATTGTCTCCTAGTGTGAACGGCATCCTGAAAGGTTTCCGCTAGACATAAGTAAGAGATAGTTATCGCATGATCCAGGCAGTAAGCTTACATGGTAAACGACATACGAATTATTGCCAAGCATGGTAAGCTATATTTAAATGGTTCGAAGCAGCATCAGTCGAAAAGAAATTAAAATGGTAAGATTAAACTAGGGATGTATGTGGTAAATACACAACATCGGCCAGTCCCATCTAGTTAGTTTTTGCTAGCTCCCTAGTTCATTTTCCTCAAAAAACAAAAACTATTTTGAACTATCATACCACTAGTGGACTTTAATCGGGATTAAATAGGACCCAGTTGACATCCCTAGTTGAAAGGGAGTGTACCACCGCTATATTTAAGTTGCCAAGGCATCTAAGCAGTTGAAATAATCTGAGAAAGCACTTAACAGTGTGGCCTCATATAAACTACGAAGACAATCTTGTGGTGAAGTTCATAGGAAAAGTTAAGGACTCAAATGAACTAGGCATGCATTTATTTACAATAGTACAATAGGCACTGTTGACATATTGGCTAACTCAGGTATAGCCTAATAAGTAACGAACAAGCATTCGAATCAAGCAATACATCAAAGCAAACAACTGGACTATTTGTAATTCTGTAGGATTACAGGTTGAGGGCACATGCCATGAAAGCAGCCCACACGCATTACATTTCACATGTACTAAAACACACCGGCATACCATATGTTGCCGTGAAGCCTCGCTGTTGTTGCAATGTTCTTTGAAGATATCGTCAGCATCCCGTGGTTGCAAATCTAGTTGTTCTAGTTTATTCTGCACCTTCTATTTAGGTAAAATTAATTTTAATCGCATGCACTGGTTCAAATTGATCATCAATGGTTCATCTAAACTAATGAAAGAAGGGTGTGTGCTTACACGACAATATACGTGCTTCACTCTATTTTTATGCTTGTTTGAGGTGCCAGCCCCAAAAGAACAAATATTTTGCTTGATGGGGTTGGCAGCTTCATAATTAATAGAAGCATCGAATTAGTCATGAAACTTGGGAAGATCAAGAACGCACAAAAGAGTAATGAACAGAGGCTCGGAGCAGTGATGTAATAGTTAGGATGAGAAAATGTAGGGTAAAACAAAAAAAAAGCA
Source organism: Triticum urartu (assembly GCF_056163025.1). Classification (NCBI taxonomy): domain Eukaryota; kingdom Viridiplantae; phylum Streptophyta; class Magnoliopsida; order Poales; family Poaceae; genus Triticum; species Triticum urartu. Next base: position 435,312,356 of record NC_141877.1, on the reverse strand, counting down.
CCGGAACCAAATGCTTGTTTGTTGATGTGTAATTAAGCATAGAGAACATGAAGCAGTCTGGTGGAACCAACAGGTGGCTTCAGAACAACACCATTATCATAAATATAACATGTAAGAAGTAAAATAGTAGGCAGTGATATCTAGGAAGTAAAGTAATACTTAGGACAAAACTAAAGCATTGTAACTATATGTGCACTGGTTTGTAGTTTAGCACATGTAACATGTTCACTGCCAGAAGTATGGCCCTACAAGTGCAAGCAGAATAATGCGTCTCATGAAAAATTGAATGATGGCCTGAAGAAATTCAAAGGTGTGGTCTTATGCTAAGAAAGTGAACGTGGGTGCCAGCCGTTGGATAATAGTACCTGATTCTCGGTGCTTTATGGGTATCCTTGTCATATTTGATAGCTAAAGATCGTTGATGGTGCTTGTGTTGCGGTTGAGTTTGGGCCGGTTGTCACCGTTGCTGAAGCGGCTCCGGTGCTTCGGTTGCGGCGCCTGTTGACATACAAGAAAGCTCATCTGTGGTAAGTGAACAGTTCCACGATAAAGAAGAGAAAAACCTAAGGAGTAAAAATCGAAATAACCTGATGAGGCTGCGGCGTCAGTAAAGCAAGGCCGATGAAGTTGAATATGGCGTCCGTGGAGCGGGTCCGGTGCAGAGGACGAAGGCGTCGGTGAAGCACATCCGACGCGGTGTATAGTGCTTTCGGTGAGGCGGATCTGTTGTGGCGGACGAGGGCTTGTATGAAGGGCCAGCGATGGGGCAGACGAGGGAGTTAGTGAAGGGCCTACACTATGGTGGACGAGGGCGCCAATTAAGAAGATCTGGTGTGGTGGAGCATGATGGCGGTCAAGGAGATCTGGAGCAGTGGACAAGCCAGTCGTTGAAGCGACTCCAGTGAAGTGGTGAGTTGGCAGTTGGGGGTTCCAAGGTGCGGAAGGTAGATCCGGTGGGGTGAGAGGTCCACCACTGCGGCGGAGGACTAGATTCGGCAGCTTGGCATGGATGGGGGGGGGGGGGGTCGGGGAGGGCAAGGGGAGGGGCTCTGGGGAAGAATGTTGGGGGCAAAGAGGGGAAAACAATGGAGTTACCAAAGCAGCCCTCTTCCGTTCATGTTGTAGGGGTAAAACAGGAATATCACAGGGCTAAACTTTCGGGCGCGAGATATTTCGATGTGAGCGGGAAGTTTGAAAGCTTTTGGCGCCTGAAATGAAGTGTTTTGCTCTTGTATGGCCGACTATGATATCATGGCCAAGAATTTATTTGTTTTGCACGCATAAAAAAGTGAAAGTTTTGAAAATCAATGTCTCCAACTTGAAACTTAGATTATCCATTCAATTCAAATATGGATCATTGAGCTAGTACAAGAAAATACCATCATACGGACCAATTCAAATGAAATTCCAAATGTGTTTATCCTAAATATGATGACAAAAGAAAAAAACATGTATGTGTATGAATAAAGTGGATGATTATAAAGTTTGAACATGCATGTATGTGTATATGTCTAGGTTTGATATATGAATTTGAAATCATGAAATCCCGGCTTAAAAATGTACCTTCATTTAAATGAATTAAAAAAAGGTAATGATGGAGTCGAATTCCAAAATTCCAATATTAGGTTTGTAATTGTGGTACTTCAAGGTATATCACGCATGTTCAAAAGTATCGTTATCTCATAGTCCAAACTGTGAAAGAAATTGACCAACCATGGTGCAGACACTATTGGCCATATATATCTCAATTACGCTAAAGTCCCTCAAATATAGACACCTCACTCCTTATCTGAAGCCACCCAACCCCATCCCCCCACACACAAGTCGTTCTCTCCCCCGGACACGTACACACGAGCGCATTAACACCCCCTCTCTTCTAAAGTCCGGACCAAATGTAGGTCTCTATCACTTTGTCTCTCGGGCATGCACACATCACTTCCCCCACTCTCTAGGTCTCTCGGCATCTCTCTTTTCCAAGCACATGCACTATATAGAGTGTATCTTTCCCATACACACAAAACGTCGCACCCAAACGTCTATCTCCCTAGTTATGTGGTTCTCGCACACTCACCTCACACACCACCCCCACTACAAACAAGCACACTTTGTCTCCTTGTGCACCACTCTCCTCTTTCTATCTCCCACATGCGGACCTACCCCAGCTCCTTCCCTGTATACATATATGTTGTGACTCTTTCCATAGCTCCCTAATGTATCATCGTTCTCAATCTCGCACGTTGTTCTCTACACCATCTATTCTAGATCTCTCATGAAGTCCCTATCACACACACGATGACTCGCTTCCCTTGCGTCTCCGTACATAGGCCACTTTCAAACAACATCAACATTGTCTCCCTATCTATATGCCACTTCTGCACACAAACGACCCCTCTCTCTCTCTCTCCCCCTCTCTTCCTCTCTCTCCCTCGCTAGCTCTCTCTCTCGCTCTCACACCGCTCTCCCATACACACTCGATGTCTCTTCCAAATAGTCCGCTCTCCGCCCACACCCATGCTATCCCGCTACTACACATGCCTTTGTCTCTTCTTGACACACAAGTCACACCATTCCCCCTTCCCTATACTAGGTTTACATCTTTAATTAGTGGTCTCTCTTCTCCACATACACACACTCCCTCTCACACAAACATGCGTGCGCAAACACACACATAGACACACACAAACACCTATCTATCTGGATCCTTCTTTAAGACACACACCCTTGCATATTCTCTCTAGCTCTAGGTATGTATATACCCACCCCTCTCTAGCTCATATGCACACCAAAATTCTCCATCTCCCTAACTCACACATCTCTCCCCATGTCTGCATGTGTATCTCACACACTCACTCTCTAATTATGTCTATGTGTCTCCACGTTACACAACACAAAGCCCCATGCACATGTCTCTCTCTATCCTCCACGCACGGAGACACAAAGAATCTCTTATCATTGCCCTAGTCTCTACACATATCACACACGCATGCTATCTCTCTCTCTCGCACACACGCTCAACAAAGGATTTCCCATGAATAACTTATCGTCTATTATTCATCAACGGTCGTGGCAGTACGGCGAACACGAGACGTGAAAAAAGAATAAATCTACACGTGCGTGGACTACCTAGTATGACTACTAGGACTAGAGCAAGCCGAAAGCGCGCCGCAGTCACCCCCTTATTGGTGACGGGAAAACCTTTGTTTTACACAATCAAGAAGTCATTGTGCTAAGGCCCCACATGCTGAGCCGTTGAATAGAATGTAGATCCAAGTTTACGGAAACAAGTATCGATAATATGTTTGTATATCCATACTTATATTTCTTCTCTTATAAAAAACCGAGTTTGTGATGATGGTACGCCTGCCATCTTGCAATATAGACCGTCTGATCTATATCTGACGGATAGAAATTAAACTAAAAGATACCCGCACCTCTCTCCACATTTGCAGACAAGGCCTTCCCTTGTTCATCCTTATCTCGAACAACCTCATTGTTGAGCAATTCAAAAAGGAAGCCTCTGAACAAACTAGCATGATGGTCCCTGTCGGCGTTGTCCATCCCCATGCCTCCGCTCAGCCCGACCACCAATAACCACGACGCCCACTCCTCCTCACCTTATCTCTCCTCTTTCTCGAGATATCATTAGTTTTTACACATGGGATTACTCCCGCATGGGTCAATCACAACAGGTGTTTTATAAAAATGCATCTTGATGTTTCGAGCAATGCACAGACATCTTGCTAGTACTCCTACAGAAGACTTAGTTGGTGATGATGGTGTCTCTGCCATCCGTCATTTCTAACCATTGGATCTACATCTAATGACTGTGAGGTAAGTTGTTGCCTTTTCTCAACATCATCCCACATCTCTACCAATTTACAGAAAAATCCATAATTAGTATCTTAAAACCAACCACATCCCTCCCTCACCTCACCAAAACAGTCCAAGGAATATATTCTGATTGAAACACACTGGTGCGTGTTGGTCCTAAACAAATGATTTAAAACCCCTTTCCGCGGCGGCATTTGGAACCGTCGCCAAGTGAGTGTGTGTGATAGGGTGTCCTTCCCACACAACACGGAAATCGTCGGGGATAGGCCCTCCTGGGACCTAGGCTGGGGCCGTGTGCGACCGAGCGAGGTATCGAAACCCATTCATTTCCGTAGGTATGTACATCCCACACGGTGAATCCCAGAAATCATTTCCGTAGGTATGTACATCGACACGGTGAATCCCAGAAATCATTTTCATAGGTATGTACATCCCACACAGTGAATCCTAGAAAAACATTTTCGTTCAGATGTATATCACACACGGTGAATCCAAGGAATACGTTTCCATTCTTATGTACATCCCACACAGTCAATCCAGGGAAAACGTTTCCGTTCGGATGTACATCCCACACGGTTTATGTATACGCTTGTGTGTGAAAGGTGTAACTATCACACACACTCTGCCTTGGTTAACTTCTTGCTTTCATTGACTACATCACACACGATTTGATGTAGAAAACTGTGTGGCATTGGGCTATCCATCGCAAGCGCTTTTACTGCTAGAACCGTTTGCAAAGGTCCATGACCGTCTGTTCTATTTTTTGCCTGTAATTTATTATTCTAATTGGAAATTTTGAAATACGAAACGTGCAATTCAAATTCTCAGCACAATGGTTCAACAACGAATCCATAAATAAAATTGCCAGTACAATATGTTCAGTAATTACAGGATTAGGCAGTAATTCATGAATATCTCATTGCCCCATACGCAAAAGGGATCGAAGCATGGATTAGTACCCCTCATATATGTACCTACAAGAAACTAGTAAATGTTAGAAGCTAAATTGAGATTGCACAAATGATGTAAAATACAACTACCTATGTTCCTAAGTACAAGTATTTTTTTGATATTTCAATATGAACTACATACGGATGTATATAGAATTATAGATATAGCTTAGATTAGAATCTAGATTCACTCATTTTGCTCCTTATGTAGTCTATATTGGAATCTCTAAAAATACTTATATTTAGGAATAGATGGTGTATAAGACATGGGATGCTGCTAAGCTCGACGGCAAACAACAACATCGCCCATTAAAGCCCTATGTAAGTAGATGGAAAGCCAATGTTAACTACAAGAGGGTTAACATCCACCAAAAATAGAAAATGGTAATAAAACGGCAGCATCTGTAGTGATATCTTCATTTGGAAAGAGTAGCACGGTAGCAAAGGGACGGATTAAAAAATGGATACAACTGTTAATTGCAACAGGCTTAACAAAATCCTAATTCATGTTTTGTAAGTGTGTAGCCATTGAAATACAACTCTTTAAAAATGGGTACAACTGTTAATTGCAACAGGCTTAATGGCCATTGAAACCGGTACTGATAAAAATGCAATTGGCAGAGTTAAACATCACAGGGCATGTGCTGCCAGAGTAGATAATGGCCCAGTTGTCTATAAAAAAGGTAGGGAAAATAGCTCAAACGTGTTAGGCATGTTTACTACAACATGCTTAATACATCGACAGTACAAAACATAGCCATTAATTGCAACTGGTATTGGTAAGATTGAACTGGTGGGTACATACATGGTAAGTCCTGAGAGGTAGTTTCTGGGGCACTTCATCTTGGCCAGAGCCCACCCAAAGTCAGTGGCGGCGGAGGCGAGCTGTTCCTCCAGGTCGAAGCGTGGATCAGTGCCACTTACATGTGTACCTACAGGATGGGGTTGAAGAAGCGGAATGCCCATAATGTGCCTTCCTGCATGCGATAGGCACGAACCACTTTTGTCCAACCCCTTGTGATGATCGCCCGCCCATCCTTAACCGCCTTCAGGAAGACTTCTAGAGCACTGTCATGGTATCATGAATTATATACTTTAACCTTAGTTGCCTCCACTCTGGTCATGTAGTTTGCAAGGTAATCATCGGTAAATAGCTTCGGAAACCACTCAAAAGAGAAAAATATCATATACTGAGGTCTAATAGAGTAACTTGTTGTGGGCAGGGGAAAAGGCAACACATTACTGACCATCCTAAAGTTCACTGTTGTCTTCGACAAAGTGTAAATAAAGAGCTTAATTCCAATAACCCGTTTCTTTAGCCTAACAATCTTTCTCAGTTTCCTCACTTGACACTTATTCATGAATATCTCATTGCCCCATACGCAAAAGGGATCGAAGCATGGATTAGTACCCCTCATATATGTACCTACAAGAAACTAGTAAATGTTAGAAGCTAAATTGAGATTTCACAAGTGATGTAAAATACAACTACCTATGTTCCTAAGTACAAGTATTTTTTTGATATTTCAATATGAACTACATACGGATGTATATAGAATTATAGATATAGCTTAGATTAGAATCTAGATTCACTCATTTTGCTCCTTATGTAGTCTATATTGGAATCTCTAAAAATACTTATATTTAGGAATAGATGGTGTATAAGACATGGGATGCTGCTAACCTCGACGGCAAACAACAACATCGCCCATTGTAGCCCTATGTAAGTAGATGGAAAGCCAATGTTAACTACAAGAGGGTTAACATCCACCAAAAATAGAAAATGGTAATAAAACGACAGCATCTGTAGTGATATCTTCATTTCGAAAGAGTAGCACGGTAGCAAAGGGATGGATTAAAAAATGGATACAACTGTTAATTGCAATAGGCTTAACAACATCCTAATTCATGTTTTGTAAGTGTGTAGCCATTGAAATACATCTCTTTAAAAATGGATACAACTGTTAATTGCAACAGGCTTAATGGCCATTGATACCGGTACTGATAAAAATGCAATTGACAGAGTTAAACATCACAGGGCAGGTGCTGCCAGAGTAGATAATGGCCCAGTTGTCTCTAAAAAAGGTAGGGAAAATAGCTCAAACGTGTTAGGCATGTTTACTACAACATGCTTAATACATCGACAGTACAAAACATAGCCATTAATTGCAACTGGTATTGGTAAGATTGAACTGGTGGGTACATACTTGGTAAGTCCTGAGAGGTAGTTGCTGGGGCACTTCATCTTGGCCAGAGCCCGCCCAAAGTCAGTGGCGGCGGAGGCGAGCTGTTCCTCCAGGTCGAAGCATGGATCAGTGCCACTGACATGTGTACCTACATGATGGGGTTGAAGAAGCGGAATGCCCATAATGTGCCTTCCTGCATGCCATAGGCACGAACCACTTTTGTCCAACCCCTTGTGACGATCGCCCGCCCATCCTTCACCACCTTCAGGAAGACTTCTAGAGCATTTTCATGGTATCATGAATTATATACTTTAACCTTAGTTGCCTCCACTCCGGTCATGTACTTTGCAAGGTAATCATCGGTAAATAGCTTTGGAAACCACTGAAAAGAGAAAAATATCATATACTTCGGTCTAATAGAGTAACTTGTTGTGGGCAGGGGGAAAAGGCAACACATTACTTACCATCCTAAAGTTCACTGTTGTCTTCGACAAAGTGTAAATAAAGAGCTTAATTCCAATAACTCGTTTCTTTCGCCTAACAATCTTTCTTAGTTTCCTCACTTGACACTTGTTCATGAATATCTCATTGCCCTATACGCAAAAGGGATCGAAGCATGGATTAGTACCCCTCATATATGTACCTACAAGAAACTAGTAAATGTTAGAAGCTAAATTGAGATTTCACAAGTGATGTAAAATACAACTACCTATGTTCCTAAGTACAAGTATTTTTTGAGATTTCAATATGAACTACATACGGATGTATATAGAATTATAGATATAGATTAGATTAGAATCTAGATTCACTCATTTTGCTCCTTATGTAGTCTATATTGGAATCTTTAAAAATACTTATATTTAGGAATAGATGGTGTATAAGACATGGGATGCTGCTAAGCTCGACGGCAAACAACATCAGTGCCCATTGTAGCCCTATGTAAGTAGATGGAAAGCCAATGTTAACTACAAGAGCGTTAACATCCACCAAAAAAAGCAAATGGTAATAAAACGACGGCATCTGTAGTGATATCTTCATTTCGAAAGAGTAGAACGGTAGCAAAGGGACGGATTAAAAAATGGATACAACTGTTAATTGCAATAGGCTTAACAACATCCTAATTCATGTTTTGTAAGTGTGTAGCCATTGAAATACAATTCTTTAAAAATGGATACAACTGTTTTGCAATAGGCTTAATGGCCATTGAAACCGGTACTGATAAAACTGCAATTGGCAGAGTTAAACATCACAGGGCAGGTGCTGCCAGAGTAGATAATGGCCCAGTTGTCTATAAAAAGGTTGGGAAAATAGCTCAAACGTGTTAGGCATGTTTACTACAACATGCTTAATACATCAACAGTACAAAACATAGCCATTAATTGCAACTGGTATTGGTAAGATTGAACTGGTGGGTACATACTTGGTAAGTCCTGAGAGGTAGTTGCTGGGGCACTTCATCTTGGCCAGAGCCCGCCCAAAGTCAGCGGCGGCGGAGGCGAGCTGTTCCTCCGGGTCGAAGCATGGATCAGTGCCACTGACATGTTGTCGGTGTACAAAAAGAGGGGTACACTTTTTGTACCCCTATAACTGTGCACGGGCAGTCTGAGCCACGGGCACCACCACACTAAGCAAGGCAAGGGAGGTGAGCCAAGGTAAGGCCGAAGCTCAGGAGAAGCAGAACGATGCCAAGACAAAGACCACAAAGAGCAAAGGGGACGAAGCGGACCCCCCGGCAAGATCCTTGCCGGGAGGCGGTTTTAGCAAACCTGGCAAGACCCTTGCCGTGGCAGCTCGCCCCACACCTACGGAGTAAGTCGCCCTTGAGTCCACTGCCCCCATGGGGCAAGGATTCGGGAGACATCCCCGTGGTGGCATGCGGATCTTTGTGAAGACATTCAAGATCAGATACACCCTTTAGAAGATGATGATCCTTGGCGGGATCCCAGCCAAGGAGGACCACAACGCCCCCGGCAAAAGCCTTGCCGGGGATGACAGCAGGCGCCACGGCAAGACCCTTGTCGGGGCCCCGGCAAGGCCCTTGCCAAGAACACTCGCAGGGCCACCATTAGGCCCACGCTAGTCAAACCTCCACCGTCGTTCGCATGCAGCTGCCGACCCAACCAGCTGGGCAGGCACCTGCGTGGCGGCATGCGGATCTTCGTGGAGACCCACCACTGCGCCACCTCAGCTGCCTGCCTGCCTACATGGCACCGCGGGCGCCGCTGGCCAGGGCGCGTGTCGACACGAGAGGGAGCGGCGACAGACGAGAGAGGGCTCTCCCCCGTCCCCGATAAAGCAAGGACACCTGGACAAGACGCATTAAATGCACCTTGTCATGTAATGCAAGGGATAACCTCACATCACTGTACCCTTTCCACCTCCTGTGTGCCACTGTGGCAGCCCCTTTCCTATAAAGGAGGCCCGAGGCGACGAGGAGGAGGATTCGGCTTTTTGGAGCTCCTCACGCCCCATAGCTAGCTCAAGAACACAGATATGCAATCCACCAAAGTAGGAGTAGGGTTTTACGCATCCTCGCAGCCCGAACCTGGATAAACGAACCGTGTGCTATATGTTTGATCCGCTCTTCTCACGACCCCGCCCCCCGCAACCGTAGTAGGGATTCTTGTGATCCCATAGGTGTCGTTCCCAGCGACATCTTTGGCGCGCCAGGTAGGGGGGCGCAGTTGTGAGAATCGGCTTTAGCAGTTAGTTCGACGCTTCTTCATCGTCATGGCGCCCAAGAAGAAGACGATGGTGGCGGTTGGCCCGTCGGAACCCGGACATCCCTTCCCGACGCGGGCGAGCAGCGGACCGGTCACAGAAAGGACCCGGGGCGCCGTTCGGGAACACCAACACCGTTCGGCAGCCGGAGTTTGGGAGGCGGCGATGTTCGTGCGCTTGGTTACGGGACGCAAGCCGCCAAATCCAAAGACGGAGCCAGGCCCTCCGCGGGTGGCGCGGGGCCTTCCAAGATCGCCGCCACCCCGCCCGAAGGCGATGCGAGGGCCTCCAAGACTCCCACGCCGGCGCCGACGGCATGCTCCTCTCAAGCGGCGCGTGATGAATGGCGTAATCATGCCGAAGACCCCGGGCGTCGCCGCGGGAAGAGCCCCAAGCGCCACTCCCGGGAGGTAGAAGACCTGCCCGCTCACCGAGGCACTGGTGAAGATGGCATGCGACCGCGGGGTCGTGATAGAGGTCCTTCTGACATGGTTAGAAGTCGAAGCGCGTCGCGATCCGTGTAGGTTTCGCTGCCACCAACGCCAGCAGAAGCCCTGGCGCGCGCGCAGTTGCTCCTCGATTTTCCTCCCACTACGGGGAAACTCGACGAATGGAGAGCCACTATCCGAAGCCTTGTTGTGGTGGCCAACAAAGACGAACCGAGTCCGGTGGAGCCCTGGGTCAACGCTCCAACGGAGTCCCACGCACCAGTGGCAGGAAAGTCCGCGGCGCCGCGACCACGGTGCACTCGCCTCCTCCTCGCCCAGTACCGCGGATGCCAGCCCGTCGCGACGTTACGGGAGATGAAATCTCCATAGCGTCGTTCGACCCACGGACCCACTGTGACCAGCACCAAGTCCTTCAGGAACGAGAACATGAAGACACTCAAACCACTATCGAGCGCCGACGCGCAGCGCGCCACCAGTCAGACAGGCGAGCAGGGCCTGCTGTGAACCACTCGGCACCGGAGAGCCCTGGAGGCCTACCTTACGAGGTAGGTTGTCCAGCTTTTACCCGTGAGCTGCGGCAGTTCCAGTGGCCCACTCACCGCACCTTCAAACCTGACGTGGGCGAAAAGTACAGCGGCAAGACCCACCCGTCCGAGTTCCTCAGCATCTACATCATTACGATGCAAGCTACCGGAGCCCGTGACGATAAGGTGCTTGCGAATTACTTTCCGTTGGATCTTAAACCCACGCCATGTCATGGTTGATGCACTTGCCGGTAGACTCTATTTCCTCCTGGTAGGATTTGTGCCATGAGTTTGCGGGCGCCTTTACTGGAGGCCACCAAGCCCATGTCCAAGCGAGCGACCTGCACGTCATTCCCCAGAAGGGAGGCGAGAGTCTCCGCAAGTATATACAGAGGTTCAGCCGGATACAGTACAATATCCCTGATGTTCACCCTGCCGCCATCATCAGCGCGTTCCATCAGAACGTGCGTAATCACAAGATGCGCGAAGAGCTGGCAATGAACAAGGTGAAAGATGTAGCAGAACTCTATGTTCTTGCTGACAGATGTGCCCGGGCTGAAGAGGGAAGGAAGTACCCCGGCGAAGACACCAGCGTGGAAACCGACTCCTCAGATGAAGATACTGCCGCCCCGGCGAATAAGGGCTGGCGCCGCAACAGGAAGCGCAAAGGTAAAGCCGTGCTTGCCGTCGAGGGATCTGATGACACCGGCTCCACCAAGAAAACCAAGGCAGATGACTCCGGCAAGGAAATTGCCGGATGTGTCGCCTGCCGGGCCTTGGCGGTTGTCGAGAAGCCAGGAAACTCCGACAAGCGATACTGCAAGATCCATCGCACCAAACGCCATGCTCTCTAAGACTGCCGACAGGTTGAGCTCCTCTCTGAGAAGCAGAGGGCTGAATATGAGAGGCGGGACAAGGAGAAGGGCCAAGACGGTGCTAAGAGGTCCGGCAAGAAGCGTGACGGCCAGGTGGGCCGTCGCGGCAAGGATAAATAACAGGAGGGGCCCACCCGGGGCCGTGACAAAAAGCCAGAAGACAACGATCATGAAGAGGACGATGAATCCGGCGACCAAGAGTTTCAGAAAGCTACAGAGGCCATGTGCATCGACGACGGCGCCTCGCTGCATACTTCTCACCGCCAGCTTAAACAGTGGGCGTGAGAGATTATAGCGGCAGAGCCGTCGTTTGATGCCCGAAGGCCGCTGAAGTGGTCTAGCACACCTATCATTTTTGACACCGAGGATCACCCTGATCGCACTACTGCGGTCGGGTGCTTGCCATTATTGGTTTCACCAACAATACGCAACCTCAAGGTGACAAAGATGCTAGTCGATGGCGGGGCCGGTCTGAACTTGATCTCGCCTGCCGTGATCGAGAAACTGCAGATTCCTGATGGAGACCTCGAAGAGACGGGCACGTTTCAGGGGGTCAACCCGGGAAGAAGCCAACCTAAGGGAAAGGTCACGCTGCCCATGACTTTTGGAAGCAATCTGAACTATAGGACGGAGAGGATCGTGTTTGATGTTGCCAAGATCCCCTTGCCTTACAACGGGATCCTTGGACGCCCAGCGCTGGCCAAGTTCATGGCGGCGTCACACTACGCCTACAACACCCTGAAGATGCCAGGACCTGTGACGATCATCACCATCCCCTCCGAAAAGAAAGATGCACTGATTTGCACTAACCAACTATACCAGCAAGCAGTTGCAGCAGCTGCCGCCACTAGGGCACTTGCTCCTGCCGCTGGGACCCCGGGAGGGAAGAAGAAGAAGACCGGTGAGATCTCGGACACCCACTCCGGCAAGCACACCTCTTTGGAGTGTAGCACTCCCGTCGAGGACGTGCCAGAGAGCTCCACTGGCGGAAACAAGAAGCCCAGGGCCATACCGCCGGGAACCAAGAAGGTTTCTGTCAATGAGGACGGCACGGGAGGGGCTTTCACCATAAGCTCCACCCTTGACGACAAATAGGAAGACGCGCTCGTCACCTTCCTGCGGGCGAATGTCGATGTGTTTGCATGGCAAGCTTCCGACATCCCCGGCGTTCCCAGTGAGGTGATTGAGCACCACCTTGCTGTCTGTCCTCATGCGCGGCCCGTCAAGCAGAAGGTCAGAAAGCAAGCTTTGGAATGACAAGAGTTCATCACAGAGGAGATCCAGAAACTGGAAGCAGCGGGTTTGGTAAGAGGAGTGCTCCATCCAACGTGGTTGGCCAATCCGGTCGTAGTGCGCAAGGCTAATGGGAAGTGGAGGCTGTGTATTGATTACACAGATATCAATAAGGCTTGTCCTAAGGACCCCTTCCCGTTGCCGCGCATCGACCAGATTGTTGACTCCATAGGTGGGTGTGATCTGTTGTCGTTCCTCGATGCCTACTCCGGCTACCACCAGATCTTCATGACAAGAGAAGACGAAGAGAAAACATCATTCATCACCCCATGTGGTACGTTTTGTTTCACGCGGATGCCTTTCTTGCTGAAGAGTGCTGGTTCGACGTTTGCAAGGGCGGTCCAGATTGGTTTTGAACCCCAGCTCCATAGAAACATGGAAGCTTATATGGATGACATAGTGGTCAAAACCAAGGACAGGGCAACCCTCATACCGGATTTGCAAGAAACATTTGCAAACCTACGCAAGATCAATCTCAAGCTGAACCCTGAGAAGTGTGTCTTTGGTGTCCCGTCCGGCAAGCTTCTCGGGTTCTTTGTATCACAGCGTGGGATAGAGGACAATCCGGACAAGATCAAAGCTATAGAGCAGATTGAAGCACCCAAGCGAATCAAGGATGTGCGTCGGCTTGCTGGTTGCGTCGCCGCCATGGGTAGATTCATTTCCAAGTCTGCCGAGCGCGCCCTTCCTTTTTTCAAGATCCTGAAAAAGGCGGGCCCGATGGAGTGGACGCCAGAAGCCGAAGCAGCATTGCAATATTTGAAGAAGTACCTCTCCTCCGTGCCAATACTAGTTGCGCCTAGGCCACATGAGCCGTTGCTGCTATACCTGGCGGCAACGAACCAGGTGGTCAGCGCCGCACTAGTGGCGCAAAGAGAGGTTGACGACGAGGTAATGGCAGCGACAGAGCCCGACACCACCAATGTAGAGACGACACAGCCAGTTGAAGTGCCGCCGAAGAAGAAAATGACGCAGCACCCGGTCTACTTTGTTAGTTCCCTCCTGCAGGGAGCTAGATCAAGGTACTCCGGTGTGCAGAAACTGCTCTTCGGCCTTCTTATGGCCTCGAGGAAGCTGCGTCACTACTTCCAGGCACACGAGATCACTGTCGTCACTCGCCTCCCTCTACAACGGATATTGCACAATCCAGATGCAACGGGAAGAATTGTGGAATGGGCACTGGAGCTGTCCAGCTTTGGCCTCAAGTTTGAAAGTACTTCGACGATTCAGAGCCGAGTCCTGGCGGAGTTCATTGCAGAGTGGACCGCAACGCCTGACGAAGAAGCCCAAGAGACTGCTCTCCCCAGCAAGGAGGCAAGTTGCAGTTGGATCATGTACTTTGATGGAGCTTTCTCCTTACACGACGCCAGGGCTGGCGTACTGCTTTTCGCGCCCACCGGAGAGCACCTCAAGTACGTGATCCAGATGCACTTCCCCAGGGAGGTGTCAACAAACAATACGACAGAGTATGAAGGGCTGCTTGCCGGTCTTAGGATCGTGGCGGACCTCAGAATCAAGAAACTCATCGTCAGGGGCGACTCGCAGCTCGTCGTCAAGCAAGTCAACAAGGATTACTAGAGCCCGTTGATGAAGGCCTACGTCAATGAAGTGAGAAAGCTGGAAGAGCATTTCGATGGTATACAGGCTGAATACGTTCCCCGAGCGGAGAACGATATCACCGATTACTTGTCAAAACGCGCTGCCCTCAAGCTACCTGTGGAACCAGGTACCTTTGTGCTCCAGCTAACTCAACCATCCGTTGATCCATCAACAAAGCAGAACAAGAGGAGGAAATCAGGACCCGACCAGTACTTTCCCGCCGAGCTCCCCAGAGCCGCCGGCAAGGATGTTGCCGAGGACACTGAACCCTCCACGAGACGGCTAGCTCCGGCGGAGCATCAAGCTCTTGCCGTCGAGACAGCCGCTCCCATAGCGGAGGAAATGCCTTTAGTCCTCGCCGTCGAGCCCCAGGCTCCAACGTGGGCCCATCATACCATCCGATTCCTCCAAACAGGGGAACTTCCTAAAGAGCAGGAAGAGGCGGAAAAGGTAGCCCATCGCTCTACCATGTACCAGTTCGTCGATGATGTCCTGTACAGAAAGAGGCCGAACGGTGTGAAATTGAAGTGTATCCCTCGGGAGGAAGGACTGGAGCTGTTGGTGGAGATACATGGAGGCATATGTGGATCCCACGTCGGGTCAAGGGCCCTTGCCGGCAAGGCATTTCGGCAAGGCTTCTTCTGGCCCACCGCCCTCCATGATGTGACGACACTAGTCACCAGGTGTGAAGCGTGTCAGTTCCATTCAAAGAAGCTTCATCAGCCAGCTCAAGCCCTTCAAACCATTCCTCTCTCCTGGCCCTTCTCGGTCTGGGGGCTCGACATACTGGGCCCTTTCCCCCGCGCTGTCGGGGGCTTTGAGTACTTGTACGTTGCAATCGACAAGTTCACAAAGTGTCCTGAGGTGGAGGCAGTGAGGAAGGTCACAGCTCAGTCAGCCGTCAAGTTCTTCAAGGGACTAGTGTGCCGTTTTGGTGTACCCAACAGGGTCATCACCGACAACGGCACACAGTTCACAAGCCGCACCTTCATGCAATATATCCAAGACCTCGACAACAAAGTCTGTTTCGCTTCCGTTGCTCACCCACGAAGCAATGATCAAGCTGAGAGGGCAAACGCTAAAGTACTACGAGGCTTCAGGACCAAGACCTTTGACAGGCTGCACAAGAGTGGAAGGCTCTGGATTTATGAGTTGCCGATGGTTCTTTGGTCGATCAGGACGACGCCAAATCGAGCCACTGGCCAGACACCCTTTGCCCTAGTATACGGGGCAGAAGCAGTTCTCCCCACTGAACTCATATACGGGTCACCTCGAGTGCTCGCTTATGATGAGCTTGAGCAAGAGCAACTGCGGCAAGATGACGCAATGCTCCGTGAGGAAGATCGTCTTCAGGCGGCTGTGAGAGCAGCACGCTACCAGCAAGCCTTGCGCCGCTACCATAGCCGCAAGGTTCATGCCCGAAGCCTTGAGGAAGGCGACCTTGTCCTTTGGCGCGTTCAATCGGCCAAGCATCCCAACAAGTTGACGCCAAAGTGGGAAGGCCCTTATCGGGTAATACGAGTCACCAGGCCCGGCGCAGTCCGCCTGGAGACTGAAGATGCCGTTCCGGTGAGTAACTCCTGGAACATTGAGCATCTTCGCAAGTTTTACCCGAGAGGCGCGGCTTGCCGCCCCCCCGGCAAGCCACCTTCTATACAAGCATTGCTGATGATGCATGTAACCCTTTGTACAAAGCCAGGCGCAGACCCTGAGCATAAATAAATGAAGCGCTGGCGCCCTAAGTTATAGCATGCATGCTAGGTCGAGTCTCGTCCTTGGTTAGGGTTGATAGTGCTTAGCGGCGACTAACCCCTAGCTTAGAGGTTGAGTGTGCGTCTCTTTGTCTTTCTTTTGTCTTCTTTGGTTCACAGGACACACGGATATCCATGCCGAACCACTTGGGGAGGAAAAGAAGATGAACAGACCAGCATCTATCCCCCGGCAAGCCAGCATTGCCGGGGGCTGCAAGAGCAAAGATTCACCCACGACGAACCAGGGTTGCCGGGGGCTGCATCTTCAGATAAGTTCTTCATCCCTTACCATGCATTCCATTATGGACTGAGGTATGTGAAACCTCGTTTTCCCCTAAGCTACTGTGCTCCCATAACTCTAGGCCTTAGGGCTCGTTCCTGGGGCCATGTTTGGTCATAGTCGCGGCAGCGAAAGGATGAAACAAGGAGCCAGAACCCGCCTCATCCCTGCCTCCGCCAAAGGCACGAGGAAGGTCGAGCGAAGTGGGGAGACGACAAGGCCTGTTGCCAGGCAAGGAAATGTTTATCTTGAAGATATCAAGGATTTACTCCTTGTCGTGGGTTCCACCCGCAAACAAATGACCCGGCAAGCATCCCTTTTTCATTAAAAACATTCCACTCTGGTACAGTCCATAGGGAATGAAAAACATGAATGATGGGATTACAAGTTTCAAATTCAACAAAGGCCCGAAGGCTTACAAACTAAAAAGAGATAAGGTGCCTGTAATCCCTTTCTTGTCCCTCTCCTCAGGAGGCAGGTCAAGGAGGCGAAAGAGACAAAAGGAGCGCCTAGGCGAGCTACGGGTGGCAGAAGACACCAAGAGAACATCTTGGTGGCCGTCCAAAGGCTGGATGGTGATGGCGGCGCCAGAAGCAGAGCTCGAAGATGAGGCGGCAGGACGTCAGCACGCGTCAAAGGCGTCGGTGCCCGCGTACTCCGACTTGACGGCCTTGCCGCCCGCCCTCTTCCTCTTCCGCAGCCTCCCAACACCAGCCGCCCAAGGAGACGACCCCGAGAAGTTCAGGGAGCTGGCGACGCGGATGATGGGGTCACCGGTGCCGCATGGAGCGGCACCCGACACCTAATCGGACCCGTCATCCTGCTGCCTACTACCCTTGTCGTCGCTGTCGCTATCCTCCTCGTCACTCCCGCCCGAGGAGGAGTCTTCACTATCAGAAGAGCTCTCCACGCAGCACCTTGCACGGGTCCCAAAGCACCTGAAGACCTTGACGGAGAGAAGGCCACCCTCCATCAGCTTAAAAAGGAGAGTGAGCCCCTCCATCAAGCGGTGGATATGGGCAAACGTCTTCCATCCCCGACGGAGATACATCACGTGAGGGGCGGGGAAGTCGATGCGGGCCCGCGTACCACTGATCCCGCAGCCCCTCATGTGTAGCCACAACGACTCCGGCGGATCCAGCTCCATCTCCCGCGCGAATGGAGTCGGGAGACGAAGGCGACGGCGAGGCGGCCGGCGCAGCCTGACGAAGAACTCGCAAGGGTCATCCCCAACGTGGCCCTCCATGGGGGCGGGGGGAACTGCTGGCGGAGGCGAGGCCGGCGCGCCGCCCCGTCCTCCTCTTCCCCGAGCGCCTAGGCCTCGCCCCCTCCCCCTTCCCCTTGCGGCTGGTTCTGCCACCGCGGGTGCAGGAGAAGGAGGCACGCATTGTCGAGCGGCGACCCTCGCCGCCACCGTTGAAGGACCAGGATTCCCTCTCTCCATGGCGGATGGAAGAGGGGAGCAGAAGCTGAAGGAAGGAGGAGATGAAGGAATGCGGGACGCCATCCCCCCTCCCACTCTTTATAAAGGAACGGGGTGGGGGCTCGGCCGCCCCGCTCAGCCAATCAAGACGTGGAAGGCGCAGGGAACTGGGACCGACCCGCCGCCCCAGGCCGCGGCGGCCCGGTTTCCCGCCTCCACCATTCGCCACCCAAAGCGCATGAGAGCCACGTGACAGGCGTGCAGGACCGAGGCGACAGGTGAGGTGACCTCTCCCCACCCCGTGATTGTAGGGAATGGACGCCTTGAAGACCACGCCTCGGACCAGTTCAGTAAATGGGCCGCGCCTCCACGCCTCCCTCCGTTTATGGGGAGGGCGCGAACCGCCCCCTTTACTACGACGTGATGCATGCATGCAGAGCTCAGCCCCACGCATGCCGCGCACTCACACACGCCTCCCCACACCGCGCCACGCACGGGAAGTGTGGGAAGCACAGCGCGCGAAGAAACTTACCACGGTAAAAACCGCCCCGCCTGCACGGGCAGTCTGAGCCACGGGCACCACCACACTGAGCAAGGCAAGGGAGGTGAGCCAAGGTAAGGCCGAAGCTCAGGAGAAGCAGAACGACGCCAAGACCAAGACCACAAAGAGCAAAGGGGACGAAGCAGACCCCCCAGCAAGATCCTTGCCGGGAGGCGGTTTTAGCAAACCCGGCAAGACCCTTGCCGTGGCAGCTCGCCCCACACCTACGGAGTAAGTCACCCTTGAGTCCACTTCCCCCATGGGGCAAGGATTCGGGAGACATCCCCGTGGTGGCATGCGGATCTTTGTGAAGACATTCAATATCAGATACACCCTTTAGAAGATGATGATCCTTGTCGGGATCCCAGCCAAGGAGGACCGCAAGGCCCCTGGCAAAAGCCTTGCCGGGGATGACAACAGGCGCCACGTCAAGACCCTTGCCGGGGCCCCAGTATGGCCCTTGCGAAGAACACCCGCAGGGCCACCATCAGGCCCACGCCAGTCAAACCTCCACCGCCGTTCGCATGCAGCTGCCGACCCAACCAGCTGGGCAGGCACCTGCGTGGCGGCATGCGGATCTTCGTGGAGACCCACCACTGCGCCACCTCAGTTGCCTGCCTGCCTACATGGCACCGCGGGCGCCGCTGGCCAGGGCACGTGTTGACACGAGAGGGAGCAGCGACGGACGAGACAGGGCTCTCCCCCGTCCCCGATAAAGCAAGGACACCTGGGCAAGACGCATTAAATGCACCTTGTCATGTAATGCAAGGGATAACCTCACATCACTGTACCCTTTCCACCTCCTGTGTGCCACTGTGGCAACCCCTTTCCTATAAAAGGAGGCCCGAGGCGACCAGGAGGAGGATTCGGCTTTTTGGAGCTCCTCACGCCCCATAGCTAGCTCAAGAACACAGATATATAATCCACCAAAGCAGGAGTAGGGTTTTATGCATCCTTGCGGCCCGAACCTGGATAAACGAACCGTGTGCTATCTGTTTGATCCGCTCTTCTCACGACCCCGCGCCCCGCAACCGTAGTAGGGATTCTTGTGATCCCATAGGTGTCGTTCCCACTAACACATGTGTACCTACAGGCAACCAGTAAATGGTAGAAGTTAAACTGCAATCGCACAAATGATGTGAAATACTGTAAGACATGGGATGCAGCTAACCTTGATGGCAAACAACAGCATCGGCCATTATGCCCTGCGTAAGTACATGGACAAGCATGTTAAGTACAATAGGGTTAGCATCCACCAAAAATAGCAAATGGGGCAGCATCCCTAGTATATCTTCACTACGGAGAGTAGCATGGTAGCAAATGGACATATTAAAAAATGGATACAACTGTTAATTGCAACAGGCTTAACAACAACCTAAGTCATGTTTTGTAAGTTTGTAGCCATTGGAATGCTACTATTTAAAATGGATCCAATTGTTAATTGCAATAGGCTTAATAGACATTGAAACCGGTACTGATAAAAATGCAATTGGCATAGTTAAACATCCCAAGGCAGGTGCTGCCTGAGCAGGAGAATGGCCCAGATGTCTATAAAAAGGTAGGGACAGTAGAAAAAACGTGTTAGGCATGTTTACTAGAACATGCTTAATACATCGACCGTACAGAACATAGCCATTAATTGCAACTGGTATTGGTAAGATTGAACTGGTGAGTACATACTTGGTAAGTCCTGAGAGATAGTTACTGGGGCACTTCATCTTGGCCAGAGCTCGCCCAACGTCAGCGACGGCGGAGGCGAGCTATTCCTCCGGGTCGAAGCGTCGATCAGTGCCACTGACATGTGTACCTACAGGCAACCAGTAAATGGGTAGAAGTTATACTGCAGCTGCACAAATTATGTGAAATATTGTAAGACATGGGATGCAGCTCACCTCGACGGCAAACAAAAGCATCGGCTGTTATGACCCTGCGTAAGTACATGGGCAGGCATGTTAAGTGCAACAGGGTTAGCATCCACTAAAAATAGCAAATGGGCAGCATCTCTAGTGATATCCTGAGTCATGTATTGTAGGTTTGTTGCTGGTATTGGTGAAATTGAGCTGGACACGGTAATATTTGAACATCACACAGTGTGTAGTACTGAAATAAACAAGGCACGAACATGCTTAATACATCAACCGTACAAATCATTGCCGTTGCAAGTGGTATTGGTAACATTTAGCTTGTCCGATCTTACCTCTTAAGTCCTGGGGGGTAGTCGCTAGGGGACTTCATCTAGGCCAGAGCCTGCACCATGTCGGCGGTGGCGGCGGAGGCGAGGTGTTCCCCCGGGTCAACATGCACATCGACCATCGCGCCATGGACCGCCATCAGCTCCTGGCAGGGGGGATTTGGAGGGAGGATATTTCGCAGGCGCCATTTAAGAAATCAGGTCGGGGACGTGATAGAGATCAATGGGTTACCTGACTAGATCCGAGCAAAACGTAGATGTGGTTGAAGCTATGGTTGCGGCGGCGGCGGTTTGAGATGCCGGTAGGGGGAGGCGCGAGGAGGGGGGATACTGAGGGGAAGGGGATGTGGTTGGAGGAATAAATTCTAAAATCGTGCGCCTAATGAAAATTTTGGTGCAAAATTTGAAACTTGGGCGGGGGAAACACACAACATAGACGAAGCGCGTAAAATACTCATGTGCGAGAAAAAAGAGAGTTGGCAGATCCCGTCTCCAAAAAAATGTACACATGTACTTGAATTTTTCGGTCAATGGTAAGCCTGGTTTATTAGGAAATATCACACAGGTAACTGACTTATGGGTCATTAACGCAAAAAACGCAGACGGGTACGGCATAGAAACCGTGTGTTTTGTGATCTTCTAATGGTTAATGCAAAAAAAACACGGGCACACATGCTAACCAACGCTCAAAGCCCTCAAAGGATGCTCTTACCGACATTGTACATTAATACTACAAACTTAAAGTACTACTGGTAATTTGCTCTAATACTACAAACTTAAACTACTTCTCACATGCTGCCATCAGGGCATGCTAGCCAGACGCCAGCGTTCTCCTTCTCGGCCTTGTAGGCGGCAGCCCACCGTGCTTCAATCTCCGCCAAGCTCTCCTCACCACGCCGTGCGGCCTCTTTTTTCTTGCGGCGGCGGGACTCTCTTTTCTTGACTGGTTTCTGCCTTTTCCGCTCCTTCTGTGCGGCTTTGGCCACCTCTAGATCCACCACCCATTCGGCCATGATAGCCTCCAGGTCCGCCCATGTAACTGTCTGGCCGGCGGCGGCGATGAACTCGGCGCGTCGAGATATCATCGCTTCCTTACCATGCGCGCGATCGCGGGCGGCGAGGAACGCGGCGCGGTGGGATGCCATCGCTTCCTTACTAGTTACTGAAAGTGCGTTATATCGACTAGAGGGGGGGGGTGAATAGGCGATTTTTATGAAAGTCTTCAGAACATAGAAGTTTTGAAGACAAACAATAAAATTAAACCTATTACCATGCAGCGGAAGGTAGACTACACTAGGCAAACCATAGTCAAGTATTCAATGAAGTGAAAGCACAAAGACTAATAGCAGCTAGGTAGTAAGGGTCAGGTAGGAAGTTATTGTGAAGCCAAACAGAACACGCAGTCACTCAGTGAAGACAAATGATAGTGCAACATACAATGACTTCACAATGAGTGACAGTAAGTAAAGTGAAGTGAAGATGAAACCAGTGACTCTTTGAAGACAATGATTTGTTGGACCAGTTCCAGTTGCTGTGACAACTGTACGTCTGGTTGGAGCGGCTAGGTATTTAAACCTTAGGACACACAGTCCCGGACACCCAGTCCTGAACACGCAGCTCAGGACACCCAGTCCTCACTGTATTCTCCTTGAGCTAAGGTCACATAGACCTCGCCCAATCACTCTGGTAAGTCTTCAAGGTAGACTCCCAAACCTTCACAGACTTCGTTCACCGGCAATCCACAATATCTCTTGGATGCTCAGAACGCGACGCCTAACCGGCTGGAGGATGCACAGTCCTCAAGTGTAATAAGTCTTCAGATCACACAGACAAGAAGATTTAAGTGATGCCCAATTCTCTCTGGCTCTGGTGGTTAGGGCTTTATCCTCGCAAGGAATTCTCTCTCAAAGGCTTCGAGGTGGGTTGCTCTCAAATGATAAAAGCCGTACTTTCAATCTGAGCAGCCAACCGTTTATGGTTGTAGGGGGTGGGCTATTTATAGCCACTTGGCAACCCGACCTGATTTGTCCGAAATGACCCTGGGTCACTAAGGAACTGACACGTGTTCCAACGGTCAGATTTCAAACTCACACGACAACTTTACTTGGGCTACAAGCAAAGCTGACTTGTTCGACTCTAGACAAGATTCGCTCTCATAGTCTTCACTCGAAGACATAGGTTTTTGGTTTAGGCATCACTTCAGTCATTCTGACTGGTTCTCTTGGACCCTACTTAACAGTACGGTGGTTCCTATGACTCAACACAAAAAGAAAAAGAACTACAAAAGATCTAAGTCTTCGAGCTCCATAGGCTTCATATAGTGTCTTCTCTTGTCATAGTCTTCAATGTGAATATCTTCATATACCACCTTTGACTTCAATGTCTTCATACATTTTTAGGGGTCATCTCTGGTAGTAAAACCGAATCAATGAGGGACTTCTACCTGTGTTATCCTGCAATTCTCACAAACACATTAGTCCCTCAACTAGGTTTGTCGTCAATACTCCAAAACCAACTAGGGGTGGCACTAGATGCACTTACAGTTACTGTGCACCGCGGTGCGATGAACGACGCCTGGAGAGAGCTCTGGGATGGACGGGCCGGGCAGCCGTACAATGCGGTGGCATTAAAGAGCTCAACCACAAACGACAACAGAATTTTGGCTTCCCTTACAATTTTGCTCGTTCATTATCGCATACGGTTCATCTCCATCGCTTCCGGAAACAGTGTGTGCTGAGCCTACTGTGTGTTGCGTTATGATTTGCCGGAACCCCAGCCACGCGGATCGCGTGTGTGCACCGTTGGATGCGCCGCGATTGAACGACAATCCACGTCCCTCACATCACACCCGTGCACATGTAGCTGGATTGGATTTATATGCGCTAAATGCCTAGAAAATGCACATAATCCCCTAAATATGGTAAATGAGCCCGGAAAAATGCCAAATTTGAACACGGTGATTTGCATGGTGTATGTTCGTCGTAGAAAAAAACTCCAGGGCAAAGAACGAAGAAAATTTGGATTCCCCTTCAATCTTGAGGATTTCCCTTTCAAAAGCATGGAACTTCCTCGGTGATCGTTCGATTTATGACGGGCGTGCATGACAACATAAGCCAAACCTTCTCAAATTTTTTACCAAGGCATGGTGAGGTCATACCATGGCACCATGCCAGGCGTCATGTTTTTTAAGCATTTATTTCATTTTTTATAGTTGAAAACCCAACAAACAGACATTTGTGGTTGACTGTTGCCACACATTTCGTCGAAATATTTGTCCATTGCTTGTAAAAGGCATGAGAATTTACTAAATGGCACGAGCATGGTTTTCTACGACGTTCTTATGGACCCTTTCATGCATCGATTGTTTGAACTTGAATTATGCACATTAATGCCTAGGAAATGCACATAATCCCCTAAATTTGGCAAATGAACCCGAAAAAGTGCCAAATTTGAACACGGTGATTTGCAGGTTGTATGTTCATCATAGAAAAAACTCGTGGACAAAGGACAAAGGAAATTTGGACCCCACCCTCTTCAATCTTGGTGATTTCCCCCTTGAAACCATGAAACTTCCTTAGTGATGGTTCGATTTATGAAAGGCGCGCATCATGACATAAGGAAAACATTCTCCAATTTTTACCAGGGCATGGTGAGGCCATACCATGGAACTAAGCCAGGCGTCGTGTTTTCCAAGCATGTGTTTCATTTTTTGTATAGTTGTTAACCGAGTAAATGACGCATTTATGGTTGACTATTGCCACACTTTCCTTGAAATATCTGCCCATTCCTTGTAGAAGGCATGAGAATGTGCTAAATAACACGAGCATGGTTTTCCAGACCGTTCTTGTGCACCTTTTCATGCACCGATTGTTCGAATTTGAATTATGTCCATTAATGCCTAGAAAATGCACATGATCCCCTAAATATTGTAAATGAGCCCGAGAAAATGTCAAATTTGAACACGTTTCATTTGAGGTGGTATGTTGATCGTTGGAAAAAAACTGAATGACAAACTAGGACGGAAATTAGGATTCCCCTTCAATCTTGGGTATTTTCCCTCTCGAAAGAATGGAACTTCCTCGGTGATGGTTCGATTTATGAAGGGCGTGCATGACGACATAAGCCAAACCTTCTCAATTTTTTACCAGGGCATGGTAAGGTCATACCATGGCACCATGCCAGGCGTCATGTTTTTAAGCACTTATTTCATTTTTTCTATAGTTGAAAACCCAACAAACAAACATTTGTGGTTGACTATAGCCACACATTTCGTCGAAATATCTGTCCATTCCTTGTGAAATGCATGAGAAATTACTAAATGGCACGATCATGGTTTTCTAGGCCGTTCTTGTGGACCCTTTCATGCATCGATTGTTTGCACTTGAATTATGCGCATTAATGCCTAGGAAATGCACATAATCCCCTAAATATGGCAAATGAACCCGGAAAATGCCAAATTTGAACACGGTGATTTGCAGGTTGTATACTCATCACAGAAAAAAAACTCGTGGACAAAGGAAATTTGGACCCCCTTCAATCTTGGTAATTTCCCCCTCGAAACCATGAAACTTCCTCGGATGATGGTTCATTTTATGAAAGGCGCGCATCACGACATTAGGAAAACATTCTCGAATTTTTACCAGGGGCATGGTGAGGCCATACCCTGGCACCACACCAGGCGTCAAGTTTTCCAACCATGTGTTTCATTTTTTGTATAGCACGAGCATGGTTTTCCAGACCGTTCTTGCGCACCTTTTCATGCACCGATTGTTCGAATTTGAATTATGTGCATAATTAATGCCTAGAAAATGCACACAATCCCCTAAATATGGTAAATGAGTTCGGAAAAATGTTAAATTTGAACACGTTTCATTTGAGGCAGTATGTTGATCGTTGGAAAAAATCTGAAAGACAAACTAGGACGGAAATTTGGATTCCCCTTCAAACTTGGTGATTTCCCTCTCGAAAGCATTGAACTTCCTCGGTGATGGTTCGATTTATGAAGGGCGTGCATGACGACATAAATCAAACCTTCTCAGCTTTTAACCAGGGCACAGTGAGGCCATACCATGGCACCATTCCAGCCGTCATGTTTTTCAAGCACATATTTCATTGTTCTATAGTTGATAACCCAGTAAATGACGCATTTGTGGTTGACTCGATTGAAATCTCTGCCCATTCCTGGTAAAAGGCTTGAGAAATTACTAAATACCACGAGTATGGTTTTTCCAGAACGTTCTTGTGCACCCTTTCATGCACCAATTGTTCGAATTTGAATTACGTGCATTAATGCCTACAAAATGCACATAATCCCCTAAATATTGTAAATGAACCCGGAGAAGTGTCAAATTTGAACACGGTGATTAGCAAGGTTTATGTTCATCGTAGAAAAAACTCATGGATGAAAGACAAAGGAAATTTGGATTCCCATTCAATCTTGGTGATTTACTATCGCACACGGTTCATCTCCGTCGCCTCTGCGAACCATGTGTGTTCACTCACACATGCAAAAGGAAAATAAAACCCTCACCCACTTCATCCCCACTCACTCGCTGTGGACTCCTCCGCAACTCTGCACCCTAAGCTCGATGGCTGTTGGCGGCGGCCGTAGGTCGCGCTCCAAACGGCACCGGATTTCGCCTCCATCGATTTTCGCCACCTACCTGCACCAACATTCTAGACTTTGGTCGACCGGGGTTTTCTGCGGGATTGGGCCAGGGATTTTTCTCATGGAGAAAGTAATCAACTTAATTAGCGAAATATTCACTCATCTCTTATCGCAGTCCGTCCGTCGCTATTAATCAACCGGCGGAAATCGTCATGGAATTATTTTTTTTCTAGCTGATTCGTGGGTGTTCATTCATGTGTGCACAGCGTGAGCACAAATCGGGCAACTCTGGTCGTGGCCAGTTGGAAACGAAGTTCTATACCACCATTCCGGATGACTTCAGGGAGCTCTCGGTATGTTCAATCTCAACCTACCACGGTCGGCATGGCCTAAATTTGTGAACATATACCGTCTGTTGCTACATTATCTATATATTTGCATCAAATCTTTGTTACATTATATATTTTTAATTCTATATTTTTGTACTTTTCTTGCATCTATATATGGATATGTTCTACCAGTTACTCCCATATTTGCATCTTGCTCGGTTATTTCAATATATCTAATTTACAATCTTAATTTTCATTTTAAGCAGTACATCCCTTGCTTTGCAAGAATAGGAGTAGAAGGAAATCTTGGGCTTTACTTTGCTGATGACACCCAGGATGTCATATTGACAACGCAACATAGGTTTACAATGACGGTTAGCGTAAAACTTGATAAAGGTGGTCACTCCTATTTTAATGCGGACCTTTGGAGAAAAATGTCTAAGTGTTATGAACTGAAAGCTGGCAATAAAATTCTAGTGCGTGCACCACAACCTGGTCTAATAAACATGGATGTTTAATTCCCCAACATCATCAGCTGATCAAACTCTGATCGAGGTTAGTGTCCTTTCAATTTTCTCCATGTTGTCATATTACTATTTAAGCAACCAATTGATCACTATTTAAGCAACCAATTGTGATATCATATTCTGACTCAGTTCCTAGGCAGTAACAAATTCTGTTTACCAATTTATGCACACTATATATTCTTCTGTCATGTTCTAAATAAATAATACCTTTCCACCTTTTAAGCAGGATATTTTGGATGTATAGTGAATGATCTGTATGTTAGTAAGCGTACCAAATTTCACTAGAAGGACTTGAAGCATGTCATAAACTTTGTTGATAATCTGACAGAGATAGCACATCGTATGAACGCCGGATTTTGGATGGGATTAATTAGACCTATGGTGCACACACTGAACAAGACCAATTGTGCACAAAGCGCTGGTAAAAAGTCTTATTTTAATGTTGATGCTCATAAACTATATATATCTTCAACGATATGTTACAATTGTTTTTTATTCTACATGTCAACAGAAATTGCCCCCTGTAGCCATTCCTAGATCGATTTCCCGGCGTGGTCGAATTACACTTGTGCCTGCTAATAATGCCAAAGTGATTGCAAGGTACTGCATTTCCCGCAAAAATGGAACCCTTCAAATTAACAAGTTCTCACTTCTCGTGACAATGCATCCATATTGGAAAATTGGAGACACTGTTGTACTCCTGCTCTACCAAGGCATAGGACGGCTCTTCCTTTTCATTGACGAGATGCCGAGTCGCCGTGATCAAGCTGCTTCCAGTGGATAGTTGTGGTTGTTGGCCCTCAGCCTCTTAAAATGTGCTAGTTTTTACTATATATGTTAAGTATGTAGATATGGACCATATGGTTGTTGGCCCTTAGCCTCGTAAAATGTGATAGTTGTTACTATGTTAAGTATGCAGATATGGACCATACGGTTGTCAAAACCATGTTACAAAGATCCTCCTTTTGTCGAATAGTGTAACCACTATATATATCTTACTCAAATGATGTTACCCAAGTTCATAAATTTTCATGGAAAGTATTGGTATCGTACACAGTTCATTGAGTTGAAGCGTGTGCCCGATGTCCAGAAGGCATTTGCATATTAACTGTCCATATTGCAAATTCACACACATGTTCACATAAGCAAACATATTTGTAACATACTAATCATCGCACACGAGTACTTGCAGATGCATCGTGTGCGATACTCCTAGCCACTGCAAGCAACTAGTTTGCATTTTTCAAAGTTTTTTGTACACACAGAATCACACACGAAATAACTGTATTGACCGTCTATGTTGTAATTTCTCATAGCAAATAGTTCATCCGAGTCGGCTGTTTGCCACGCATCACACACATCTTGTTTACACGACTCATTTGTGTTCTTTTGGCTCATCGCAAATAGTTTATCCATGTGAACTGTATGCTGCATATCACACACATCTTGTTAAGTTGAACCGTTTCTGTTGTGTTCCGTAATCGAAAACAGTTCATCCGAGGTAACCGTATGTCGTATATCGCACACACATTGATATGGCTGCCCGTTTCTGTTGTTCTACCTCATTGCAAACAGTTTGAATGGATTAACCGTGCGTCCTGCATCGCACACACAATGTTATGGCTGCCCGTTTCTGTTGTTCCGCCTCATCGCAGACAGTTTGAATGGATTAACCATATGCCCCTCATCGCACGCGCAACTAAAACCTAAACCATGTTTGGTGCATACATCATCACAAAAATTTTGCACCTTTTTGATGGTTTTTTACACCACCATTTGCGATTATTGCATCGCACACAGTTTCGGCAAAGGGTCTTTGATCGTAGTCTCGCGTTAGCAGTCTCCTGCAGTAGTGACATAATATATCTCTAGTGATATATGTATATCAAAATTAGGGTATTATTCTAATTATGATCCGTTGCAACGCACGTGAACATTGCTAGTATTTCCAACCATGCAAAAAATGCTAGTATTTCCATAGTTTCGAGTTTTCCATCAAGATATTAGTCACTCATGGTTGATATTTAGTTTCAATTACATACACATAGGCACTATGTAACTAGCCATGCTTATTGGCTTCCAAAGCTTAATATTTGCTCCTACTTACAGTATGTTGAGTATTTAACAAAAAACTACCACTTTCAACCAGCCGTAGGAAGAAACTATTGTACAAAAAATAGCAAAAACATACCCAAAATTTCTAAATCTACGCCAAAAAACTACTACCTAGTGTCGATTAGGCTCGTTTAAACCTGTTTATGACATGGTTGGCCCACATGTCCGTGCTAACGAGGCAGCTTAAACCAACACAATTTGTTTGGCCGTTGACACCAGGGACCCACATCTTACCTTCTATCATGTTCTTCCTCCTCAAATCATTATTTTTCCTGAACATTACAGTAGACAGTATTGATGTGTGTTCTTCGGTGGCGCCAGTGATGAGCGAGTTGGCTGCCGCTCCGCCAGATGGGCCGGACGCCGCGCTGGCCTCCGCACGGGTTGGCTGGCTGGCCCGACCGTGACTCAAGCGCGAGCAAGCCGCCGTGCTGGCCTTCGCTCGAGCCAGATGGCTGGCCTTAGCGCGGCGTGCGCGAGCAAGGAGCCGCACCGCCGTGCCAACCTAGCTGGCAAACCTTGCACCAGGGTGTGTGCTATCTTGGCTAGCTAGCGGCCGCGAACGTCGGATGGAGCTGGCATCCGGTCTGCCACAAGATGGGCTTCGCACCGCCGGCAGTTTTGACCTCGCCTTCTGCCGGCGGCGGTAGCTGCGTCCCATGGCTGAGGATGACTAGGTGGATGGGCCGGAGGTAGGAGGTCACTCGGGGATTTTTTGTCCAGACTGACATGTAGGTCCCACAAGTCATAACGCCTAGTAACTTTCCGATCGAATAGAAGGCGTTGACTTAAGGGACGACATGGGTTGAAACGTGCCTATAAAAGCACTTTGTAGAGTAGTCGTTTCTTGGTTGGGCTGGTTGGTACGGGCATGTACAATGGTTGATAAGGTAGTCTTATCTTAAGTCTGCCACATATGCAAGTGGTAGTAGTTTCTTGGCATTATTAGTGGTTTCTTGGAAAGAACAAAGTACTAGCGCCAATGGCAATTCTAGGTTGCCTTGTACTCCAACGAGTACTACTAGTGGTTGCGAGAGCGTATAGCTCGTTTTGTGGGTTCGATCTCGGCCGAACACATGGTGGCCTTTTTTCTGTAGTAACTTCACTGCGAGCCAATATTGTACACTGGTAGTTTGACTTTGGAAGTTGAACGGACGTGTCGCACCATAATCTGGATGCACTGGATAGCCCAGCCACGTGAACGGGGTTTCCCTCTCATCATCTCGTGGCTCGTGTACTAGAGTAGTACTCCTATATATCAATTCACACTATGCAAAGTTTCTCGCCTGCGTGCTCACCCTAACCGCACCTGGCTTGCAGCTTCCTCATCGGCTAGCATATTTAAACTGGCGCCTCCCAATTAAGCCCGAGGAGCCGGAAAATCCTGGCGCGACATTGGAAACTATGCAATATGGCTCTATACGTAAAGTGCTAGTACTCTACTATTCTGTAGCTTGTGGCATTGCACGCATGGACTTCACTCCATTATCGGCTTTATAAAGGAAATTCCTCTTGATGTGATTTTTTGTTTTGAAACGGAGGCAAAAGCTTTGCCTCATCTCATTCATAAAGAAGGAACAACTAACAAAGTTCAATGAGATCCATTACACCTGCACAAATGGAAGCAAAAAGCCTAGTCTCGCTTTATCAAATAACTCAAATGTTCTGCCCCCGCAGTAACCGTCGTTGATAAATAGGCTGCTAGTGTGTGTGTGAGAGGAGCAGCTGAGTAGGCTAGCTACGCGCTTGAATAGAGCATGGAGAGTACAATACCCACTACGCAGGTGTACTTTCCCTGCATTGACAGTACAGTGATGGTTCTAGAGAACAGTAGTACCCTCCACTTCCAACTGTAGCTCCCTGGCCCTGAGATTCAAGAGTTGTGCACTATAGAAGTATAGGGTACAGTACATCGCAATACTAGTTGAGAAAGTAGTACTAGTACTACTACAGTACGAGTACTTAGTAAATAATAGCCTCATCATCGCGGGGCATGAGGCAATACCACTATGTGTGCCCGCATAATTTCCTTAGCGAAGGGACGAGGCCCTGCGGTTACTATGCTCTTATCTCCTCCTAGCCAGGTAGCCTCCCCCGAAGAGAAGGCAGTTCGTCGCTGCTCCCATGGATATGCCAGGCGGTTCTCCTCCTCGTCGGGGCTGGGAGACCTTGGACGACGATCCTCTAGGAGAAATCGCACACCGCTCTAACGTCCTCACCACCGCAAGACTCGGTGCTTCCTGCACTGACTTTTTTAAGATGGTGCCTAAACAGGCTTGGGAAAAGGCCATGCTTGTTGGTCTTCCATGCGCCCTCGAGGAGAAGGTTCTTCTATGGGACAATCCTTCGAACAGTCCACCGCTCCCTGGCCATGGTTGCACATTGACTCCGCTAGAGTTGCCGACGTTGAGAGGTAGTCGGATTTTGTCCGATGAGCAGGTCAGTCATGGAGTTTGATCATGTAGTACTTAGTTATTCCATCCCGTAATTTCTCCGCTGCCCACCGTCTTATATATAGGTCTGGGTTGGTGCCAACGAATATTGGCTTGCATACCTCCGGCCGGATACCACCATCATTTTGCACAACATCCACAACAGTGCGGTCGTTCCCATAGACCGCTTGTCCACCATTGGGATCGGCCTTCCGGACCGGCTGGGCTTAAATAGGTATGATGTTGCCTACATGAGATTGAAGAAGATATCAATTGCAGACCCGCTGACAAAGCGACGCGGCTACGACGATTACTATCTCATAGCGATGTTCGACATAAGGACTGCCATCAATACAAGAGGCAGTAATGGCATAGGCTAGCGCATGTTGGCTGCGGCAGATTTGTACCCCTACACGTTCGAAGACGCCGTGTGCCATGTAGGCCACATCTTCGCGGTGACAAGGCAGGGGACTTGTTCATCTAGTTGCCATCCTACGGTACGGGAGATTATAAACGAAATGCACAAACCATCATTTGCATCCCTAACGGTACTCCATTATTTTGCAGGGACCAGTCATCCCCTGATCAAAATAAGATTGCCGATCCTGGATGTGCATTTGCATCCGCGATTCAGTCTAACCTGGAACCTTATAGCTGACTTTGGCATATTGGGATCAACTATCTGAGCAATCGTTACCCATGGTACCACTGATGTGCAACATGGTCACACAATCTACCACGATCGGACCGTCACCATCTACCCAGATATTCCATTTTCTCATTGATGTGTGTTAGAGTAGTAGAGTAGTACCCTAAAGTTAGTACAAAGTTGAGTCATCTATTTTGGAAAGAAGGGAGTACTTGTTAGTTATTTTGTTTTCTTAACTGGGACATGTTTACTGTACTAGTAGTAAAATTTAGTATTATATTTTTTAACCCTCTCGCCTTCTCTTTCATTGTTGTACTACTTGTAGTACTATTAGGAGTACTTTTTACCTTGGAGGATGCGTATAGCTAACTAGGCCCTTGAAGACTTGAACCCACTAGCTCCCACCATTTTTGTTTTTCCATGTCTTACTATCTCATCCATGTAGCCAAGAGTGGCTATATATAATAAGCCGGTTATTTTACTTCCTATATAGCGGAGTAGTACTATTTGTTGCATAGTATTACTGACCGCCATATTTGAGCACAACATTATTATGCATGGACCTTTACTATGTACGTCACCATGTGTCCAGATCTAAGATGCCGCGTGTACCAGATGAACAGCACCAAGTTTGACCCCCATGGTGCTACGTGGGTGCCGAGGAACACTCTTGGAGAGTACTCGCTTTTCATTGGGGACAGCTACCCCATTGTGAAGCGGATGCCACCTTCTGTGCACGACACTGAAGGCCTGCCATTCATGAAGCATGGTTGTGTCTTCAGTGCGCACCTTTGGATGAATGACAAGCTGGGACACGATATCCCTGATTTATGCCACTTTAGCTTGGATGAGTCTCCATCGTGTGGAACCGGACTAGAAAGCTATGACAATGATTCCCGTTGCCCACCGCTATGGATCGTGCCATCCATGAAGAACACCTGGGACTAGAACCTAGAGGAGGACATGGAACCCATCTATAACGTGTAAGTGGAGTATGGTAAATTGTGAACGGTAGTGCTATGAATGTATGTAGACTAGACATGCACAAATTTATCACATGAAGTGGAGATGAAGTTGTGTGGCATACTGGCATTTGTCCTTTAGAATTTTAATTACTAGTAAATGTGTTATGTGTACGTGCAACTTGTGTGGTTGTTGCACAGGCTCCAACACGCTCTTTGACAAAAAAGGTGGCACAACTTTGGATATAGGTGACGTGGCGGCCTCATACAGTAGCATCGTTCACTATAGTTGTAGTACTCCTACTAGGACGACAACTCCTATAAAACCTTGCGCTTGGCTCCTTGCCTGGGAGGTTCAACATTTCGTACTCGTGTGAACCTTGCACTTGGCTCTTCGCCTCTTTGGAAGGTCCAACAATGATGATACTATAGTACAATATGCTTCTGGCAATCTGACACAGATTGAACTGCTATACGTCCACCGCAAGGGCGAGGGCGAGGGTGAGGAGAGGGAGAGGGAGAGGGCGCTATAGTCAAAACCCTCTCCTCGTCCTGCAAGCCACCACACGTGTGGGCAAGGGAGAGGGCGTAGTAAGCAAGCTTCTCATCGTTCAGCGAGTTGACGGGACACATCAAAGCAGTACTAGTCCATACTACATCCTTTCCTATTAATATGGCTTAATTTGAAACGAGAAAAATACACTGGCGGTCAACGTATGTAACAATACGCTCTTTACGGTCATTATATAGTTTTGCGGTGATTATATGACCAGTAGCTCGTCGTAGAGCACCGTATTGGACCCTACTGACCGGCCACATAGTCGACGTGGCACTTTGTTGATTGGTTAAATTGACACCTGGTTTCTGGGTCCCACCTGTCAGTTGGCAGAGCATAGAAATCAGTTAAACAGAACTTTATGTAGGCGCGACAGGAGTCCAACCCTTGCGTACGAACCACCCTGACTGTGTATGTGAGTGCATGCACGTGTACTCCCTCAGTCTTCCAACAAAGAGTGTACATCGGCTCAAAAACAAAGAGTGTACATCTACACTTCCAATGCGTTTAGCCTTTAATCTAATTGATATTGATTGACTAATGCACCAACTTGTGCTCTAGCTATAGGCTATATGTCTATCCTTAATTACAGCATGTAACAACCTTCATTTAATCTTCTTCTCTCAATGGTCACATGCACACATAAGTCTGCTACTTTTGGGCGTTAATTATGCCATGAAGTTCCGGTTCCTCTTGGTCAATGTGTAAATATCTATATGTACAGTCTTTCATGGGCGTAGGGAGTAGGTTGAGCACTTGAGTGTGAGCGTGTGTGTTGCATCGTGTGCTGTGCGCCGCATGGATGCGTGAGTGTTGGGTGCGTGCATGTGTGCGTGTGAGTGTTGCATGTTGCATGCATGCATGCATGAGGCTTTTACTCCCTCCCATTGACATGTTCATATTTCAAGCATCATTAAAACGTTGCATGCAAGAATTAAGAGATAGTAACTCACCAATGCGTGTAAAAGTTCTGGTCATTTGTTCCTCACGCATGCATTCCAATTAATACGTTCATAAGTACACTTTTCTTGGGGAAAACGAGCCCATTATCGAGTACTTTCAGAAAAAAAAATCTTCGGGCACTCATCATTTACTACTACGTTGGTAGATGATTTTTTATTAACCTATATATAAACCTCCGTCCTAGTTTAATGGTCCCCTTCGTACTTAGTGTAAAATTTTGACCGTAAATTTAACTAACAAAGTGTAAATGCATGTCATAAAAAACTATACCATTAAAAACTATGTTCAAATACGAATCCAGTTATATGATTTCTGGTGAAATGCATTAACATTTTATTAGTTAAATAGATGATCAAAGTTTGACACAAAATACTACTAGTACTCCTACATTAGTGGCGCCGGGTGCCTTGGCCAATGTTTCATCTTGTTGGACAGGATGAGGCGTAGAGGCATAGGGATACTGTAGATAGGAAGTCTTAGTGATCCATTATTCTCCATCTCAGTTAAGGAGAACTATTTAACTAGCCTTCATAGTGAAGTGACAATACACGCTGCAGCAGACGGGACACTTAATTAATAAGCTGAACCAGCGTGTTGGTGTTACTAAATCAGCCTTACCCAGTACTGCCATCATGATTTCTAGTGGAGCACCCTTCCAAAAATACACCTACTCACCTCTCTCCTGCATTAACTGACATATGGGCCCTCTTGAGGTAGACCCACATGGCATCGGCTTAACTATTTACACTCCGAAGGACGGTATATCCTGGTAGTAGTACTAGTAGAATTGAGATTTAATGCACTTTCTTCCCCGTCTTTCCCTCTTCTTCCTCCTCTCTTCCCCATTGTCGGCCGCACACCATTCCCCCTGCTCACTGCTCGCTCACCCGCGCCATCTTCCTTGGTAGCTCGCACGTGCCATATCCCCCCGCTCACTGCTCGGACACACACGCCATCTTCTTCGCTCGCCTGCCCGAATCCACTTCCCCGCTCGCTCACAGGCACCGAAAACCCCAATCACTCAGTGCCCTAAAAAACCCTATGGCAGAACCAACTGACACGCAGAACTGCGATTGGAATTCCCTCCCTGATGTTCTCCTAGAGCAGATCTGTAATCATATGGACCTGCTCAACACCGTTCGTCTGGCCACATGCTCGGTGTCTTTGTACCATCTACTCGCCTGCAACCGCCCGGCCCTTTTGAAGACACCCTGCTTGCTGATGGTCGATCCTCGCAGGTGGCCCAGACACCGACTTGACGATCCTACAGAGGTTGTCGTGGTGCCCCTCGACATGCTACCACTACCCGCCCACCTCTCCTTCACGCGCGACCACTACTGGGCAGACATGAAGGCCAACTGGATAGTCCTCATCCACCAATCCGGTAGTCCGTGGAGTCTCATGGATATATACACCCAGCAAGAGATCACCCTTCCATCATTGGATACCGCCGCCATCAAGCCTCGCTGCCCATCGGACTCTCTTGCCTACTACGCATGAGATGTGTCGAGCTTTTGGCTCGACCTCTATTTGCTGAAGGTTGTAATCTGCAAAGTGCCCACACCATCAGAGTACTACATGGATTACAAGCTCATTGCCTTGTTTAACATGGGATTAGTCTATCCGGAATCCGGTCGCCATACATGGTTATGGCTCATCGTCAATCCTGTTGAGCCTCCATTTCTGTCTGATGATATAGTGCATGATGGCATCGTTTACACGGTCGATGCACAGATTGGCTGCCTATACTGGTGCAATCTATCGTCATGTAATTGTTCTATCTCATCTCATCTTTACCTAATGAATACGACTGCCTGTTGATTGTTACAAATTTAGAATAGATAGTATGTCTATAACCACATAATTGCTATATGTTCCTCTCATTTCCTAGATTTTTATGACCACACATGTTATTGTTAGAGTTGATATGAGAACAATTGGCATCTAATGATTGTTAGAATAGATATTATGAGTATAACCTCATGATTGTTATATGTTACTCTCATTTCCAAGATTTTTATAACAACGCATGTTATTTCTTAGAGTTGGTATGAGAATAGTAGTAAGTGCTATGGTAGAATATGAGTAGGCCCTATCATAGCTATTTTCCTCTCATTGTTACATGATGTTTGAACCATGACATATTGCTAGAATATGAAAGCCGTTGGCTTTTTTTAACTTGGGGTATGATTATGACCACGGCATTGCAATTCTCTGTCTATGATATGTGTCACTTTTATAATAATCTTAATTCTCCACACATACTCTGAACATGATTGCATATTATTGTCCTTTTGATCTCCAATTTGATTTGTTGCAGCAGATGCAAATGCGCTGGCCTTCATGATTCCAGGACCTGGAATCATACAAGTCAATGAGTGGTGGCTTATCGCTCATTCAACTGACGGCGGTCACTTGATGCTCATTCGCATGTACCAAATTGACCAAACCATTTCATCAAACCACATGCAGTACAATGCCTAGGGCGTTCGTGACTGTGATGGATATGGCTGCTTCGTGTTTGAGAAAGATCCCAGCTCCGTTGGGCCAGGCGTATTCAACTGGAGGCGGGTTTACAGCCTCGGCAACCACTCCATGTTCCTCGGGCTCAATTATCCGATCATCCAACCAATCATCAATCATATCATCGCCGATGATTGTCGTGCTGTGCAACTTCGATTCGCCAGGGGGAACCGTGTTTACACATAATACCATGTGTTTCATGAATCACCATATCCAGAGATTCGTCGACACAGCTTGTTGCCAGATAATCTTCAGTGTGTGAAAGACATCAAGCTTCCATGCGATGAATGGCTTTTGCAAACCCAACATGCGGCGATGTGGTTCATGCCAATAGAAAATATGCACAACTTGATTCGTACTGATATCTAGACTGAGCCATGTATCATGCTGCTGTAGCATGACCCTCTTTTGTTGAATATTATGTACGGTTGTTAGTTTGAAGGATAGATACCTTCTGGGATCAAGTGCATCCTAACTCACCTGCGTAGAATGTACTGATAATGATGATGTAGATGTTGTGCAGAAGCCATATATATAGGACAACACGATTCTAATCCCAGGATTAGAATAGCTATTCTGATCATAGCGCCCTATATAGCGCGATTGGACGTTCCTGAGATCTTGAAAAAAGACCCAAACGACTGTCCCCCACCTTGTGCACTTCTCACTCTCCCACTCGATCCCCCGACCCACCCTCGCCGCCGCCCCTAACCCAGCGCGCCACCGCCGCCCGGAAACCCCAGTCGCCGTCGCCGCCGCGCCCCCGCCCCCATCCCTGGCAACCCCAGGGGCCGCCGCCCCCGCCGCGGGGCCTGGATCCACACGCAGACGCCAGGCTTGGATCCCACATGGCGTCTCCCACCAGCGCGGCCTCCGGCCACCTTCTACGGCCGCCGCGCCTCCCCAGGACCTCCACCCGCCGCCGCCACGGGTCCCCATCGCCTCCACCCGCCGCCGACGCCACTGATCCCCGTCGCCTCCACTCGTCTTCACCGCGGCTCCCCAAGACCACCACCCGAGCAACCGCTGCGGTCCTGGATCTCGCGAGCCGTGGATCCTGTGCACCGCCTCCGAGCCGTGGATCCCGCTCAGGTCAACTTCGCCGAAGCCACCAGTCCGATGGGTAGTGCATGGGAGGTTGTGCTGATCCAGCTAGGTACTCTGTCCACGAGCACGGCGCGTCGATGGGTGCCTCCTCCTCCTGTTCACTCCAACCCCGAGCGCGGCATCTCCACGCTCCATTCACCGGCAACCACCAGCCCACGTGCAGCTTGGGCACTACCTGCAGGTGGACGAGAATGTCGACCTGCAG
Organism: Triticum urartu; assembly: GCF_056163025.1. NCBI lineage: Eukaryota > Viridiplantae > Streptophyta > Magnoliopsida > Poales > Poaceae > Triticum > Triticum urartu. The sequence continues at coordinate 435,273,766 of NC_141877.1, read as the reverse complement.
GAGCAAGGGGCCTCGACCTGCAGCTGGCCAAGGGCCGCCACAACGATCCACCACTTAAAGTCGTCACTTCACACCCTGGCCCTTCAACCTCGCCGTATATCAGGTCGTTCAACTCCGCCCCTGCTCCTCGTGGATAACCTTCAGTCAAGAATGAACACAAAATATCAACCAATTCGTTACAGTGTAGTTTTCCTGATTAGCTTCACATGAATGCGTCACATGCAGCCTAGTGAGTAGCTTCCACTGATCCTGTAAGCAGCAAATCATCTTAGTTAAAGGCGATGAATGTGCTCCCTGATTGTGCTGTAGTGTACAAAGAGTAGATGACAAGAAAGATAGATTGCCATGGAAGTGGCGCGGGATGTTGGCTATGTCAGGAGCACAAGCAATGTGAGACTGAGACCAAAAGTCTGGGCCTCAAACTTTCATCACAATTTGACAGCAAACTTTTATCCATGTGGTGTTTGCTGGTGCAGCCATGAGTGTAGCGTAGCCCAGTGTCCTGTGGGAAGAAAGCTGATTTGTTTCTTATGTTGGCAGGCGAAGCAGGTGCAGAAGTGCGTGGAGGCACTGGACGTGCTCAAGGTGTCGAACGCACGGCTGCAGATGGTGGTGGTGACCACCAAGTGGGAGACGTTCGACAACAGCCCCCTAGTCACCACCAAGTGGGAGATCTTCAACTGAATTAAGCAGCAGCAACAACAGAGATTTTTCTTTATATAGAGTGTCTATTTTTGTGCCGTCAGTTTTGGTGTCTTGTTCCTTGCCCATTATTCGTTTTGGTAATTGCAGTGAGCTGGTTTAGGTTAGTAGGTCGCAGGAGGACCCCGAATCCCACCGTTTGTTTTGTCCGTTTGTAATCATCATTGTCGTCGTCACACCCGCTCGATTGATGGATCTTACTTCAATAAACAACAAAGCAGCATTGTTCTTTAGTGTGCTCCCGAGAGTGCATTGTGCACTGATGGTGTGAAGATTTGTGCATGAAGCAATGGTTGATGGGTTTCACTCACAGATAAGCTAGCATATGGGATTATGTTACGCTCTTCGGAGCTACTAGCACCGTACTAGTGGCCTCGTAGTGGCGACGCGTAAACTGTTTGTGAGAACTTTATGATCCACGTTCGCTTCAAAAAATTCACTCTGTTTTTTGAACTCTACGTAAGAACTTTATGATCTTTCAAATGTGTGCATTTGTATTTGTGTAAACTGCATGTAGCACACGAAGTGTATGTGTGTTGTTTGTGTGTAATTTTCTTGAATTATAATAGCATGTGAAGTTCATGTTTCAGAAATTCATAAGTTCACGTGTACCACATACTGAAGAAATTCATCAATGAAAAAAAAATGACTGCCTAGGCCATTCCATCGACAGCAAAAAATGTCGCGATAAAAAAAACAAAACAACATAAGATATACCATAGTAAGTTCATAGAAGTGGTGGAAAAACATAATTTTGTTTTGTAAGTTTAACCATTTCAAAAAAATACCTTGAAGTTCAAACTTAAATAATAGGACGGTTTCAATGTTTATTACAAACATGTAATTTTCCCTGTTACTATAGAATAAACCAAGAACTTCCAAAACTAAAAATGGAGTAGTTCGAAAAGTTTATAAAAAAATGGTGTTTCTACATTTTACTAAAAAATTGGAGAAGTTCATATTTAAAAAACATAGAAGTTCAAAATGCTTATAAAAGACCAAGAAGGTCAAATTAAGAAAACTGAGCAGTTTAAAAAGTTTGTAAACATGGATCTGCCACTATTTTTTTAAGATCCAGAAGTTCAACTTTAAATATTTGAGCAGGTCGATATTTATTACATAACTAGGACTTTTCTCGTTACTAATGAATAACACCAAGAAATCCAAAATTTAAAAAATATGAAGTTATTTAATGTTTACAAAAACTCAGATTTTCCCCAATGCTAAAGATTAAAACCAATAAAAAAGTAGAGCGGTTCAATGTCTATAAAAAAACTCAGATATTTTCACGTAACCAAACAGAAGTTCAGATTGATAACTACGAGAAGGTCACATACTACACGGTGTGCATTTGGTATTAAAAAGAAGAATGAAAAAGCAAAGGCTGAAAGTTTGTTGCTAGAAGTTCAAGTGCTAAGCCCGAGAAAATTCAAAAATTCGTGTGAGAGAGGTTGAACAAAAATACGTGATAGAAGTTCAAGGTGAATACAGCGGGAAGTTCAACTACTACACCGAATGTGTTTCAGATAAGAATATAAGAATAGAAACCAAAATACTTAAAAGGTTTGTTGAAAGAAGTTCAAGTGCTTTGTCTGGGGAAGTTCAACAATTCTTGCGACAGAGGTTCACCTTATATTTCCATGTTTGAAAACACACACAAAAATTATGTTTTGCATTTAAAAATAATTCTCTCAATCCACAAAGAAGTTTCAGTTATTATTTGGGAGCAATTTGATTTCTGGAAAAAAATCAAATTATAAAAATGGAAAAAGTTCATGTACTACATGTTGTGTGTTTAATATGAAAAAATGAATTAAAAGGCAAGGTCCAAACTTTTAAAGAAAACTCAGATTTTCTCGTTATAGAAAACTCCGATTTTTCTTGTTATTAAAGAATGGAAACAAGAAGTTCAAAAATAAAATAACAAGAGTTCAACTTTTAGAAATAGAGCGCTTCAAAATTTCATAAAAAAGATTAAGAAATAAAACCAGGAAGTCCATATTAAAAAGATGGAGAAGTTTGATGATTATAGAAAACTCGGATTTTCCTCGTTATTATGGAAACAAGAAGTTCAAAGAAAAAATAACAAGAAGTTCTACTTTTAAAAATAGAGCGCCTCAAAATTCATAAAAAGATTAATAAACAAAGCAGGAAGTCCATATTAAAAAGATGGAGAAGTTCGATGATTACAGTAAACTCAGATTTTTCTTGTTATTAAAGAGTGAAAACAAGAAGTTAAAAAATAAAATAACAAGAAATTCAAATTTTAAAAATAGAGCGCTTCAAAATTCATAAAAAATATTAAGAAGTTTAGATAAATATTTATAAAAAACTCAGATATTTTCACGTAACCGAGAGAAGTTCGATTGATAACTGCCAAAAGTTCACGTACTACACGGTGTGCATTTTGTATTAAAAAAAGAATGAAAATGCAAAGCCTAAAGTTTTGTTGCTAGAAGTTCAAGTCCTCGGCCCGAGAAAGTTAAAAAAAATTGTGAGAGAAGTTGAACAAAAAAACATGACAGAAGTTCCAGGTGAAAACAATGAGAAGTTCAACTACTGCAAGGAATGCATTTCAGGTGAGAATAAAATATATAGAAAAATAAAAGCTTAAAAGGTTTGTTGAAAAAGTTCAAGTGCTCTGTCCGGGGAAGTTCAAAAATTCTTGCGAGAGAGGTTCACCTTGTATTTCCATGTTCAATTTTTTCCATATAAAAATCGAATACAATTCTTTACTCAAAATATGAAAAGGTGAAGTTCAAATTGAAATAGCAGTGAAGTTCGGAGTTTATTAAAACATAGGATTTACCTGTTAAAAAAATTAAAAAACACAAGCTATTTTTTGCACTTTTAAAAACAACTCATATACGGAAAAAATGGTTGCTAGAAGTTCAAGTGCTCGGCGAGGAAAAGTTTAAAAAATTCTTGTGAGAGAGCTTCACCGTGTATTTAGATGTCGAAAATACAAAAAAATATGTTTTTTTGTGTTTTAAAATAATTATCTCAAACCAGAGAGAAGTTCAGAGTGATAACGATCGGAAGTTCACGTACTACATGGTGTGTATTTCATATAATAAAAATACAATAAAGTGAAACTGAGTGAAGTTCAAACAAGCATGTCCCAGAAGTTCAACTACTTCACGCGGTGCAAAAAACAGCACATCAAAAAACAGAGTGAAGTTCAAACAAACATGCCCCAGAAGTTCAACTACTTCACACAGTGCATTTTCGTTCGCGATGAACGCATAAATCATGATCTCGCCATTTTTTAATTTACCTCAAAACGATAGGAATATCATTTGTGTAAGTTCAAGTCCTCGGTTGGAGAAAGTTAAAAAAATTATTGTGAGAGACGTTTGTACAAAAGGAATATTATTTGTGTAACACTAACGAATGGATGAGAAAATTACAAACAAAAATACGTCACAGCAGTTCAACGTGAAACAACAGGAAGTTCAACTACTACGTTGAATGAATTTTAGATGAAAAACTTTTAAAATCGTCGCAAGTATGAAAAGATGATCAACACGGGAAACTTGCGTCCTTACAGCAGCTTTCCATCGGTATATCACCCGCTCAATTCCGGTGAATGGACGGAGAGTTACGAGTAGTGGATGGAGACCTACGAGCAAAAAAATCACGTGAAAAACATAGTGAAGTTCAGGTACACGCGTCGAGAAGTTCAAGTTCTTCACGCGGTGCATTTTCGAAGAATCTGTTTCGCGATAGAGGCAGAACGCATGATCCTGCCGTTTTCGAAATTACTTGAAAACGGCTAGGAATCAGATAAAACCATCAACATGAAAAAGTTTCGCATTTTCCGTAGCTTTTCAGCACTATATTATTTGCCCCATTCCGATAAAGTTTATAGAAATTACGGCGAAAATACGTTTTTTTTGCCATTTTTAAAACTGACTTAAAACCGTAAAGAATTGGGAGAAACAATACATACCAAAAAGTTTCGCATTTGTTCAAGCTTTCCAACGCCATATTATTTGCTGCATTCGGACGAACAGTTAAAAAATTAGCTTGAAAATACGAACTCAGTAGGACTTGGACCATTTTCTAAATCACTCTTAAACCATTCAAAATTAGAAAAAACTTTCAAGATGAAAAAGTAGAGCATTTTCATAAGCTTTCCAACGCCCTATCATATGCCTCCATTGGATTAGCCGTTTAGAAATGACATCGAAAAAACGAACTCAGCTGTTCGGTTTACGAAATTTTACGCTTTTTCAAATTACTCTTTAACCATAGGGAATTAGAGAAAACTTTAAACATGTGGAAGGAGCGGTTTCGCAGCAGCTTTCCAACGCCATATTATATGCCTCATTCCGATAAACGGTTTAGAAATGCGATCGAAAATACGATTCATGTTTTTTGTGCGAAGAAAAAACGGTTTTCAAAACTGCTCTTAAACCGCTTATAGTTTGCCAAAAATTTAAGTTGGGTCATGATATTGGTGTCCATAGCTTTCCAACGGTATATCGCAAGCCCCATTTGGGCAATGTTGGCGGAAGTTCAACGTACTACTAGCGGGGCAGGTCAGGTTGTGATCAGAATATTATTCTGATCCCGTGATCAGAATAGTGTTTATGTGTGTGTGTGTCTATATATATATATAGGGTGGGTCTATTATGATAACACCCCTTAAGAGTCTTATTCTGATAACACTAGCCTTATTCTGCACATCCCCCACCGGATCGCTGCCGCCCCTCCCCTCCCGGCCTTTTACCGCAGAAGCGGCCTGGGAGCGCCGCCGACCCTCCCCTCCCGGCCTTCTACCGCAGCAGCGGCCTGGGAGCGCCGCCGCCCCTCCCTTCTCGGCCTTCTTCCGCGGCAGCGGCTTGGAAGTGTCGTCGCCCCTCCCCTCCCGGCCTTCTTTCACGGCGGCGGCTTGGCAACGATGCCGCCCCTCCCCTCCCTGCTTTCTCCCGCGGCGGCGGCCTGGGAGAGCCACCGCCCCTCCCCTCCCTGCCTTTTTTTGCGGCGGCGGCCTGGCAACGATGCCGCCCCTCCCCTCCCCGCTTTCTCCCGCGGCGGCGGCCTGGGAGAGCCACTGCCCCTCCCCTCTAGGCCTTCTTCCGTGGAAGCGGCCAAGCAGCTCCGCCCATTGACGCTCGGCCTTCTCCCGCGGCAGCAACCGAGCAACGCCTCCCCCACCAGCATATCGGCCTTCTTCCACGGCAGCAGGTTGGTAGCGCTGCCGTCGAACTCCTCTGGGCCTGCAATTAGCTGTACTTCATTACATGTGGATTGGTGCTGCCTCGACATCAAACCAATTCGAGCAAGGAGGACTATGCGCAAGGTTCCTTCATCCACGACAGCTTCTTGGTTTAAGTCTGCAACGACCTTCAAAGCAAATCCTCCATCTCCGTTCACCTTTAGCAACGTCCAGACCGCTCATGAACTTTTGAAGGGCAAGTGGACTGCACAGGCGAACGCGAAAGTTGTGCAAACGGACGAGAAGAGAACTTCCTCCTGCAAACGCAAGAAATCACTGAAACACGAGGTAAGCAGTACACTTCCTCAACCATATCAGTTTAATTATTCCAGACAAAGCAATACATGCAGTCCAGTACACCTACAAAAACGATGCAGTGCGGTTGCTTCGGTTCGTTGTGGGGGGAAATGCAGTGAACTTGCTCGGTTATGCAGTACGCTTGTTGTAGGTTCATTACGGACAATGATGTAGTGCGCTTACTTAAGTTCACATTGCAGGGTGATGCAGTCAACATGCATTAGTTTCGCAGTAGCGTTTGTAACACATTGCAGTTCGCATGATTCAGTTCTTTTTGCCTGACAATGCAGCTCGGTCATTTTGTGTGCTGGAAATGACGTTCAGCAGATACAAAATGCTGCGCATAATTGACAACCCAGGGAACAACAACTTTCAGAAGAGTAAAGCTTCTTCTGAAAGAGATACTGGCTGGGTTACCCCTGAGATTCCTCGAGGATTCTTCACAACAACAAACAGGGTGCACTACTCTCCGGAAGAGGATTTTTTTCCAGGGAGAAGAGGTAGTCGAGGATGACGATGATGTCACCTTCATCTAGGAGGGCACTCACCGACAGGAGGATGAAGATGACAGTTCTGAACCCAGAGTATAAGCACGAGTTCACTACGTTTGGACAGCATGTCCGAACAGACAATGATGATGTAGTTGAACACGATGTTGCAGCAGATGATGATGATGTGCCACCGCTCCAAAATTTTCAAACCAATCCACTGAGACATCGTCACAACACTGGATTACCACCACGTCCACCTGGTGCACCCCAAGTCAGAGCTCAGCGTCCACCTACTGCACCGAAAAACAGAGCTCCAAACAGAGCTGCTGCATCAACTTCGACAAAGCGACCACCAACGGTGCCTCGGTCAAAAGTCAACAGCAGGTACAAATCCTCCTCACTATTGCCGCCGCGAGACCCTCAACTACATAGATCTGCTATAACCCCGCCATGCCCAATACAACCCGGCGAGCTGCAAACACCATCGGGTGAACGACTCTACACACATGTAAGTCTATGTTCTGAAAAATAATAATAATAGTTACAGTCCATTCACATAAAATTGCAGTGCACACTGATATTTCTTGTGAGGTTTGACCTAGCATGTAATACATTGCATTCTTCTGAAAACTTAGGAACACTGCAATGCTTTTTTAAACTCGTATGTACTCCTCGTATTTAAAAAATAGAACAGAACAAATTTTCTCATAGAGCATTGCGCTTAATGCAGGATAAAAACATGCCGCTGAACCTCATACCTACCGCTAGAATGAAGTTCACCACATACGACAAGGCATGGGACTTTTACAACAATTATGCAAGATGTGCAGGGTTTAGCATACGCCAGAGGGCACAACACAAGAAAAATACCTACATTGTCTGCTCAAGAGAAGGGACACACAAGCAGGCTGTGTCAGATTATCAAAGGAAACGTGAGAAGACATCAAAAAGGATTGACTGCAAGGCAAAGATTAGAGTCAAAAAGAGGAAGGACGGCAAATTTGGGATAGAAATGGTTGAACTCAACCACAATCACAAGATGCTGGAAAGCCCCGGGATGCTTTTGCACAAGCGATCGCACAAAAAAGATGATCCTTTGGTAGACCAGTTAGTGAAAGACATGCAACTAGACAACCACACAAATGCTCAAATGATGTCAACACTGTCGTGTATGTCCGGTGGTCTGCAATACATGGGACATACTAGCCGCGACTGGGTAAACAAGTAAGCACATCACAGAACATATCGCTTGAGCATCCTGTCGGTAATTATTTCCTGTTTGATGGGATGAGTTTGCATTGCGTTTGAAAATGCAGGAAATGAAAGTTTGCCAGAGAAGAGTCCCAAGATGATGTCAAGAAACTTCTGGATTTGTTCGAGAAGATGCAGAAGATAAACCAAGAGTTCTTCTATTATTATAACGTTGATGCAGATAACCGTGTAAGAAACGTCTTTTGGGCCAACGCAAGTTGCAAAGGACCGTATGAAGATTTTGGAGACTGCGTTACATTTGACACGACGTACAAAACTAACAAATTCCACATGTCACTGGGAGTCTTCATGGGAGTGAACCATCATCTATAGAGCAGCATATTTGTTGTTGCCCTCGTGCGAGACGAAACGATACCATCGTTCGAGTGGGTTTTCAAAACATTTCTGAGGTGTATGAACAACAAGCCACCAATCTGCATGCTCACCTGTACAAAAAAACACCTGAATACTTACGTTTTTTGGTGCACTTATATTTCTCATCTATCTTACACACACAAACAACTTAATAAAAAACACTATTTGTGCCATCTCAGACCAGTGTTCTTCGATGAAGGCAGCATTAAAAACTATCCTCCCAAGTACTCTGCATAAGTTGTGTCGGTGGCATATCATGAAGAAGAAGAACAAAGACCACCTCGCCTTGCTGTATAAGGCGCACGAGAAACTCAAGGATGACCTCAATGCGGTGCTGAACCACCCACTAATGCCGTCAAAATTTGAACGAGCATGGAAGGACCTCATTCAGAGATACAACATGCAAGACGATGAAGTGATGAATTCGCTGTGGGATGACAGGCATGAGTGGATCTCGGCTTACTACAAGGAAATTTTCTCTGCTCGGATGACTTCCACACAGAGAAGCGAGAGCATGAATCGCATACTGAATAAAAACTTTGTCAAAGAGAAGCATGATCTCCATTTGTTTGCTCAGTAGGTGGACAAGTGCATTCAGACCAGGAAGGCCGTCGAGCACGGAGAGACAGTAGCAAATGAGATAAACAAAATGTCAATCAAAAACTGCTAAAAAATATAACTAAAAAACAAACAGTTTTTCATTTCTCTGGTTTGTAACAGTGCATTTCTGATCATGCAGTCAAAGGTAAAGACAACAACCCAGTTTGGGTTCGAAGTTCAGCTATCAAAAGTGTATACAAGGGCAGTGTTTGCAGATTTCAAAGAAACACTCTACCGTAGCACTGCATTCAGAGCAGAACAGTGCCCTGAGAACTCGACAAAGTATCTCGTACACCACTACAACAGATCAGATGCATTTGACTGGGCAAGGCATAATTTCCAAGTGGTCGCCGATGAACAGAAAGGTGTCTACGAATGTGAGTGCAAACTCTGGACACACACAGGTGAGACTCCTATCACAAAAAAATATAGCTTCTGATAGACATGCACGAAAGCTCACTTACTGAACTTTAAAAGTCCACATGCATGACTAATTCACAAAACTAAATGAAGTTCACTTCTTTAAAAATGAACAAATAACAAAATAAATATGTATTTATTAATTTCATGAAGTTTACTTACAAAACAAAGAAAATATGTCTTGTCTACAGGGCTCTTTTGCGTCCATGTGTTATGCATGCTTTCTCACTTGAGAGTGCTCAAGATTCCTGAGGTGTACATCATGAAAAGATACACCCGTAACGCAAGATCAGAGGCGATGTTTGACAGACGAGACTATGAACAAACAGCACCAGATGGAACCTCGCTTTTTTGCCGTAGAAAATTGCTGACAGAAACAGCAATGGACCTTGCAAACAGAGCGACAAGGTCCGACTCTGGGTGCCATAGAGCATTGTCTGGTATGAGGGCACTGATCGAGGAAGTTGATGTGCTCAACAAAGAAGAAGAAGAAGAAGAAGAAGCAAAACTAAAGCAAGCAGAGAAATCCCAGCATGACAATAATGTCGAGCAAGTAGAAAATACTGAACAAAGCGGAACTGGTGCTATCAAAAAGGAAACAATTCTTCCACCTCCTGTTTCAAACACAAGAGGAAGGAAGAAAGGGGCCGACGCAACCCAGAAAAAGGTTGCATGCAAGGAGAAAAATGATGACAAAAACAGTAAGCCACAGCCTGAGCTCGACATTGATGGTCACCCACTAGGAATAAACAGGTGCAAGACATGTAATGAAATCAGCGACCACAATTCCAGGACATGTACAAGAAGACATGAACAAGAAAACCAAGGACATGGCGATGCACAACCAAACAGAAATTCCACTCACAACACTAAGAAATGGAAGAAACCGAGACGTTGTAGCATCTGCAAAAAGAGGAAGAGACATAATTCAAGAACCTGCCCCAAAAGAACAAGATCAGAAAATGAGGAAGATGAAGAAGAAGAAATCAAAGAAGAAGATGGTGACACAACTGAAGAAGAAATGGCTTATGAAGAAGCAGATGAAGAAGACGAGGAAGAAGAGAGTGAAGAGGACGAAGAACATGAAGAAACTGAAGAAGCGGTGGCTTATGAAGAAACAGATGATGAAGATGAGGAAGAGCAAGAAGAGGAGGAAGAAGAGAGTGAAGAGGACGAAGAACATGAAGAAACTATGCCAGCAAGACCACCACAAGGAATGCTACTGTACAGAAACAACCAAGAAGGACACCACTTTCAAAAAACAAGGTAGGAGCATGAAAGGATGCAGTTCACATCACTGGGAAACGAAAGCAGCCATCAACCAGCATGCGGGGAGCAAAGAAGGATGCAGTTCACAACACTGGAAAACGAAAGCAGCCATCAACAAGCATGCGGGGAGCAAGGAAGGATGCAGTTCACAACACTCAAAAACAAAATCCACCATCAACCAGCGCGTGGGGAGCAAAGAAGGATGCAATTCAGAGCACTGGAAAATGAAACCAGTCATCAACCAGCACGCGGGGAGCAAGGAAGGATGCAGTTCACATCACTCACAAACAAAAGCAGCCATCAACCAGCACGCGAGGGACTACAAACACAACGACGCAGAGACAAGAACTAGAAACACCGCCACGGAAAACAAAAGAAAGTGCGACATTAGACATGCTCCAGTCACCCCGGAGAAGCAGCAGGTTAACGACCAAATAGATGAACTTCAATAAATTAATCATATGCATAGCAGTTTGTTTATCTACATGACTTATGTATTAGTTTAAATTTTGTGCAAACACAAATTTCCCACTGACTATGAGTTATTCAACTAAACCATTTAAAGAGAAATGGTGTATAGAGTATACCATATATATAACAGTCTAGAGTAAAACTTTGACACATATTAATCCAAAAACAATGTAAACAATGCAGTTAGCTCACTGGCAGCACGAAGTTCAGAATAATAATTGAAGTGGTTCAGATCACAAAAGTGTTTATTACAAAACACATCAAAAATATGAAGTATTCAACACACAAAAGTAATTATTACAAATCAACCTCATAACCTTAACCAATCACGTCAAACGTGATTCCAACCGTACGATCCTCGAGTTCAAAGAAGTTGAGGACAACAACTTGCTCAGACTTCAGGCCACTATCAATGTCAAATTCCTTCCACCCGTTCTGCAGACACAACCTCCCGTCAACGCCTACATGGTACTTTGCTGGTTGAAGGTGTCCATTACCAAGAACAACTTGGAGAATTCCCTTCTTCTTGAGCTGGAGATACCTAACAGCTCGTTGGGGAATTTTCTGCAAAAAATCCATACAGATTAAACGCAATCTAATGTGCAGTGCGGAACTTGCAAACAAGAAGTATGGTTACAACTATTATGAAGTTCTTGAGACTACCTGCATGTAGTACAAAACCTACAAGCGGGGAAAATTGTGGAAACTAGTACTTCTCATCTAGTATCTAAGCAGTTCACATATTGTAACCATGCAAAATAAGACACGAGCTCCATGCACACAAGCAAAGAAATAAAAACAAGATATAAGTACAAAGTGCAGTACAGTTCAATAAAACAAAATAAGTACATTCCTAAAAAACTAGAAGTTCAGACTAGTATGGAATTATACAAAAGAAGAAGAAGAAAACACAAAGAAAAAAATCAGATCAAGCGAAAATTACCATCTTGTAGCGAGTCTCAACATCTGTTGGTGTAAGCTGATGGACAAAAGGACTTGTGCGGCCAAGGCCACGGCGAAGCAGGGCGGAATAGAACGCAGAAACGTTGATGTGGCCCATATCCAAGCCTTCTGTGAATATTGTGCCATATGCAAGCTGCTCAGCTCGCCCAGCTCGGCACAATACCTTCCCCCCATGACGAGCGTGATGGGCCTACGAGCAAGCTGAGTAATCACAGTGCGTCGACACACCACAACCATGGCTGCAGCAGGAGAGATTCACGCAGGGGCCTGGAGCCATCGCAACAAAAACCTAGAAAAGGTAAAAAATAAAGAGAGGCTAGAGAAAGGAGAGGAGTTGCGGCTAGAGGAGAAATGAACTGCAAAGGAAGGGTAGAAGTTGGCCTAAATTTATAGGAGGGAATGCCAAAAGGTCAAAACTGAAAATTAAAGAGGAGTTAATGAAAATTACGTTACCAAGAATGAAGGACAATCAATAAAAGTTTAAGTTACCAAAACAAAAAAGTCTTACCAGGAAGTTCTACAACGACTTTGACTGCACAAATTCATGACGAATTTGTACACCTGAAGCATAGGACCATGACGAATGCAGTGCATAGAGGCAACAAAGAAGTGCATACCCCTACCAATGCAGTGCACAAAAATGTAGCGCAAAAACATGTGTAGTATGGAATCCGTGCACATGCAGTCCAGTACAATGATCAATGCAGTGCACGGATGATTTGCTAAGCAGTGCACACCCCTACATTGAAAAAAAACTTAAGATAGAAAATATAAAGAAAAACAATTGACCACCACAGGTGCATATGGCCCCAGCCAGTCTCTTAGTAGGTCTGCGCCCACCGTAGGTGGGCCGTTCTGATCCACAATGCATGGCGCCGGGCGCACATGGGCCCACAAGTCAGAGAGCATAGAGCATCGAGCGCCGGGTATTAGCGCCCAAATAAGTAACCAGAGGAGTTCAACACGGCATCCTCGCCGACGCTTATAAACAGGCCGGGAGCACCTTCCGCGGGCGAGATGAGACTAAACATTAGGCCGCACACAACGCACCGGGAACCAACCATGCCCACAGGCCGACTTGGGCCCAATGCATCTTCACTCCACGAACACAGGTCCAACAAGGCCCACTAAGAAAAAACAATAACTTCAAAAAAAATGGGGGGCCCCCGAACCCCCCCTTACCCCTCCCGTATAGGGACTTTAGTAAGTACATGCAAAAAAATTGATGTAGTACGCAACACTAGAAAGATGCAATGCATTTAGCTACACGAAGCAGTACGGTTTAGCAAATCCAGTTCCGGATTACCTACATGCATAAAAACACGGTATGGAACACAATGAAAAACTCGTAAATTTGCGGAATACATTGTACTTTATTCAGGGGCTCCAGCAAGGACACACAAAAAATACTGTGAAGTATGCACGTCTAGACAACATGCAATTCTCCGTTGCACATGATGCAGTGCGGTACTCTAACTAATGCAGTTTTATTATCACGCAGGATACATATAAACGCCACAAAATGCCCATTCGCACAAAAAGTGGTGGTTAAAAAATCTACTGATAAAAAAAAACACCATGTTCTCATACAACTACCCAATCGGAGCGGTTCCATCACCACAAGCCCACAATCACAGACGAAACACCAACCCATGAGCTACACAAACCGCATCGTCGCCGAGATCGTGTAGTTCATCCGATGCGGCCATCCCACACCGCGCCCTCCCCTTAAATTCAGACCCCTGCCATAGGCCTTCTCATCCACAAACAACACAAGTATCCATTGCGCTGCCATCAAATCGCTCCATCACATCCATCCACGCAAAAACACCAAGCCCCTACTACCGGCGATGGCGTTCACCGACGAGTACAAGGACGTGGAGGCCCACGGCAACATCAAGTTGCACGCCATCCACACCAACGGCAAGAAGCAGGTGGCGATCACCCTCGCGCAGTACGAGCACCACCTCAGCCTCCAGTGCCACAAGATCGTCGACATTGATCTCGAGTACAACAACGAGCCTGAAGCGACGCAGAAACCCGCCCTCTACCAACTCTCCATCAGCAAGAAACACCCAGTGCTGCTCTTCCAACTGAGCACCGCTGAAAGGTGCACCGTCTTCGACAACTTCCTCGCCGACCCCAGGTACACCTTTGCAGGCTTCTCCATCGACGGCGACAAAACAAGGCTAGAGCGCGTCAATCTGGAGGTTGCCAACTTCATCGACATCCAGAAGGAGTGGAGGGTGCCCGAGGCAACCAAGGAGTTGGACTCCCTTGGAGACGTCTCTGGCATGCTCATCGATGACTACTACAACAACATGAAGAAGAAGATCACCGACGACGAGCACAAGCGCTGGGCCACCCTGCCTCTGTCCATGAGGCACATCGAGTACGCGGCAAAGGACGCTTATGCAACGTACGAGATATGGAACCGCATCACCCTCACCCAGGACGGGCTTCGCCGTGCAAAGCCAGAGAAGGAAGAGCCCCCCAAGAAGCGCGCCAGGAGCAGCTGGGGATGGGGAGGCGCTGACTGGTGAAGAAGAATATAGTGCCGGCCAAAGAGCAACCAATGCCAACGTCGTGTTAGAATTATCATCAAATTTGCTTTATGTTGTTTGCTTATGTATCGTTAGTTTGCTTGTGATCATTTGCTTTTGCAGAACTTAGTTTGCTTGCCATGCAGAATCGCTTGTAATGATGTGAACTTTGATTATGTTAGACTATTTTCTGTTGAAATTAGTTTGCTCATGATGAACTTGTCGTAGAGAATGCCTATGATAATTTGTTTTCTGTTGTTTCCTTATGAATCATTAGATTCGAGCAGTGTACAAATCAAAAATAAGATGCAGTGTGCAAATAGGACGCATGTAGTGCAAGTTGTGTACCAATGCAGTACATACTCTGTCGAATTAAGTTTACACATACGCAACGAAGCAGTGAACGCCCCTAAATTTGATGAAAAAAGAATACATAAGAGCAAAAACACAAAAAGAAAAAAATGCGACCTGTATATGTAGTGCGGAAATATATAAACGTGCAGTGCATAAACATAATCAATATAGTGCGGTTTATGGTTATTAAGCAGTGCACTCCCCTACATTGGAAAAAGATTACATAAGAGCAAAAACATGAAAACAAAAAATGAGAACTGTACATGTACTACGGAATGCGTGTGCATGCAGTACAAAACTCTGATCAGTCCAGTGCACAGATGGTTTACAAAGCAGTGCACACCCCTACATTGAAAAAAAATGTAGTGTGGAAAATTTATGAACGTGCAGTACAGGTATGTTTACTAAGCAGTGCACTCCCCTACATTGGAAAAAAGATTACGTAAGAGCAAACACATGAAAACAAAAAATGAGACCTGAACATGTAGTATGAAATGCGTGCACATGTAGTACAGAGCACTGATCAATGCAGTGCTAGAGTAGTTTGATAACCAGTGAACGCCCCTACGTTGAAAAAAATACTTAAGATAGAGAGAGAGAGAGAGAGAAAAAATTGACCACCACATGTGCATCCGACCCCAGCCAGTCTCGTAGTAGGTCTCCGCCCATCGTAGGTGAGCCGTTCTAAGCCACAATGCATGGGGCCAGGTGCGCATGGGCCCACAGGTCATAGAGCATAGAGCAGCGAGCGCCGTGCTTAAGCGCCCAAACAAGTGACCAGAGGAGTTCGATGCGGCTGCCTCGCCAGCGCTTATAAACAGATCGGGTGCGCCTTCCGCGGGCGAGGTGGGACTAAACATTAGGCCACACACAACGCACCAGGAACCAGCCATGCTCACAGGCCCACTTGGGCCGAAATGCGTCTTCACTCCTCGAACACAGCCCAACAAGGCCCACTAAGAAAAAACAATAACTTCAAAAAATAAAACATCAAAGAAAAATTAGAAAACATTTTCTTAAATGAATAACAACAACAAAAGAAAAATGTGCGTTGGCACAGCCAGAAACTACAATTCGTTATTAATAAATAAAATGCAAAAAGCCCGAAGTAAAAGTACAAATGCAGTCCGCGACGCCAAACAATGCAGTTCTCCACATGGAAGCACGAAGTATTCTTTTGTCTGACATATAGTTCTCCTTCTACTGCATTGCAATAAGGCTAAAATGAAGAATGCAGCCTTGTTAGTTAAGCAAAGCAGTCTGTTATAAAATAAAGAACTGCATGAAAGAACTCCATCAAGTAACTAAATGTGCGTACATCTGTATAAATCCTAATCCGATATAATCCAGTGCACGAAGAATAAATTCCATTTCCATGCAGTACACTATGTGGACGTATGCAGTTCTATTCTGATATCAAAGAAGTGCAGTTAATAGGAAAATTCACCGAAAACACAATCATCACATTTTCTGACAGTTGCATGGATACCTGAACAAGTCACGAAAAAAGAGGACACGATGTTCCGGATTTCCAACGCACTAACAGACCCTCCTCATAGCAGAACCTCTCTGTAGTTGTCACGTAACTAGAAACAGAGGCCCACCACGCTACCACCCCGCTCCACCTCTCCCACGTCCTGTCAAGGAGAGCAGAGGAGAAGACACAACTGCTTCGTACCCAAAAAAAACCATTGCATCTTCTTCTCCACACTTCCTTTCACAAACATCTTCTCTCCAAAACAAACACGAGAGAGCATAGGAGAGTCATGGCGGATGCACCTCTTTACAAGCAGCTCTGCTGGTACACCAGGGAGCTCCACGACATCGACCTCCACGGCATCCACAAGCTCCACGTCATTTGCAAATGCAATGGTGAAGACGTGGACAAGATGTTGTCCACGCTCAGGAGGAAGCTCGGCGGAATGCCCGTTAAACTAGTCGGCATTGATGTCGAGTACACGCACTACGTGAAGCCACAGCGGGCAGCGGTGCTCCAGCTATGCGTAGAAAAAGAATGCCTTGTCTACCACATCTCTGCAGCTAAAGACAGGTCAGAATAACTATCAATTTGTGCTATTGATTGTCAATATTGATTTTAAATTTTCTTCACTGCAATCGCCAATATTTAAACTTTGGTTTTCATTTTTGAAAAGCATAGCATATGAATTCGTTGACAGTTTTCATCTGGCTCCATGTATGTCCCTCATGTGTTCAATTCTTGAATTGTATGATCTAGCAATACACGCAATTTTATTTTATTTTACCAAATACAAACTATTTGACTGAACAATAGAAAACTGCAACATTACTATACAAAACATGTATGAAATACAGTTCAAGAATACAATCATGCAAAAAACATGCATTGTTTATGCAATATGTTATCAGATTTACTAGTTATGCTGAACAAAGTATTAGCAACTACTCAACGCAACAGATTCAGATATTCATATTGCAGTTCAGTTTCGGAAAAAACAAAAAACATTGGTACTTCTAAGTAAATAAACTATATTCACTCTATACAAACATCTTGCATGCCAATGGAACTAGACAAATTCCTCATGAATGGTGAGTACACCTTCGTCGGATTCGCCATTGAAGGAGACAAAAGCAAGCTGAAGCTATCTGGTTTGAAGATCAACTCCGACAACTACATTTATATACAGGTGGAATGGAGAGACCCATACAATAAAAAGAAGTTTGACTCTTTGGCTGATATTGCTGGCAGGATGATAGACATTCACTACCATGACATGAAGAAAAAAAATTAACCGCAAGGAGGACCATACTCTATGGGGATTCTACACATTGCCAGAAAAGCTTATCAAGTATGCAGCAATAGATGCATTCACGACATATGAGTCATGGAGAATCATCTACGATGTCATCATGGGACCGGACAGGGCAAAAAGAGACAGAGAAGCAAAGCAGAAGAAGAACAAGGCTGTAATCCAATATAACAACTAGAAATAATTCAGGGCTATGTTTTAGTTTCACTTTACTTTAGTCGTTGTGTTGTTCTTTGTTTCATGTATGCAAGCTTTTGATTATGTCCATTGCTTCATATCAAACATTTCTTTTGTAAAAACAATGTCGTTTTAGAATTATCATTAAATTTTATTTCTGTTGTTTGCTCATGTATCACAGTTTGCTTCTGATCAATTGCTTTCGCTGAAATTAGTTTGTGTTAGAACAATTATCCAGAAAACTTTGAAAAAATTAATGTGTGATACCAAAACATACTACTCACATACATAACATATTCAAAAACAACGGTTAAAAAATTAGGTAATCTGACTACAACTCATACCTAAAAAAAGATTAATGCAGTTCACAATGCTAAAAAATAAGCATTACACATTTGTACACATGTAGTCCACAAAAAGTAATTATAGAAAAAGAACATTAATATTAACATTTATAAAGAAACGTGAATACAGTTCACATAACAATATAAAGCAGTTCACAGACTATATATATGAAGTGCAGTACGTGCATAAATGCAGAACGAAGGGGCTGCTGCAACTTTCGTTCAGTGCATGAAAGTTGGTGCAAGTAGTACAAATGACATCACTTGTACTACCACGAAAAATATATACTCCTGGCTACAACGGCACAATCCCACGTCACATCCTGCCTAGGTTGACAGGCGCATGGGGTGTGACGGACTCGCCTGTGCATGCGGCGCCGCGTCGCCGCCTACTCCGGCTCGTTCCAGGCTCGGCCTCGCAGGAGGGTGGAGAGGGGGGTCACGACCCCCCTCCCCACCCCCCTGCTCGGCATCACGCTACCACACGCAGTGCGCTTGGTTGATAGGTGCAGTGCGGACATTCTGTTTTTCCAAGAATTGGACGCACACAACCCCAGAGCTGAAAGTGTGTTATATCGACTAGAGGGGGGGGTGAATAGGCGATTTTTATGAAAGTCTTCAAAACATGTGAGTTTCGAAGACAAACAATAGAAATAAACCTATCAACATGTAGCGGAAGATAGACTACACCACACTGACTAATAGTAGCTAGGCAGTAAGGATCAGGTACACAGTGAAGACAAATAGATAAAGCAAATAGGCACTGACTTTATAAGAGCCAATCGTAAACAAAGAGATGAGAAGGATAGAACCAGTGTGCATGACGAAGACAAAGGTCTGGTAGACCAGTTCCAACTGCTGTGACAGTTGTACATCTGGTTAGGGCGGATCGGTATTTAAACCTGAGGACACTCAGTTTGAAGGGTTGAGTCATTGTCATGATTGTCTTTGAGGGATGCTCGGCCCTTGTCATCTTTCCTGTTTCACAGGCACCGCATAAGTGATCCTTCTTGAACTTGACGCCCTCGATGCCTATGACATGCTTCTTCCTTGCAAGGGTGTGGAGGTTCCTCATGCCAGCATGCCCTAGCCTTCGATGCCAGAGCCAGCATTCAGAAGCTTTTGCTAGAAGACGTACTGCAAGTTGAGGTCCTGCTGAGAAATCTACCACATACAAATCATCTTTTCGATACCCTTCAAACACTAGAGACTTGTCAGATTCCATTAGTACAAGGCAATGATATTTTCCAAACATCACAATCATGTTTAAATCGCAAAGCATTGAGACAGACATTAAGTTGAAACCAAGGGATTCAACAAGCATGACTTTATCCATGTGTTGATCCTTTGAGATTGCAACTCTACCTAGACCCCATACCTTGCTTTTACCAGTGTCAGCAAATGTGATGTGACTTTTGTCTGATGGACGTAAAGTTGAGTCCATGAGAAGGCTTCGCTTGCCAGTCGTGTGATTTGTACACCCACTATCAATCATCCATTCTGAAGCAGCTGGTGTCGTACCCTACAGTGCAGTTAGGGGGATAGGCTTCACGAAGAGAATTGTGAAGAAAAAACATTTGATGAACCAGTGGATTATTAAAGCTTAGGTCGAGATTAGGACTGATAGGGCAAGTTGCAAGCGATTTAGAAACAAAGTACATAGTAAGACCATTTGGGCATTTGATCTTGCGCCCTACAAGATGTTTAAGGTCCCCAGCAATAGTGTCAGACAATTTTGGTTTTCGGCTGGAGACCTTTCCCTGCAAAAGAGAGTTAAGCTTTCTTAGCCACCCACATCTTCAGGGGTGGCTTCGAAGCAATGAGTCTAAGTGCAGCATCTGAGAACTTTGGCTTTGGAGCCCGAGCAAAAAGTCTTGCAGGTGGACAGTAGTACTCATAAGAATAAGCAGAATAGTTCTTGGTCTTATGAACATGGCGGTTTAAACGACCGCGCTCATATTCATAGGCCTGAGTATGGCTTCCCTGCAAAACATTTGCGTTAGTTTGACTCCAGTGAGTCCTCTGTCTGTATGAAGCCTTTGGACCGTATGAAGCCTGTGGTCTGGGGTTTATCTTCTTCACCTGTGGTGTCATGATGACATTCACAGGAAGATTCTCCAAACACCTTTTCGGCACCCAGATCTTCTTCATAGGCGGTCCATTCCTGCAGTTAGTACCAATGTACCTGGCAAACACTTCACCATTCTGATTCTTAAACAGTTTATAGTTTGCATCAAAGGATTCATCAATAACAATGGGGTTAGCACAAGTGAAGCCAGATAGAGTGGATGGATCTGCTGAAGGTTCCTTTGTAGCAACCCATGTGGTTTTGGGGTACTGCTCAGGTTTCCAGTAAGAGCCATCAGTATTCATTTTCCTTACGAACCCAACCCCTCTTTCCTAGGGTTTCGGTTCAGGATCTGCCTTTTGAGGACATCACAAAGTGTTTGATGCCCTTTGAGACTTTTGTACATCCCTGTTTCAAGCAGTGTCTTCAACCTAGCATTCTCATCGGCAATAGCAGTAGTGTCCTCAGCAGAGGGGTTAGTTTCCACATCAACTGTTGAAGATATTACAACAGTAGCAGCAGTAGAGCATTCAGCAACAGAAGTAGCGTTATCACGCTCAATGCATTTAAGACATGGTGGTTCAAATCCTTCCTGAGCTGAACTGATCTGTTCGGCGCGAAGTGACTCATTTTTCTTTTGAAGATCTTCATGAGCCGCTCTCAATTTCTCAAGATCTTGCTTCCTTTGAAGATAATCATAGGAAAACCTTTCATGAGCTGTTGAGAGCGTTTCATGACGACTTTCATGTTCCTCATACTTAACGTGAAGATTTTTTATGTCTTCAATTAAGGACTGAGATCGAGTCATTTCAGTGTCCAACAGGTCATCGCTTTTGTCTAACAGTTTTTGAATATGTTCCATAGATTTCTGTTGTTTAGTGACAAGGGAAGCAAGTTTTGCATAGCTGAGTCCAAATTCATCACCGGATTCATCATCACTGGATTCAGATAGATAGCATTCAATTACCTTAGCATCATTTGCCATAAGGCATGATGCAGAAGATGATGATTCTGGTTCGAAAGTCATCGCTTTGAGTGACTCCTTGAAGTCCTCGAACCGAGGATCATGACGAGTTCGATGACCCTCATAGACCTCAGAGAGACGGTCCCAGATGAGCTTTGCATGATCGAGATGCATGACATTCCTAAACTGATTTTGAGATAGACAGGAACAGATGACGTCCTTCGCCGTGAGGTTGAGAAGAGTGTACTTGCGAATGTCATCAGCTTCCGCCATTTTGCACAGATCGGTCAGACCAATCTCAGTGACGGTCCATAGCTCGCTGTTTGTTTCCATGAGGCGCTTCTTCATCATGGCCTTCCACTTGGGATACTCGTGACCGTCAAAGATGGGGCATGACACAGTCTTCATACCTGTGGTCGACATAACTGAAACTCCGGGCGGTTAAACCAAAATCACACAGAAAAAGGGAGTACCAGGCTCTGATACCAACTGAAAGTGTGTTATATCGACTAGAGGGGGGGGTGAATAGGCGATTTTTATGAAAGTCTTCAAAACATGTGAGTTTCGAAGACAAACGATAGAAATAAACCTATCATCATGCAGCGGAAGATAGACTACACTAGACAGACAATAGTCAAGCATTCAATGAAGTGAAACCACACTGACTAATAGTAGCCAGGCAGTAAGGATCAGGTACACAGTGAAGACAAATAGATAAAGCAAATAGGCACTGAATTTACATGAGCCAACCGTAAATAAAGAGATGAGAAGGATAGAACTAGTGTGCGTGACGAAGACAAAGGTTTGGTACACCAGTTCCAACTGCTGTGATAGTTGTATGTCTGGTTAGGGCGGATAGGTATTTAAACCTGAGGACACTCAGTCCCGGACACTTAGTCCTGAGCACACAGCTCAGAACACTTAGTCCTCTCCGTATTCCCCTTGAGATAAGGTCACACAGACCTTGCCCAATCACTCTGGTAAGTCTTCAAGGTAAACGTCCAAACCTTCACAGACTTCGTTCACCTGCGATCCACAATGACTCTTGGATGCTCAAAACGCGACGCCTAACCGGCTAGAGGATTCACAGTCCTCAAGTGTAATAAGTCTTCAGATCACACAGACAAGAAGACTTAAGTGATGCCTAACACTCTTTGGCTCTGGGTGGTTAGGGCTTTATCCTCTCAAGGAATTCTCTCTCAAAGGCTTCGAGGTGGGTTGCTCTCAAACGACAAAAGCCGTACTTTAACTCTGAGCAGCCAACCGTTTATGGTTGTAGGGGGTGGGCTATTTATAGCCACTAGGCAACCCGACCAGATTTGTCCGAAATGACCCTGGGTCACTAAGGAACTGACACGTGTTCCAACGGTCAGATTTCAAACACACACAACAACTTTACTTGGGCTACAAGCAAAGCTGACTTGTCCAACTCTGAACAAGATTCGCTCTCATAGTCTTCACTCGAAGACATAGGATTTTGGTTAAGCATCACTTCAGTCATTCTGACTGGTTTTCTTGGACCCCACATAACAGTACGGTCGTTCCTATGACTCAACAAAGAAGAAAAAGAACTACGAAAGATCTAAGTCTTCGCGCTCCATAGTCTTCATGCGATGTCTTCTCTTGTCATAGTCTTCAATGTGAATGTCTTCACATACCACCTTTGACTTCAATGTCTTCATACATTTTTAGGGGTCATCTCTGGTAGGAAAACTGAATCAATGAGGGACTTCTACCTGTGTTATCCTGCAATTCTCACAAACACATTAGTCCCTCAACTAGGTTTGTCGTCAATACTCCAAAACCAACTAGGGGTGGCACTAGATGCACTTACAATCTCCCCCTTTTTGGTGATTGATGACAAACTAGTTGAAGTTTTCAATGGGGAATATAATATGTGAAATTGTAAAGGATAAGGAATTGTCTTCATAAGTTGCAAGGGCTCCCCCTGAAGATGTGCATATAAGTAATTTGCTTTTGGAATGCAAATGCACATGGCAGGTTGTACTTGTGGAGATCCTCATCAACTTATGATGACAATTCATCACGCTTGAAAGGTATGTGAAGATAATGAACATGCATAATGAAAAATGGACGTCTGCAAAATGATCTAAGTGCGGAATTTATCGTCGCACATGCGGAATTTATCATCGCATCACAAAATAGCAAATAAGTAGCAGACGACCATCGAGTTTAAGTGTTACAACTCAAAGAACCAAATGTATCAAAACGAGAGTTGTAAACACCAGGCAAAACATAAATTAACCGCCCATATGGACCCGCTTGAAGACTATCAAACTCATAAGCTTCTCCCCCTTTTGTCAGTGAGGACCAAAAAGGTTTGAAGACATAGAGCATCTACTCATTCCCATGAAGAGTAGGTGAGGCAGCAGGGTCGTCGGTGGTGTTCGGCGGTGCAGAAGAACTTGGGGCAGTGTCGAGGCGTGCAGAAGTAGGGGGCGGTGAAGTGGCATCATCTTTGTCCTCGATCACTCTGGCATTCACAGTTGCCGCAGAGGAAGAAAACTCAGAGTCTTCAAGAGATGGGGTTCGTCGCAGCACAGCCCTTCTGGGAGGTGTGGAGTCAAACTTGAAACGTTCAGAGAAGCCATCCTCTTGAAGATCATCCTCAGGACACATAAGCGTCAGCTCTTTCCATGTACGCCGACAAGTTTCATGGGCAACAAAGGCATTCTTGGTGGCAAGATTGCGAATGCGGTTGACATCCACCAAGAGGCTTTGCATTTGGCGCCTCAGCCAGTCATGATGCCTATCCTGTTTCTGATGAAGAGCAACCAGAAGCTCTCGGTCATTGAGAACACGAGATCGCTTCTTTGGTCATTGGGCAATAGTGCTTTCAGTGGCTTCAGTAAGAGCACGATGAGGTGCACGTGTAGTACCTGCCAGAGGATAAACACGAGTGACTGCTTCAACTCCTTCAATGTTCTGAGTGAAACTTTGATGCTCCGCATTCTGAAGACTGAGAGGTTCCTTGGCAGGCTCAGGATAAATGGCTTCAACGGACATATCCACATTAGGCAGAAAGATCCGATGATTGCGAGTAGATGGCTGATATGAGATAGCTGAGTGGAGTTTAATCAGACGCATTATCCATGGAGCGTAGAACTTCAAGCCAAAAAGATCAGATCCTGATGCAGCAAGTTGGCGTATGAAGAAGTCTTGTGCATTGAAGCATTTTCCATGAAGAATATAGAAGACCAAAGTCTTCATTGCACCTTCCAGCTTTGCATGTGGGGAATGTCCTTTGATGGGCCAGAGAGTTCGCCTTATAATGTGATAGATAGTCCTTAGCAGATACTCAAGGTCTTCAACAAAGAACTCCTTAGGATATGCAGCATCTTGTGGCAAAGGCTTCATCATACTGAGCATCTGACTCATGTTCGGTTCAGGCCTCTGAAAGATGCTTTCCATAGCTTCACTGTGAAGTTGACATCCAGGTTCATAGATATCTCCAGGAGTGGGCAGACCAGTGAGCTCAATGATATCAAAGGCTTTGGCTTCGTGATGAACATTTCCATCCACTCCAGGACCCAAGTCTTCGGATCTCTGTTGTAACCACGTATGTGAAGTGTGGCATAAAATTGGAGCAGCAACTCTTCATTCCAGTGCTCTTGGTCGATGATGAAGGGCAACAATCCAACCTCTTTGAAGCAATCCAGAGCTTCTTCCAGATAGGGCAGACCAGCTATTGCTTCGGTGTCAAGACGCATATGTGGGAAGATGCGACCTTGATTGTACAGAATGCAGGAGTAATAGCTTCACTGCGGATAGACAGGATAGGGGTTCTTGGAGCTATTGAAGAAGGTGTTGTCTGCTTTGAAGCCGTTGACATTGAAGG
Source organism: Triticum urartu (assembly GCF_056163025.1). Classification (NCBI taxonomy): domain Eukaryota; kingdom Viridiplantae; phylum Streptophyta; class Magnoliopsida; order Poales; family Poaceae; genus Triticum; species Triticum urartu. The sequence continues at coordinate 435,248,605 of NC_141877.1, read as the reverse complement.
ATCCAGGTGCTATTGCAGGACCTAGAAACCTGGGCAACCTTGGCATTGGCTTCTGTACCTGAGGCCTATGCTCAATATGATACTCAAACTGAGAACCAGAAGCAGGCGCAGGAACAGAAGCAGTAGTATCATTGGCTACGCTGACTTCTGGTTCTTGGGTTGGTGCAGGCTCCACATTTGCTTCAAGCATGATAACGTCAGTGGCTTCATTGGAGTTGGTGGTGGCAGCCTCAAGATTTTCTACCTCCACTTGATGAGCTGGAGGGTCGGGCACAAACACGTTCTCCTCGAGAACAGTTTCTTCAGTAGTTGGGGGAGTAGGAACACGTTCTTCTTCTTGGGTGTCATCGGCTGATGCAGCCGGAATGTCTTCAGTAGTTTTAGCTTCAGACTCGAAGACTTGAGACCTTGGTCCTTTGCGAAGCCTGTGTAACGCAGGCGACGCCTTTGGAGATGGAGTTGGCTGGGCCTCAAAGTCATCTTCTTCTTCTTGCCGGGGTGGTGTGACTTGTTGTTGTTGTGGGTGATCAGCCCATGTTGCATCCTGAGCAATTGGCGTCAGAGGACGACCAATGCTGTTGAGTTCGCTGTGCGTAAGCACAGGTGATGATACCTGTTGGTGCTCGATCTGAGGAAGAACTAAATCATCTTCAACATGGTCATCATGACCAATGTCTTCAGCAGCGGTGTGATCAGCTGCTGTTATGTCTTCAGCTTCATGAGGCTCTGTGAAAGCAGGCTCATGGACAGTCAGTTGGCGCTCTTGATGTTCAGCAGCAGGGCAAACCATGGAGATAGCTTCAACAATTAAGGGCTCTGTGGGAGCAGCCCGTTCCTTCTTGGTCTTGCGCTTCTTTTTGGAGGGAGCAGCAGCAGAGGCTTCAGGATGTTTCCTCTTTCTGGCTTCAGCCTCAGCTGTCCTCCTCTTCTTCAGGTCTGAAGCGGTAGACCTGGCCTTTGGCTTCGAGCCAGTCATGCTGGTTGGGAAGACAATGGGATGTGCTTCCTGCCTTGGTGCGTCGGGTTTGGCCATAGCGGGCTTCTTCTTCTGCTGCTTTGCAGCCATCCTGGGGTCAATGCCAGGACGCCCAAGAGCCTTGCGCTTCTCAGCCTCATTGTAGGCTTGCACACACTTGTCAGCCAGGCTCTTCATGCACTCACGAGAACCTTGAGCTTCTTCACGCTTCTTGAGAAAGGCTTCTTTGAGCTCGTGCAGCATGATCTCGAAGTTCTTAACCTCTTGCACACTGAGCTTGGCCATATGCTTCTTGAACTGAGCTTTCTCAAAGTCAATCTTCTGCTTCAGTTCAACGATGCGCTGGGCTATAGCTAACTCTGAAGCAATGGTGCCATGGAAAGCAACACTGAGGCCAATGGGAAGTTGCAGATCTTCAAAGCTAAGGTTGGGCGTGTCAAACCACTCATCGATGAAGTTGTTGATGATTGCCACGTCAAAGAGAGGCAAATTGTTGAAGATTTCTGCTTCTTCTTTGCTCTTGATCAGTTTCTCAAGAGCGTCATCTGCAAGATCTTCATCACTGGATAGATCAATGGTATCATTGTGCAGAATAGCAGCAGCAGTCAGTTCTTGGCTGGTATGTGGCAGAGGCATCATGGCTCTCGGGGGCTTGGAGATGCGTGACAGATCTTCAGACTACACACTGTCTTCAGGAGGTGCAGTAGCCCGTGGCTTCTCCCATGAGATTTTTGGTGCTGAGGCAGGCTTTGACTTCTGCGGCTTTGGAGTAGGAGTTGGGGCTTCATCAGTGTCAGCGTCATCATCAGAATGATCCACTTTGGCATCTTGAACAGAGATGTGAGTGATGAGGCCATCCAGGTTGTAGACCGGACCGACGACATTGGGTTCGGCATCGCGGGTGCCATTTGCACGGGGAGCAGAGGGACCAGGGCTGAAGTCTAGTCCCAATGACTTCTTGTTCTGCTTCGCCAAATTCTGGGCAAACTGGAAGTTGCGCTCAAACAGATTGTCGTCACGACACCAGAGCAGTGACGATGGGTCAGCATCCACAGGCTGTGGTCCATGGACCATGCAGGGATAGAAGCCTTGTTCAATGGCTTCATCTCTGGACCTGGGTTGAAGATTTTTGTATAGGATGTCTCCCCATGGTCGCTTGATGTCGTTCTTTTCAGCATATTCCTTTGTCACAAATCTGTACTTGAACCACTGTTCTGCCCAATATCGTCGAATCCATTGGATTCGTGTCTTGCGCTGATTGTAATCCTCTTCTAGATCTGTCTTGTACAGTTCTGAGAGGTCATCGGGCAGATCTCTTGATGTCTCACCTCGACGCTTTCTGCCACCCTTCCTTGCTGATTTCATTGCAGCCATGAACTTTAAACTGAATTTCTTCAATACGTTCAAAGGCTTCAAGGGCTTTCGCTTGCTGGACAAACAGGAACTGGCTTTGGGAGAATTTATGTGATGCTGTAAGAATTCTGCAAATGAATGCAGACTGTGAGAACCAAGGGATTCTCCCACGGACATGTACCTGTGACAGCATTAAGGTGCGAGGGAAGGGGAAGAGGTCATATGCATTCTCAGAAGATTTTGAAGATAAATTAGTTTAGAAGACATTGACCTCATCATGCGAAGACATTCACTCATAGATAAGGAGTTGGTTCCAGATTTGTACGAATCCACAGATCAGTACAAGTGAGGAATCTAACTACTTTGTGAAGCATAAGTGAACATACTAGGCATAATATGAGATGCAGTATGAAGTGGATCCAACTTGTGTGAACAGAAACTGCTTGTGGTAGAAAGTGACGAATCTATAGGATCAAAGAGGCCGTAAAAAGGAAGTTTTATTTACCACACAAGAAACTGCTAGACGGAGTGGAAGAGGAGGCCGAGCAGTTCGATCGTCCGTGCCCTAACTTGGCGACGGAGAACACCTACGGCGACGGCAGAGAAGACGATGTCCGCAGCCGGCGTGAAGACAGCGTCGGAGAGGTCCCGGCAGCTAAGCGCTTCATCGCCGGTGTCGTCGAGGGCTAGCGGTGGCGCTAGGGTTCGTGTGAGAGTGGAAGAAGGATAATGACTGTGGTGAGGCGTGTATTTATAGGGACAGGGACGGCACAACGTTATTACACAGGTGCCCCTGGCGATTCACATCTGAAGAACACGTGGCCATCATGCAACCTATCGGAGGTTGTTCCACGTTCTCACGCATGCTTGGATTGTCGGGTGGTCGTTCCCACTTCTCTGGGTTTCTGGTGAAGGAATTGGCATTGAAAACGGACTTAATGTTTGTCTCTGTATCTTCTGCTGACAAGGACGCAGAGAAGACATTCGACAGTTTCAATAGAATGCATATGATTTGGAGAGATAGAGTTTGAGATAGAAGGCATAGAGAGGTTAGGGTCCGATCACATTCACTTAGTTCAAAAGATTCAACAAGAAGACATAGCTATAAGTGAATGTTGTAGAGGACAAAACACCATGTATATATATATGTGAAAAACACAATCAAATCAACATAGTGAAGATAATCATGAGGACAAGTTGAGAATGAAGACAAACAAAATGTGAAGACATAGCAAATGTAACGCCATGGGTAAAACACTTCAAACAGAAGAATTTGGTGGTGGCGTTACCCACCGTATAGGAAGTATTAGACCCATACACGACGCACAATTATCGTGGCGCTCCGAAGTCAAATTCCACATTAATGTATTCACACTTAGAATGTATGTCTTCATTGATTGAAGATATACTTTACTTCGTGTGTTGCACATCTAACTCATCAATATGCATAAGTGTTAGGATGTATGCCTGATCACAGGACATTTGAGGATTCCAAGATATTTAGCTCACACCGTAACTTGCAAAATCTCTTCTCATCCAAGGGCTTGGTGAAGATATCTGCCAATTGCTCTTCAGTGTTGACATGTATGATATCAATATCTTCCTTCACAATATGATCTCTGAGAAAGTGATGACGAATTTCGATGTGCTTTGTCTTCGAGTGCTGAACTGGGTTGTTGGCAATCTTAATGGCGCTTTCGTTGTCGCAGTAGAATGGCACTTGCTTCAGATGAATGCCATAGTCTTTGAGTGTTTGCTTCATCCACAGAAGCTGAGCTCAGCAAGATCCAGCAGCAATGTATTCAAATTCAGTAGTAGAGAGAGATACACAGTTCTGCTTCTTTGAAGACCAATAGACAGATGATCGTCCCAGAAAATGACATGTGCCTTATGTAGACTTGCGATCCACCTTGTCACCAGCATAATCAGCATCCGAGAAACCAACCAGATCAAACTCTGAGCCCTTTGGATACCATAATCCTAGAGTTGGGGTGTAAGCCAAATATCGAAGAATTCGCTTCACAGCTAAGTGATGAGATTCCTTTGGTGCCGCTTCGAATCGAGCACACATGCAAACACTAAGCATAATATCTGGCCTAGATGCACATAGATAAAGTAAGGAACCAATCATGGAGCGGTATACCTTTTGATCGAACTCTTTACCATTGTCGTCGGGACCTAGATGATGTTTGGCTGGCATTGGCGTCGTGAAACCTTTGCAGTCTTGCATACCAAACTTCTTCAGGCAATCTTTGAGATACTTCTCTTGAGATATAAAGATGTCGTTGCGTTACTGACGTATTTGAAGACCAAGGAAGAACTTCAGCTCACCCATCATGGACATCTGATATTGCTCTTGCATCATATATCCAAACTCTTCACTGTATTTCTGATTGGTGCAGCCGAACATAATGTCATCCACATATATTTGGCACACAAACAGTTCACCATCATATGTCTTCGTGAAGAGAGTGGGGTCGAGGGAACCAGATTTGAAGCCTTTGCTCTTCAGGTAGTCTTTGAATGTGTCATACCAAGCCCGAGGGGCTTGTTTGAGGCCATACAGTGCCTTGTTGAGCTTGTATACCAGGTCAGGATGTTTTGGATCTTCAAAGCCAGGTGGTTGTGCGACATACACTTCTTCTTCAATCTTGCCATTGAGAAAAGCGCTCTTCACATCCATTTGATACAGAAGTATGTTATGATGATTTGCATAGGCCAGCAGTATGCGTATGGCTTCAAGTCTAGCCACAGGAGCAAATGTTTCATCGAAGTCAATCCCTTCAACTTGAGTGTATCCTTGAGCAACGAGACGAGCTTTGTTTCTGACAACTTGACCATGCTCATCTTGCTTGTTGCGATATATCCATTTGGTGCCTATTATATTGTGCTTCCGAGGATCAGGACGCTTAACCAGTTCCCATACATTATTCAGCTCAAACTGTTGAAGCTCTTCTTGCATAGCTTGAATCCATTCAGGTTCCATGAAGGCTTCTTCAACTTTCTTGGGTTCTATTATTGAGACGAATGTGAAGTGCCCACAGAAATTTGCTAGCTGAGTTGCCCTTGAACGAGTGAGTGGACCTGGTGCATTGATGCTATCAATTATTCTCTCAATCTGCACTTCATTTGCAACACGAGGATGTACAGGACGAAGATTTTGCTCTTGCTGATCATTATCATTGTTAGAGGGATTGTCTTCAGGCCGAGCATTGTCTTCAGGTTGATCATGTGCGGAGATGATAAGTTCTTCTTCAGGTTGAGCTTCAGAAGGTATGATTTCTCCAGTTCCCATAAGTTTGATTGATTCACTGGATGGAACTTCATCTAGCACATTTGTCAGCTGCTCTCTTTGTGAGCCGTTAGTTTCATCGAACCGCACATCCACTGTTTCAACCACTTTGTAATGAAAGAGATTGAAGACTCTGTAGGAGTGAGAATCCTTTCCATATCCAGGCATAAAACCCTCATGTGCTTTTGGTGCAAATTTTGAAGTGTGATGTGATTCCTTGATCCAGCACTTGGCGCCAAATACTTTGAAGTAACTGACATTTGGCTTCTTGCCAGTAAGGAGTTCATAGGATGTCTTGTTCAGAAGCTTGTGAAGATAAACACGGTTGATGATGTGGCATGTAGTGTCAATGGCTTCAGGCCAGAATTTTCTTGGGGTCTTGTATTCATCAAGCATCGTCCGAGCCATCTCCATAAGTGTTCTGTTTTTGCGTTCGACGACGCCATTCTGCTATGGCGTGTACGGAGCTGAGAATTCATGTGTGATGCCCAAAGTATCAAGATATGTATCAAGGCCAGTGTTCTTGAATTCAGTGCCATTGTCACTTCTGATGTGCTTAATCTTGGCGCCATAGTTGTTCATTGCTCGATTGGCGAAGCGTCTGAAGACATCCTGCACTTCGGTCTTGTAAAGGATTATATGCACCCAAGTATATCTTGAATAATCATCAACAATGACAAAGCCATAGAGACAAGCAGTAGTAGTAAGAGCTGAGTAATGAGTAGGACCGAAAAGATCCATGTGTAGCAGTTTGAAGGGTTGAGTCATTGTCATGATTGTCTTTGAGGGATGCTTGGCCCTTGTCATCTTTCCTGCTTCACAGGCACCGCATAAGTGATCCTTCTTGAACTTGACGCCCTCGATGCCTATGACATGCTTCTTCCTTGCAAGGGTGTGGAGGTTCCTCATGCCAGCATGCCCTAGCCTTCGATGCCAGAGCCAGCATTCAGAAGCTTTTGCTAGAAGACGTACTGCAAGTTGAGGTCCTGCTGAGAAATCTACCACATACAAATCATCTTTTCGATACCCTTCAAACACTAGAGACTTGTCAGATTCCATTAGTACAAGGCAATGATATTTTCCAAACATCACAATCATGTTTAAATCGCAAAGCATTGAGACAGACATTAAGTTGAAACCAAGGGATTCAACAAGCATGACTTTATCCATGTGTTGATCCTTTGAGATTGCAACTCTACCAAGACCCCATACCTTGCTTTTACCAGTGTCAGCAAATGTGATGTGACTTTTGTCTGATGGACGTAAAGTTGAGTCCATGAGAAGGCTTCGCTTGCCAGTCGTGTGATTTGTACACCCACTATCAATCATCCATTCTGAAGCAGCTGGTGTCGTACCCTACAGTGCAGTTAGGGGGATAGGCTTCACGAAGAGAATTGTGAAGAAAAAACATTTGATGAACCAGTGGATTATTAAAGCTTAGGTCAAGATTAGGACTGATAGGGCAAGTTGCAAGAGATTTAGAAACAAAGTACATAGTAAGACCATTTGGGCATTTAATCTTGCACCCTACAAGATGTTTAAGGTCCCCAGCAATAGTGTCAGACAATTTTGGTTTTCGGCTGGAGACCTTTCCCTGCAAAAGAGAGTTAAGCTTTCTTAGCCACCCACATCTTCAGGGGTGGCTTCGAAGCAATGAGTCTAAGTGCAGCATCTGAGAACTTTGGCTTTGGAGCCCGAGCAAAAAGTCTTGCAGGTGGACAGTAGTACTCATAAGAATAAGCAGAATAGTTCTTGGTCTTATGAACATGCCGGTTTAAACGACCGCGCTCATATTCATAGGCCTGAGTATGGCTTCCCTGCAAAACATTTGCGTTAGTTTGACTCCAGTGAGTCCTCTGTCTGTATGAAGCCTTTGGACCGTATGAAGCCTGTGGTCTGGGGTTTATCTTCTTCACCCGTGGTGTCATGATGACATTCACAGGAAGATTCTCCAAACACCTTTTCGGCACCCAGATCTTCTTCATAGGCGGTCCATTCCTGCAGTTAGTACCAATGTACCTGGCAAACACTTCACCATTCTGATTCTTAAACAGTTTATAGTTTGCATCAAAGGATTCATCAATAACAATGGGGTTAGCACAAGTGAAGCCAGATAGAGTGGATGGATCTGCTGAAGGTTCCTTTGTAGCAACCCATGTGGTTTTGGGGTACTGCTCAGGTTTCCAGTAAGAGCCATCAGTATTCATTTTCCTTACGAACCCAACCCCTCTTTCCTAGGGTTTCGGTTCAGGATCTGCCTTTTGAGGACATCACAAAGTGTTTGATGCCCTTTGAGACTTTTGTACATCCCTGTTTCAAGCAGTGTCTTCAACCTAGCATTCTCATCAGCAATAGCAGTGGTGTCCTCAGCAGAGGGGTTAGTTTCCACATCAACTGTTGAAGATATTACAACAGTAGCAGCAGTAGAGCATTCAGCAACAGAAGTAGCGTTATCACGCTCAATGCATTTAAGACATGGTGGTTCAAATCCTTCCTGAGCTGAACTGATCTGTTCGGCGCGAAGTGACTCATTTTTCTTTTGAAGATCTTCATGAGCCACTCTCAATTTCTCAAGATCTTGCTTCCTTTGAAGATAATCATAGGAAAACCTTTCATGAGCTGTTGAGAGCGTTTCATGACGACTTTCATGTTCCTCATACTTAACATGAAGATTTTTTATGTCTTCAATTAAGGACTGAGATCGAGTCATTTCAGTGTCCAACAGGTCATCGCTTTTGTCTAACAGTTTTTGAATATGTTCCATAGATTTCTGTTGTTTAGTGACAAGGGAAGCAAGTTTTGCATAGCTGAGTCCAAATTCATCACCGGATTCATCATCACTGGATTCAGATAGATAGCATTCAATTACCTTAGCATCATTTGCCATAAGGCATGATGCAGAAGATGATGATTCTGGTTCGAAAGTCATCGCTTTGAGTGACTCCTTGAAGTCCTAGAACCGAGGATCATGACGAGTTCGATGACCCTCATAGACCTCAGAGAGACGGTCCCAGATGAGCTTTGCATGATCGAGATGCATGACATTCCTAAACTGATTTTGAGATAGACAGGAACAGATGACGTCCTTCGCCGTGAGGTTGAGAAGAGTGTACTTGCGAATGTCATCAGCTTCCGCCATTTTGCACAGATCGGTCAGACCAATCTCAGTGACGGTCCATAGCTCGCTGTTTGTTTCCATGAGGCGCTAATTCATCATGGCCTTCCACTTGGGATACTCGTGACCGTCAAAGATGGGGCATGACACAGTCTTCATACCTGTGGTCGACATAACTGAAACTCCGGGCAGTTAAACCAAAATCACACAGAACAAGGGAGTACCAGGCTCTGATACCAACTGAAAGTGTGTTATATCGACTAGAGGGGGGGTGAATAGGCAATTTTTATGAAAGTCTTCAAAACATGTGAGTTTCGAAGACAAACGATAGAAATAAACCTATCATCATGAAGCGGAAGATAGACTACACTAGACAGACAATAGTCAAGCATTCAATGAAGTGAAACCACACTGACTAATAGTAGCTAGGCAGTAAGGATCAGGTACATAGTGAAGACAAATAGATAAAGCAAATAGGCACTGAATTTACATGAGCCAACCGTAAATAAAGAGATGAGAAGGATAGAACTAGTGTGCGTGACGAAGACAAAGGTTTGGTAGACCAGTTCCAACTGCTGTGACAGTTGTATGTGTGGTTAGGGCGGATAGGTATTTAAACCTGAGGACACTCAGTCCCGGACACTTAGTCCTGAGCACACAGCTCAGAACACTTAGTCCTCTCCGTATTCCCCTTGAGATAAGGTCACACAGACCTTGCCCAATCACTCTGGTTAGTCTTCAAGGTAAACTTCCAAACCTTCACAGACTTCGTTCACCGGCGATCCACAATGACTCTTGGATGCTCAAAACGCGACGCCTAACCGGCTGGAGGATTCACAGTCCTCAAGTGTAATAAGTCTTCGGATCACACAGACAAGAAGACTTAAGTGATGCCTAACACTCTTTGGCTCTGGGTGGTTAGGGCTTTATCCTCTCAAGGAATTCTCTCTCAAAGGCTTCGAGGTGGGTTGCTCTCAAATGACAAAATCCGTACTTTAACTCTCAGCAGCCAACCGTTTATGGTTGTAGGGACTGGGCTATTTATAGCCACTAGGCAACCCGACCTGATTTGTCCGAAATGACCCTGGGTCACTAAGGAACTGACACGTGTTCCAACGGTCAGATTTCAAACACACACGGCAACTTTACTTGGGCTACAAGCAAAACTGACTTGTCCAACTCTGAACAAGATTCGCTCTCATAGTCTTCACTCGAAGATATAGGATTTTGGTTAAGCATCACTTCAGTCATTCTGACTGGTTTTCTTGGACCCCACTTAACAGTACGGTGGTTCCTATGACTCAACAAAGACGAAAAAGAACTACGAAAGATCCAAGTCTTCGCGCTCCATAGTCTTCATGCGATGTCTTCTCTTGTCATAGTCTTCAATGTGAATGTCTTCACATACCACCTTTGACTTCAATGTCTTCATACATTTTTAGGGGTCATCTCTGGTAGGAAAACCGAATCAATGAGGGACTTCTACCTATGTTATCCTGCAATTCTCGCAAACACATTAGTCCCTCAACTAGGTTTGTCGTCAATACTCCAAAACCAACTAGGGGTGGCACAAGATGCACTTACAAGAGCCACACCCCTAAGATAGACAGCGAGGCACACAGGGTGTGACGGACTCGCCTGCGCATGCGGCGCCGCGGCACGCCGCGTCGCCGCCTGCTCCGGCTCATTCTAGGCTCGGCCTCGCAGGGGGGTGGGGAGGGGGTCACGACCCCCTCCCCACCCCCTGCTCGTCCTAGCGCTATCCCACCCAGTGCGCTTGGTTGACAGGCGCAGTGCGGACATTCTGTTTTTCCAAGAATAGGACGCACGCAACCCCAGAGCCACACCCCTAAGATAGACAGGGAGGCGCACGGGGTGTGACGGACTTGCCTGCGCATGCGGCGCCGCGGCACGCGGCGTCGCCTCCTGCTCCAGCTCGTTCCAGGCTCGGCCTCACAGGAGGGTGGGGATGGGGTCACGACCCCCCTCCCCACCCCCCCGCTCGGCCTCGCGCTAACGCACGCAGTGCGCTTGGTTGACAGGCGTACTGCGGACATTCTATTTTTCCAAGAATAGGACGCACGCAACCCCAGAGCCACACCCCTAAGATAGAAAGGGAGGCGCACGGGGTGTGACGGACTCGCCTGCGCATGCGGCGCCGCGGCACGCCGCGTCGCCGCCTGCTCCGGCTCGTTCCAGGCTCGACCTCACAGGGGGGTGGGGAGGGGGCTCACGACCCCCCTCCCCACCCCCTGCTCGGCCTCGCGCTAACGCACACAGTGCGTTAAGTATATGGAATACAAATAGCAAATACAAATCTATAGTCAACCAAAAATATGACCCCCCAACCCCCCATACCTTACAATACAAACAATAAAAAATAACCAACTAAAGGTTAGGCAAAAAAAGCAGTGCACTTGGATAGGCAAAAAGCAGTGCACTTAGTTAGGCAAAAAAGCAGTGCAATATCATAAAGCAACGCACTTCACTTGGTTTGGCAAAGCAGTGCAGTATCATAAAGCAATGCAGTTCCAAGATGCACACATGAATGCAGGGTCTGCGGCAAAAAGTGCAGAAAAAATAGGTGCAACACAAACTTGTAGACAAATGCAGTGCTTTGTGTTGGACGAAGAAGTTCGGTATCACATGCAATGCAGTTAATGGGACAGATAAGATACATATAAGCGCGTCAAAATGCCGGTTCACACAGAACGTGTAAGTCAACAAAAATAAAAATATACACATATATTTACTGTATGTATTATTTATATAAAATACACATACAGATACAAAATTCGTCCATAAAAACACTGCTGCAAAAAAGCAGACGAAAATCACAACAAACAGAAAACAAACGTCTTTTCATACATTATATACCTTAGACACCACACAACACACAACATGAACCCTAGTTCTTGTCCATACACAGGGTTTTTACCAAGTAGATTGTTACTGCGTCTGCGACTGCATCTGCGATTACGACAGGGAAGTAAGCCCGAGGTCTGCAATCAGTTCTCGTAGCTCAAGCGGCATGTCTTCGTAACACAACATGTTCGAGGAATTGAACAGCAGCTGGAACATGTACTCCGCCTTCCAATCTTCAACAGCAGGCTGAAAAAGAAAATAAAAAAAATGCAGACAGTGATTAAATAAAAAAGGTTGTTATAAAGAACAAAAAGTGAAAGTGTAATAATAATAAGTAACAAGAAAAAGAAGAAAATATAGAAGGTTTTACGTCGGTTTTGACAATTTTCTCAACTAAACGTTGGCCGTCATACAACTGCGTCACCCTCAGAACATAGATTCCGCACTCATTTTCTCCCTGCGCTGGCACAACCGGGTAAGAGGACTTTTCTGCCAATTTAACCCAGACAGGGTGGTTCTTAGATTTACATATTTTTTTCACCATAAATCGCCTTCATCAACTGAGTCATCCTCCTCATCTGGCAAAAAAAGGAAGCACAATGTAAAAATAACACACACCACAGATCAAATTACGATTCAGATACAAAAGTTGTTCTCAACGTCTAGACAGTCCCTCTTTTCAATGCACATGAGGTCATTTCCTTTTATCTCCTTTTTACAAGGATTATGAGGGGTCTGAGAAAAATGCAGTTCTGTCACGCTTATGTTGCAGTGCACTACATAAACAAGTGTGGTCCTATGTGTGCTAACATTGCATGTGCAGTTTATCAAAAAAATGCAGTAGGAGAAACACAAAAAAGCTTTGCACTTGGCAAGAAAAAATGACATGCCACTTCAGTGCAATGTGAATGGTAATCACTCCTGCGCCACTTTGTTGTGACATCAGCATGGCCAGTGTACTTCCTAGTGTCATGGATATCAAACGTTTGGTGATGCTGGTTCATCATGTATAAGGAATAATGACCATCCTTGGAGCACGGCATAATCTGTTCACATCAAAAAACAAAAATTGAAAAATGAAAACTTATTTTGGCACGTAGAACTAGAACCACTGCTCCAAAAATTAACTATAAAAAGAAATGCAACAAACCAGAAAAATAAACGACGGGAAACAATGAACTTACCAGTTTTGCATCCAACAGGTTTACGTCGTCACTCACAAAAACTTTGAACTAGTTAACTGCATCTTCTAAAACAAACGTGCTATGCACAACTGGCAACGCAGGGTTTCCTTCGTCATCTCTCATCAGAAATGTTTCCATCTGAAGAACATACTGCAAAGAAAAAAGAACAACGAAAGGACATGAAAAAAATAATAAAACAATGCATGCAGGCATGGACATAAAAAACCAGTACAATAGAAAAAAATGACAGCACACGTTTACCGTGATAAATAAGGGTGAAAGTAGCACACGTTCACCAGAATGATAAACTAAACCCATTTCAGGTTCTTGCTTCCAGTACTTGATGACAAAATCCATGAGATATGAATCCATTAAAGCTCCTTTGCCAAATGTATTATAGATATAGTCAACAGTGTAAGTATCAACATCACCAAAAGGACTGTTCACCATAAATAACGCATTCCTGTAGTAAAACATACAGAGATGGGATCAATAAAATTAAAACTAATAACAAAACACACAAAAGGATCAAGGGCACACACATAAAACTTACTCGTGGTATTTGGTTACAAATTCTTTGCTGAGAACAAGATCCTTTATTTTCCTCGCCTCATCAATATATTTGAACCTCGGAGGCTTCAATTTCTCTACAGAGCATCTCAACTTAAAAGCCCTCTCACCTGCCCTCTTGTTCGAAAAAACTTCAACATCATCCACAGGAGGACGATTAATTGCTGCACTCCGAGTCCTCGTGACGCGAGGACACGGCATAACAAAATCATCATCATCAACATCAAATACATCACGTGGGGAGCTAGGGCAAGAAACACTTCCACCATCAGGTCCAGACGCCACAGCTGTGTTCAAACCATCTCCAGCCAAAGAACCAGAATTATCTGGAGAGATTTCAATGCCGCAATCCCTCCATAACCACATCAGAACTTTGGGACTCAAACAGTGACGTACAGCCTTCATGAAGCCCCCCATCAAAACCTAAAACCGTGTAAGAAAAAACATGGAAACACTTAGCACAAAAAAATACAAAACCAAAAAACATGTAATACATCTCATTAAAATAAAAAAATTGCAGTTCACTAAAGAATAGAATGCATCACAATTGTCTACAGCAATGCAGTCCACTTTGTCCACAGCAATGCAGCCCACTTGTAAAGAACAATGCAGCTCACTTGCCCAAAAAATAAAAATGCAACTCATTAACAAAACAAATAAAAATACACATACAATCTAAATCACAAACGTAACTAAACAAACTATTAAAAAAGCCCGTAAGAACCGGAAGCAAGCAGTAGGCAAAAAATAAAGGAAGGATGGATAAAGAAGTTCACTAAAACAACCTTTATCTGCAAAAATTAAAAGTGATGTTAAATCAAGGGAACACTTTCTCGATGTGAGAAAACTATAGAGCATGGCCTTTCTGATGTAGCCAATGTGCTCCACCCCAAACTGAGCAACTCGAGCACCATCCCAAGTCTGCAGGAATTGAAACATATAGAATCCACAATCATGCCTCCAATAAAAAGAATAAAAAACATCAGTTTCACAAAATGAAAAATTAAAAAAAAACTTAAGCAGTATGGTGAAGAGGGGTTGTACGGAACACACCCATTAGGCTGCATTGGGACAATGACATGTTTCAACACAAATCCATCAAGTGTAGGAGGATTTAGCGGCTCATCAGAACTTGAGCTTCCTTCTTTCCATGCACGCTTGATATTTTTAACCATCCTCCTAAAAACCTTTATCGCATCAGGGCTACCAGGTTTATTGAGCGAGTCAAGAAATTAAAACCGCCTTTCTTTCATATTTAACGCAACTTCACAATAATGACCAACGCCATCCGTTGTATCTGGTGGATCAAATGTTGCAACAAGGACCTGTTCAAAGCACGAAAAAATAAAATAAAATTATAATAATAAGAAGAAACAGAACACTATGAAAACAAACACGCAAAAAAATAGTCTTCGACACATAAAAACGTTACTCACCATATCCTTTTTATCAACACGCTCCTCGGCTTTTGAAGAGAACATCATTTTAACACTCATGCCTACAGTACCACCATTCCAAATATTTGTCTGCCAATACAAAACCCAAAATCAAATAGTGCTCAAGAAAACATGTCGTCGCACGAAATCAGAAAAGAAAATAAAAAAATCGGCATGCTTACACAAATATGGTACGGGACAACCATTGTCGGAGATCCCTTAAACTTATCTACCAGCAAAGAAACCCCAAGATCTACAAGTCTTGTACTGAGCATCCCTTTATCCCAAAAGGATTGACCAACTTCGCCAATGGTAATATCACCCAACTCAGTTTTAAAAGCAACCATGTCCCTGATTTTTTCATGAAAAACTGAAACATAAGATACTAAAAAAATAACAACAAAGAAAAAGGGCTAAAATCCAAATTTAGAAAATACATATGAACAAAACAATTTCTAAAAACCATACTTCTTCTTCTTGTCCTTCCGAACCCTCGTAACAGCAGCGTACAACTCATTGTATCTTTTCAGAAGAGCTGGATCAATGCTCGACGGTGTCACAACAGGAAGTTCGTCATCAGTAATAAAAAGATGAAGTTCACTTATCCAAAATAATGAAGTTCAAATATTAAGATAAGGAAATTATGCTTGCTATTTTGAAAATCATAAACAAAAGATCAAGTTTCACTTATCATTAAACATCTAATACAGATACCATAGTAATTAAACAAAAAATGAAATGAGAAAATGCCGGGGTACTGATCCACGGGCACCTATGGGACCGGCGGGCCAGGTCCCTTTCGGTTCGGCGGGGGCGGAGATCGTGCAAAGAGCAAATCGAGGCGATACACGCGAGCGATTTACCCAGGTTCGGGCCGCACGGATGCGTAAAACCCTACTCCTGCTTTGTGGTTTGTATTGATTTCTTGCTCGGGAGCGCGGAGTGCTACAGTACACATCAGCAGCTAACGAGACCGAGGGTGAGTGTTTTTGCGAACCCCCCTCTACGTTGCACACGGGCCTCCTTTTATATGCTCAAGGGGTCACCGACAGGTGGCAACGGAGGCAAAGGGTAAAAATGGAAAGGTGCTGCGGTAGGTACAGCTACCTGCTACAGTGTATCATACCTAACCCTGACGGCAGGGGACAAGGGCCTTAAATGCCCGTCTGTGTCGCCTAAACAGTGCAAAAAAGGACCGTCAGGGGTGCCACCGCTCGCCACGATGGCAAACTTGTCAGCGCCGCTTGCCACCGCGCACCGCAAGCTGCACAGCCTCCGCCACGTACGCCTGGAGGGGTCCCAGAGCGACACGTTGGTGGATGTGCTGGAGCGCGGGCACAGTGGTGTCTTGCCGCGGCAGGCGCCTTGCCGCGGTTGTTGTCTTGTCGCGCCCGGGAGCTTGTCGCTCTCCGGGCCTTGCCGGGACGTGCGACGTGTCACGGCAAGTTCCTTGAGATGCCTTGGTTGGCCTTCCCGGCAAGCTCCTCTTGTCGGGGTCTTGAGGTGCCTTGGTTGGCCTTCCCGGCAAGCTCCTCTTGCTGGGGTCTTGTCTCCTTGACTTGGATACTTTGTTCTTGAATGGCTCCAAAGGAACCACGGAGGACCTTGGCGGTCACCCGGCAAGCCTTGCCGCGGGATGCTGCGACTGCCCGTGCACAAGTTCGGGATACTAGGGTACCCCTACTCTAGTACACCGACAGGAGCCCCCGGGCCTGGGCCATACACGGTGCCGAGCGCTGTTGGGCCAGGCCCAAAACAGGGCACGGGCACGCGCAGCCTAGGTTACGCCGTATCTCACTCCGTATCCACCGCGCCCTCCCTGAACGGCACGCGTTGAATGCGGCATCATGGGAGAGATCGTGGGTGGTTTCTTTATTTGGAAATGCGGAACGTCCGCCCCCTCCCTCTTTATAAGCAGGGGAAACAGGGGCAGTTCGCCCACTTGCCCGTTGCCGCTTCCAATCTCAGAAATCTCCGCCGCTCCCTCGCCTTCCCAAAGCTGAGAGAGAGAGCAGCGCTCTGCCCCCCATCGCCACCAGCACCACCGACGCCGTCAACCTCCTCCACTGCTTCCTCCATGGCTCCGAAAGCCGACAAGGGGAAGGCCGTGAAGTCGACCGAGGCGCAGCGGCTTGCGGCGCTGCGGAAGGAGCGGGTCGTCTTCCCCCCCAAGCTTGGCGCAAAGGAGCTGAGGGAGAACTACTACCTTTTCTGGTCGGCGGAGACGCGAGCGCATCCGTGCGCGAAGGTACTCCCCGCTGCCGCTTGGAAGAAGGCCCCAAATGGATACCCTTTCTTTGCTCTGTTCTTCTACTGCGGGCTCTGCCCGCTTTTCTCTGAATTCTTTTGCGACATCATGAATACCTACGGATTCCACCTCCTTGACTTCACCCCCAATGCCGTTCTGACCATGGCAGTTTTCGCACATCTCTGCGAAAACTTTGTCGGAGTCCTTCCCAACGTAGCCCTCTTCCGCCACTTCTTCATACCTCGAGTAGAGAGAGGAGAATCTTTATCCGGCGGAATCGCCTAGATCTCAAGGGCCGGCAAGAAGGAAACGTATCTGGAGGGAGAATTCCGCGGCAAGTGGGAAGAGTGGAGGGAAGATTGGTGCTGGATTGACGAGGAGAGCCCGCAGCCATTCACCACCCGGCGCCGAACCCCAGTAGCACGCGGCAGCGATTGGAGTGACGTGGCCCCGGAAGATGACAGGCTGAAGATTGCCGTCACCAGGATCCTGCGTCTCAGGCTTGCCGGGCTTACTGTTGGCGCTGTTGGCGCAGACTTCCTTCGCCACCGCATCGCCCCCCTGCAGGAGCGGGGGAGGCCCACTTGGGAGTTCAAGAACGCGGCAGACATCATGAGGCTGCGGCCGGGCCTCAATTACAACTTCACAGTCCTGGAGCTCAACGCGATGCTTCAGGAGCTCTTCAAGTATGACCCCCAACATCCCGAGGTTTTCAGGTTGCCGGGGGGCGTCGTTCCGCTGTGCAACAATTCCTCGCTCGACCGCATCCGTGCAATGATGCCGGAGTGCGACTCGCATGGAATTGTGCCAACTTGGCAGGAGCCTGCCGACGACGTCGTGCAACAGTTCTTCGATGACTTGGTGGAGGTGCCGATCCGCTCCGACGAGAAGGATGGCCTCACCCGCGACACCACCGATGTAGAGATGGCGCTTATCGCCACTAGGCTGGAGGAGGCGGCGGCAGCCGCGGCCGCGGGTGAATTTGGATTCACTGTGGAGGAGGCAGATGCAGCAGAAGCGGCAAGTCGTGCCGAGCGAGGGGAGTCCGCCGGCAAGAAGGAGCTTGCCGGGCGTGACGCCGAGCCGAGCGAGCCCGCCATGGACACGAGCGGCTCGTTGGAAATCAACTCCTCTTCCTCCTCATCTTCGGGCAGCTCGCCGCAAGCAGAGCCTCCATCCCCACCAAGAAGGCGTCTCCGCAAGGCCGGTGATGTGGCGGAGCAGCAAGCGGGTCAACAGTCACCACGCCACGTGACACGCTCCACCGCGGCAAACATTGTTGCCACGGGAGCGCCTCATGCTGCGACGGCAACTGGAGCGGACTCTAGCCGGACCACCGCTTCAGTTCCTGCCGCTGCTCATGCCGCGCCGACAGCCGGAGCGGGGTCGTCTCAGGCCACCGCCACTGCTCCCGCCAAGCAGCCAAGGGAAGTTACCCCTCCGCCTCCTCGCGCCGGGCGCGCGCCGGACTTCGACTTCTCCGCGTTCAGCTCCGACGAGGAAGAAGAAGAGTAAGCTTCTCTTGCTGTACTTGTAGTTCTTCAATCCTTGCTGTTTGTCTTGCTTCTCACTTGCTTTTCTCTGAACTTGTTCCTCTTTAGGACTCTGGCCCAGAGAGCGGCAACGAGAGCTAAGGTCCCGGTGATCGTCATCGAGGACGAGCCCACTGCAACGGCAGGTGGCGCGCCCGAGACAACCTTGCCGGACCCGGCGACTTTTCTCCAGAGCAACCCCCAGCGTAAGTGTATGATTTGCTTTCCGCTGCGCGGCGCGCATGGGTACTTGTCTTTGCTGATATCTGCTTGTTGACTTGTGTAGGAGCCGAGCAGCCCTACCAGGAGCCAAGGGAGAATCCCCCGATAAGGGAGAATTCTCCGGCAAGGAAGGGCTTCCCGGTAAGGGAGAAGTCTCCGGCAAGGGAAGGTTCTCCGGCAAGGGACAGCACCAGCGGCCCCCCGACGGCGGAGACCACTACTGCAGAACCTGGTGCAGGTACTCCTCTTGCTTCAAAACTTCCCTTGGGTTCTTCTTCTTTTGATCTTCTTGGGTTTTTGCTGGATTTTGCTTGACTCTTCTCCCCTTGCCGGCTGTCAGGCCCATTTGCTACGGAGCAGATGGAGATCGAGGTCGCCGCCGAAGACGTAGCCGGCGCTGGTGATGCCGCTGGTGCAGAGGCCGCCAAGGCTGCCGCCGCAGCAACTGGCGAAGGGTCTGGTGATCGCACTAACGACCCTGAGGCCGCAGGAGCGCCAGGCGCTACACCGACCACCGACCCGTCCGCCGAAGCCGCAGCGCCAAGCTCCGAGGAGCCCCAGCCGGGCGTCTACTTGAAGGCCGGCAAAGGCATCTTCATCAACCTCCCCTGGGCGTCAAGCTCCAGGGCGCCGGTCGAGGGGGAGATCTTCGACGGAGAATTGCTTGCCTCTGCGGGGTTGATGGTGGTTGACGCGCCAAGCAGCAGCAGCAACGAGCCCGAAGAAGAACGGCTGCTGCGGAAGTTGCTGTCGCTCTACCGCGCGCGGCAAGCCAAGCTGGAGTCCCGCGAGGCGCTTGTCGCGAAGGCGGGAGCAGACATTGAAAAGCGCGCTGAAGAGCTCGGGGGTTTCCGCCGGGAAGCCCTCCGATCCCTGGCGGAGGAGCGGGAGTAGCTCGCTGAAGTGCAGAAGGCCTTCCTCCTCGAGAAGGCCAAAGTCGAAGAGCGGCAGCGACTTTCCGCTGTGAAGCTAGCCGCGGAGGAGGGCGAGCTGGCGCAGCGGAAGGTCAATCTCGACGCCCACGAGGAGGAGCTTGCCGTGCGCGAGGAAAAACTCGGCGGAGCCCTCAAGCAAGCAGAGGACGCTGCCGCCGCCGCCGAGGCTACCAAGAAGGGGTTGGAGACGAAGGTGGCGCAGTTAGAAGCCGATCTTGCCGAGAAGGGCAAAGAGCTCAGCGCCGCCAAGGACTCCAATGCGGGTTTTGAGTCGAAGCTAACCACTTTGACCAAGACTCTGGACAGCGCCAAGAAGCGGGAGGCGACCTTGAAAGAAGAGATCAAGGCCGACAAGGCGCTGCTGGAGAGCATTGCCGCCACCCAAAATGCCTTCAGGAAAAATGTGGAGCACTGGACGGAGAGTCTTGTGGATGCTGCCACAGATATCGACAAGGAGCTGGCGCAGCTAGAGATGGAAGATCTCGGGTATCCCTCCGACGACAACCTCCAACCCAGCGCCAAGCTCGTCCTGTTCTTCAAGGGCGTGGCGACGGCCCTTCAGCGGCTCCGGGAAAGGATCCCCAAGCAGCTGGCCGACGAGTCGCGCAAGATCTGCGCGGGAGCTCTTCAGAAAGTGTTGATGAAGGTGGCCTTCCGCAATCCGGGCCTCCGCCTCACCAACGTCCTCAGGACCTTGCCGCCGGAAGCTGATCTGGAGGAGCTCAAGGCCCTTGTCGCACCCATTGTGGACAAGGTGAGCGGGATCAAGAGGGTCGAAGGCGATCGCGTAGATTAGGCCGCCAATTTCTTCTTTCCTTGTCGCTGTTTATTATGTCATGAAAACAATCTGTTAGAGCTGCGACAAGCTATCTTTGTAATATAACTTTTATTCTGGGTAATGATTGCAATGTTATTCCCTTTACTTGATCCCTCCCTTTGTATGTCTTTTTACCCTACGCTTTTAGGGAACTTGCCGGTGCAGGCACCTGAGCCGCGAGCGCTGAGTGCGGGACGTCAGCAGCCTGCTGGCGATGCCGCTACCGGCAAGAAACCTTGTCGCAACTAGTCGCAGCTCACTTAAGTTGCTGAGCGGACTCGAAACAAAGTAAGGGCGCTAGCGGCTCACTTAAGTTGTTGAGCGGACTCGAAACAAAGTAAGGGCGCTAGCAGCTCACTTAAGTTGTTGAGTGGACTCGAAACAAAGTAAGGGCGCAACTAGCTACGAGTTGGTTCCTCCGCGCACAGGTTTTCCATACAAAGTGCGGTCGTTCAAGGGAGAAAACTTAATTTTTTTAAAAAAATCTGATTGCTCAAACTTTGGCAACTTAGCTTTTCTGTTGTTTGCTTCCCGGCAAGGCGAAACTTTCTTGAACGCCTGGTCCATACCATCGTCTTCTCCTTTCCCCCCCGGCAAACTTGTGGGCGAGGGGAACCTTGCTTTCAAAAAGAAAGAAGAGACAATACAGGTATGGGCCTTGACAGCTCGTTATTGCTTACCGTGGAGTAGGTGCTGCACAAAGTGTCAGATCATATATGCCAAAAAATAAGAAGCATGAAATCGACAAAATGTGCGGAGCACATGAGCTTTACTTATGCACGGGGTCTGCGCCTGGCTTTGTACAAAGGATTACATGCAACAGCGGCAAGACTTGTACAAAAGGTGGTGGCCGGAACAGGTTCCGACAACCGCGCCTTACGGGTAAAACTTACGAAGATGCTCAATGTTCCAGGAGTTGCTCACCGGAATGCCATCCTCGGTCTCAAGGCGGACAGTGCCAGGCCTAGTGACTCGTTTCACCCGATAAGGGCCTTCCCACTTCGGCGTCAACTTGTTGGAATTCTTGGCGGACTGAACTCGCCGAAGAACAAGGTCGCCTTCCTCGAGACTTCTGGCATTAACTTTGCGGCTATGGTAGCGGCGCAAAGCTTGCTAGTAGCGAGCAACTCGCACAGCAGCCTGAAGACGGTCTTTCTAAAGGAGCAGCGCGTCATCTTGTCGCAGCTGCTCTTGCTCGAGCTCATCATAAGCGAGCACTCGAGGTGACCCGTATACGAGTTCCGTGGGGATAACTGCCTCTGCTCCATAGACTAGAGCGAAAGGTGTCTGGCCAGTGGCTCGATTTGGCGTCGTCCTGATCGACCAAAGAACCACCGACAGCTCCTCGATCTAGTTTCTTCCGCACTTGTGCAGCCTGTCGAAATTCTGGTCTTGAGCCCGCGCAGCACTTCAGCATTTGCCCTCTCCGCTTGACCGTTGCTTCTTGGGTGAGCAACAGAAGCGAAGCAGACCTTGGCGCCAAGATCTTGGACGTACTGCATGAAGGTGCGGCTCGTGAATTGTGTGCCGTTGTTGGTGATTATCCTGTTAGGGATCCCGAAGCGGCAAACAATCGACCTGAAGAACTTGACTGCTGACTATGCTGTCACCTTCCTCACTGGTTCCACTTCCGGCCACTTTGTGAACTTGTCGATTGCAACGTACAAGTACTCAAAGCCCCCGACAGCTCAGGGAAAGGGGCCGAGGATGTCGAGCCCCCAGACCGAAAATGGCCAGGATAAAGGGATCGTCTGGAGAGCTTGGGCTGGTTGGTGTATCTGCTTGGAATGGAACTGGCACGCTTCACACTTGGTTACTTGTGAAGTTGCATCCTGGAGGGTTGTTCGCCAGAAGAAACCTTGCCGGAATGCTTTGCCGACAAGTGCCCTTGCGCCAATGTGGTGACCACATATGCCTCCATGTATCTCTGCCAACAGCTTCTGTCCGTCTTCCCGGTGAATACACTTCAATTTCACGCCATTGAGTCTTGTTCTGTACAGTGTCTTGTCGACAAACTGGTACATACTTGACTGCCGGGCTACTCGTTCCGCTTCTTCTTGCTCTTCGGGAAGTTCTCCTATCTGGAGGAAACGGACAATCTGCTGCGCCCATGCTGGAGCTTGTGGCTCGACAACAAGGACTAAAGGCAAAACTTCGGCTGCGGGAACGTCCGCTTCTACGGCAAGAACCTGCGGGTCTGCCGGAGCTTGACGTTCCCCGGCAAGCTTGCCGGAGCAAAACTTGTCGGGAGCTTCTGCTTCAACGGAACAAACCCTAGGGCTTGCCGGAGAACACTGCTCCTCAGCGCTTTTGGCGTTGATCTTGGGGACTGCTGCGGGAATATCCGCTTCTACGGTGAGAACTTGCGGCTCTGTCGGAGCGTGACGTTCCCCGGCTAGCTTGCTGGAGCAAAACTTGTCGGCAGCTTCTGCTTCAACGGAACAAACCCTAGGGCTTGCCGGAGCAGACTGCTCCGCAGCGCTCTTGGCGTTGATCTTGGGGACCTTCTTGGCGGCGGCTTCGGGAAGCTCTGCCGGCAAATAGTCACCAGAAATCAACTTCCTCTTCTTGCTCTGTCCAGTTGATGGCGTCACGGACAGTTGAGTCAGCTTGAGCACAAAGATCCCTGGTTCCACAGGTAATTTAAGTGCGGCGCACTTTGACAGGCCATCGGCAATGGCGTTCTGAGCTCTTGGAACATGCTCCATTTGTAGGCTGTCAAAGTGCTCTTCTAGCTTTCTCACTTCGTCGATGTAAGCTTCCATCAACGGACTCTGATAATTCTTGTTTACTTGGCGGACGACAAGTTGTGAGTCACCCCGGACAATGAGCTTCTTGATCCCAAGGTCTGCCGCGATCCGGAGACCAGCAAGCAAGCCTTCATACTCTGCAGTGTTGTTTGTTGCTTGCTCCTTGGGAAAGTGCATCTGGACTACGTACTTGAGGTGCTCTCCGGTGGGTGCGACAAGCAGCACGCCAGCGCCGGCGCCTTGCAGCGAAAAGGCACCATCAAAGTACATCAGCCACTCTTTGCTTGCTTCCTTGTCGGGGATGCTCGTTTCTGGAATTTCTTCATCTGGTGTTGGCGTCCATTCTGCTACGAATTCTGCCAATGCTCTGCTCTGGATAGTTGAAGTACTTTCAAACTTGAGGCCAAAGCTTGACAGTTCCAGTGCCCACTCAACAATCCTGCCTGTCGCTTCTGGATTCTGCAGTATCCTCTTCAGCGGAAAGCGAGTGACAACTGTGATCTCATGTGCTTGGAAATAATGGCGCAGCTTTCTCGAGGCCATGAGAAGGCCGAAAAGCAACTTCTGCATGCCAGAATACCTTGACCTAGCCCCCTGCAGAAGGGAACTGACAAAGTAAACTGGGCGCTGCACCATTTTCTTCTGTATCTCTTCTCGCATCTGCGTAGATCCATCTTTGGCGGGACCAGAGCTTGCCGGGGAAGCCACCTGCTTGTCGCTGGATGCGCTTGCCGTGGTTGCTGGCTCATCATCTGCCTCCCTCTCTGCTACTAACGCAGCACTAACCACTTGATTGGTTGCCGCTATGTACAGCAGCAACTTCTCTTGTGGCTTAGGTGCAACAAGTATTGGAGGGGAGGACAGGTATCTCTTCAAGTCTTGCAGCGCAGCCTCCGCTTCCGGAGTCCATCTCATTGAACCTGCCTTTTTCAATAATTTGAAAAATGGCAGGGCGCGCTCAGCAGACCTAGAGATAAACCTGCTGAGAGCAGCCACGCAACCGGCAAGTCTTTGTACATCCTTGACGCGCTTTGGTGCTTCAATCTGCTCAATGGCCTTGATCTTGTTGGGATTGGCTTCAATTCCCCTCTGAGACACGAAGAACCCGAGAAGCTTGCCGGAGGGGACTCCAAACACACACTTCTCGGGGTTGAGCTTGAGGCTGATCTTGCGCAGATTTGCAAAGGTCTCGTCTAAATCTTGGATCAAAGTTGCTCTGTCCTTGCTCTTGACCACTATGTCATCCATGTAGGCCTCCACATTTCTGTGTATTTGCGGCTCAAGAGCGACATGGACTACTCTTGCAAATGTTGAACCAGCATTTTTTAATCCGAAAGGCATCCGTATGAAACAGTACGTGCCACATGGAGTAATAAATGCGGTCTTCTCCTCATCCTCTTTTGCCATGAAGATCTGATGGTATCCTGAATATGCGTCAAGAAATGAAAGCAAATCACATCCGGCTGTGGAGTCAACAATCTGGTCAATGCGCGACAAAGGAAATGGGTCTTTGGGACAAGCTTTGTTGACATCGAGAAAATTGATACAAAGTCTCCATTTCCCGTTCGCCTTGCGCACGACTACAGGATTGGCCAACCACGTAGGATGGAGCACTCCTCTGACAAGGCCTACTGCTTCCAACTTCTTGATCTCTTCTGCGATGAATTCTTGGCACTCCACTGCTTGCTTCCTAACCTTCTGCTTGACGGGCCGCGCATGAGGACAAACGGCAAGGTGGTGCTCAATCACTTTCCTGGGAACACCGGGGATGTCAGACGGTTGCCACGCAAACACGTCGACATTCGCCCGCAGGAAAGCAACGAGCGCGCTTTCCTATTTAGGGTCGAGAGTGGCACTGACGGTGAAGGTACCACCAGTGCCGTCCTCCTTGGCGGACACCTTTTTCGTCTCTGGCGGAGCTGCCATCGTCTTCTTACACTTGCCGGTGGAGCTCGATGGTGCGTCCTCGACGGCAGCGCAGCACTCCGAAGAGGTGCGCTTGCCGGAGTGGGCATCAGAACTCTTGCCGGACTTGGTCTTCTTCCCCCCGGGAGCTTCAGCGGCAAGTGACTTGTGATCTGCTGCGGCTGCTGCTTCCCGGTAGATCTTGTTGGCGCAGATAAGAGCATCCTTCTTGTCGCCGGGGATAGAGATGACGCTTATTGGGCCTGGCATCTTCAGCATGTTGTATGCGTAGTGAGAGGCTGCCATGAACTTGGCGAGTGCTGGACGGCCAAGTATCCCATTGTAAGGCAATGGAATATCGGCAACGTCAAAAGTGACCCTCTCAGTCCTGAAGTTCAGCTCGCTGCCAAATGTTACTGGCAACGTGACCTTCCCCTTCGGCTTGCTCCTTCCCGGGTTGATTCCTTGGAATGTGCCGGTTTCTTCGAGCTCGCTGTCGGGGATCTGGAGTTTCTAGAGTACAACGGAGGAGATCAGGTTCAAGCCGGCCCCGCCGTCAACTAGCACCTTGGTGGCCTTGAGGTTGCGGATGGTTGGTGAAACCAACATCGGCAAACACCCGACCGCAGTTGTGCGATCAGGGTGGTCCTCAATGTCAAAGATGATAGGCGTGCTGGACCACTTCAGAAGTTTGCGTGATTCGATGGGTGGTTCTGCTGCATTGACTTCCCGCACCCACTGTTTGAGTTGGCGGTGCGAAGTATGCAGAGAAGCACCACCGTCAACGCACAAGACCTCTGTGGCTTTCTGAAACTCCTGCTCACTGGTCTCAACATCATCCATGTCTTCGTCGTCGTCGTCGTCTTCATCGTTGTCACGGCCGCGGGGAGGTCTGTCTCCTTGCCGCTGCTTGGCCTTGCCGCGGCGTCCTCCCTGGCCGGCGCGCTTCTTGCCAGATTCTCCGGCACCTCCTTGGGCCCTCTCCTTGTCGCGTCGCTCGTACTCAGCCTTTTGCTGCTGGACAAGCTGCTCGACCTTCTTGCAGCTCTGGAGGTCATGGCCCTTGGTGCGGTGAATCTTGCAGTATTGCTTGTCGGAGCCGTCTTGCTTGTCGGCGACCGCCACAGCCTGGCAGTTGGCGCACGCGGCAATCTCCTTGCCGGAGCTACCAACCTTGGCCTCCTTGGCGCCACCTTCGTTGCCGGACTGCTCAACGACTAGCACCTCTTTGCCTTTCTTCTTCCTGTTCCGCCGCCGGTTTTTCTTTGCCGGGGCAGCATCCTCGCTGTTAGATCCTCCTGCTCCTGCATTCTCTCTGGGGAGTCTCCTCCCTTCCTCAGCACGTGCACACTTGTCGGCCAGGGCGTATAGCTCACTAACGTCTCTGATCCTGCACATCGCCATCTCCTCCCGCATCCTGCGGTTACGCACGTTCTGATGAAACGCGCTGATGACCGCGGCGGGGTGGACGTCTGGGATGTTGTACTGTACATGGCTGAACCTCTGAATGTACTTGCACAGGGGCTCTCCTTCCTTCTGGGCGAGCAGATGAAGGTCACTCTCTTGGCCATGAGGTTTGTGGCCGCCTGTAAAGGCGCCGACAAACTGATGGCATAGGTCTGCCCAGGAGGATATGGAGTTGTCCGGCAAGTGCATGAGCCAGGACCTGACGTTGGGCTTGAGCACCAACGGGAAGTAGTTGGCAAGGATCTTGTCGTCCCGCCCCCCAGCAGCCTGCACCGCGATGGTGTAGATGCTGAGGAACTCCGACGGATGCGACTTGCCGTCGTACTTCTCTGGCACATCTGGTTTGAAATTCTTCGTGCTGGGCCACTGGACTTGCCGCAGCTCACGAGTGAGCGCAGGGCAACCTACCGCGTATGGCAAGTCGCCTGGTTCCCCTGGCGCATGCATGTTAACAGAGGGCCCAGCGCGCTGGTCTGATTGACGCTGCACTTCTCTTTGGCGCTCGATACGAGTACGAGCGTCCTCTTGTTGCCGTTCTCGAAGAACTTGGCGCTGATCGCGACGAGCTCGCGGATCTGATGACGCGGTGGAGTCGCTGTCGAGGTGGATCCGGCGAGACGGCGATCTTGGCCTTTGGGGTGGAGAGTGCACAGTGGTTGCACCCCCACCGGTCTTGTCGCCACCGGCTCGTGCCTGGCTGACTGGCTGCGGCTGCGACGTGCTCGGCTGCCGTGGAGTGTCGCCGTTGGCGAAGACGATGAGACTCTGGATGGTGGCCCTCCAGCCGTCGATCTTGTCCGCCTTTGGAGGGTAGTCTAGGAGCAGTTGAGCTCGCGCCAAAGCTTCTGCTGCAGTGGCGGGTGGTGGTGGCGAACGGTGCGAGGAGCGGGATATGCTCGGACTTCTAACTACGTTAGAAGGAGCAGTATCCCGTCCAGGCGACCGTGCCTCGCTCGCGCCAGCATGTTGGCGTGCATGGTGGTCTTGAGCGCTCCGAGATCCACCA
Organism: Triticum urartu; assembly: GCF_056163025.1. Taxonomy (NCBI): domain Eukaryota; kingdom Viridiplantae; phylum Streptophyta; class Magnoliopsida; order Poales; family Poaceae; genus Triticum; species Triticum urartu. The sequence continues at coordinate 435,220,932 of NC_141877.1, read as the reverse complement.
GCTCGATCTTGGTCTAGCAAACGCATGGTACCGTGAGTACCATGACGCTGCCGGTCCCGCGCCTCTTGAGATGGGCGTGGTGCATGTACGGACGCCTAGGTCTTGGAGTGCGCCCGGTCGTTGTGGGAGCCGGCTACGCCGCCGATGGGCATCGCAGCCTTGTCCTTGGACCTGGCAGCACCGTGAGCTCCCTCGTTGACGCGCGTTCTTCTGCCGGCGCCTGCCCCATCAGCCGTTTGCTCCGGCGATGGTGGGTTCGGCGCGGACGGAGCAGCCGCCTCCGAAACCTTCTTCTTCGGTGGCATGTTGATGAAGATGATGAAGATCTAGCTCGCGAGAACGCCGGATCTGGTTCACACAACTTCGACGCCCCCTACCTGGCGCGCCAAAGATGCCGGGGTACTGATCCACGGGCACCTATGGGACCGGCGGGCCGGGTCCCTTTCGGTTCGGCGGGGGCGGAGATCGTGCAAAGAGCAAATCGAGGCGATACACGCGAGCGATTTACCCAGGTTCGGGCCGCACGGATGCGTAAAACCCTACTCCTGCTTTGTGGTTTGTATTGATTTCTTGCTCGGGAGCGCGGAGTGCTACAGTACACACCAGCAGCTAACGAGACCGAGCGTGAGTGTTTTTGCAAACCCCCCTCTACGTTGCACACGGGCCTCCTTTTATATGCTCATGGGGTCACCGACAGGTGGCAACGGAGGCAAAGGGTAAAAATGGAAAGGTGCTGCGGTAGGTACAGCTACGTGCTACAGTGTATCATACCTAACCCTGACGGCAGGGGACAAGGGCCTTAAATGCCTGTCTGTGTCGCCTAAACAGTGCAAAAAAGGACCGTCAGGGGTGCCACCGCTCGCCACAATGGCAAACTTGTCAGCGCCGCTTGCCACCGCGCACCGCAATCTGCACAGCCTTCCGCCACGTACGCCTGGAGGGGTCCTAGAGCGACACATTGGTGGATGTGCTAGAGCGCGGGCACAGTGGTGTCTTGCCGTGGCAGGCGCCTTGCCGCGGCAGGCGCCTTGCCGCGGTTGTTTTCTTGTCGCGCCCGGGAGCTTGTCGCTCTCCGGGCCTTGCCGGGACGTGCGACGTGTCAGGGCAAGTTCCTTGAGATGCCTTGGTTGACCTTCCCGGCAAGCTCCTCTTGCCGGGGTCTTGAGGTGCCTTGGTTGGCCTTCCCGGCAAGCTCCTCTTGCTGGGGTCTTGTCTCTTTGACTTGGATACTTTGTTCTTGAATGGCTCCAAAGGAACCACGGAGGACCTTGGCGGTCACCCGGCAAGCCTTGCCGCGGGATGCTGCGACTGCCCGTGCACAAGTTCGGGATACTAGGGTACCCCTACTCTAGTACACCGACAGAAAAACTTCAACTGCACTGTTCGAAACAAAACTCTTGCCTTCAGTGTCACAGTCTTCATGCTGTTGTTCTTCAGACCTCACCAAAACATTTTCTTGGACAGATTGCGACGAATCCATCACAACCTCACTGGACTTCCCTTCTGCAGCAACATCAGCATTCTCTGGATTTACAACAGTCTAGTCAACCGCAACGTCCTTAGATACTGCAGCTACATGAGGCTCCACTCTCGATACTTCAGGAACATCGTTGGCCGCCAGACAAACAGGGGAAGCAACAACACTAACAGCAGGGACGACATTCTCCAGCGGCTTTTCAATGCCAAAATCAGAATCTTCATGCCGACTGGGGGGAAGAGCATCATGGGATTCTTGAGCTACAGAAGGGTTTGCACAGTCGACAGCTACCGATGCAGAAGCACCAACACTACCACCACCATCAACAGCACAACCGCCCTGATTCAGATCAACGTTGAGCAAAGGGGCAGCCCAACACACGATTCAATCTCCCTGTTGGCGCAGCCCTACCCCTCTTCCTCCTCGTCTCTCGTAGTGCTTGGCGAAGCCCTGCTGGAGTCCCGCGCTCCTCCACCACCACCACGCCGTCGTGCTGCTGCTGGATGGAGTCTTTCCCAACCTCTCCTTCTCCCCTTGCTGGATCAAGGCGTAGGAGACGTCACCGGGCTGTACATGTGTTGAACACGGAGGTGCCGTCCGTTCGGCACTAGCATCATCGGTGATTTGGATCATGACGAGTACGACTCCATCAACCCCGTTCATTTGAACGCTTCCGCTTAGCGATCTACAAGGGTATGTAGATGCACTCTCCTTCCCCTCATTGCTAGATTACTCCATAGATTGATCTTGGTGATGCGTAGAAAATTTTGAATTTCTGCTACGTTCCCCAACAGTGGCATCATGAGCTAGGTCTATGCGTAGTTCCTATGCACGAGTAGAACACAAGTTGTTGTGGGCGTCGATTTTGTCAATTTGCTTGCCGTTACTAGTCTTATCTTGATTCCGCAGCATCGTGGGATGAAGCGGCCCGGACCGACCTTACACGTACGCTTACGTGAGACTGGTTCCACCGACTGACATGCACTAGTTGCATAAGGTGGCTAGCGTGTGTCTGTCTCTCCCACTTTAGTCGGATCGGATTCGATGAAAAGGGTCCTTATGAAGGATAAATAGAAATTGGCATATCACGTTGTGGTTTTGGCGTAGGTAAGAAACATTCTTGCTAGAAACCTATAGCGGCCACGTAAAAACTTGCAAGAACAATTAGAGGACGTCTAACTCGTTTTTGCAGCATATGCCTTGTGATGTGATATGGACAAAAGGATGTGATGAATGATATATGTGATGTATGAGATTGATCATGTTCTTGTAATAGGAATCATGACTTGCATGTCGATGAGTATGACAACCGGCAGGAGCCATAGGAGTTGTCTTAATTTATTTATGACCTGCGTGTCAACTTAAACGTCATGTAATTACTTTACTTTATTGCTAAAGCGTTAGCCATAGTAGTAGAAGTAATAGATGACGAGACAACTTCAAGAAGACAGGATGATGGAGATCATGATGATGGAGATCATGGTGTCATGCCGGTGACAATGATGATCATGGAGCCCCGAAGATGGAGATCAAAAGGAGCAAAATGATATTGGCCATATCATGTCACTATTTGATTGCATGTGATGTTTATCATGTTTTACATCTTATTTGCTTAGAACGATGGTAGCTTAAATAAGATGATCCCTCACTAAAATTTCAAGAAAAGTGTTCCCCCTAACTGTGCACCGTTGTGAAGGTTCGTTGTTTCGAAGCACCACGTGATGATCGGGTGTGATAGATTCTAACGTTCGAATACAACGGGTGGAAGCCAGATTTACACATGCAATACACTTAGGTTGACTTGATGAGCCTAGCATGTACAGACATGGCCTCGGAACACGGAAGACCGAAAGGTCGAGCATGAGTCGTATAGAAGATACGATCAACATGAAGATGTTCACCGATGTTGACTAGTCCGTCTCACGTGATGATTGGACACGGCCTAGTTGACTCGGATCATGTTTCACTTAGATGACTAGAGGGATGTCTATCTGAGTGGGAGTTCATTAGATGAACTCAATTATCATGAACATAGTCTGAATTGTCTTCGCAAAAATGTTGTAGATAAATAGCTCACGTTGTAGCTCCCTATTTCAATACGTTCCTAGAGAAAGATTAAGTTGAAAGCTATTGTAAGCAATGATGCGGACTAGGTCCGTAGTCCGACGAGTGTCCTCACTGCTACATAGAAGGCTTATGTCTTTGATGCACCGCTTGATGTGCAAACCCCTACAACGTCGTCTGTGGATGTTGTGAACACCTGACAGACACATCCTGATGACTACTTGATAGTTTAGTGCACCATACTTTACGGCTTAGAATCGGGATTCCAATGACGTTTTGAACGCCATAGAACATATAAGATGTTCCAAGAGCTGAAATTGGGATTTCAGGCTCATGCCCGTGTTGAGAGGTGTGAGACCTCTGACAAGTTCTTTTGCCAACAAGATGGAGGAGAATAGCTCAGCTAGTGAGCATGTGCTCAGAATGTCTGGGTGCTACAATCACTTAAATCAAGTGGGAGTTAAACTTCCAGATAAGATAGTGAATGACAGAGTTCTCTAGACACTATCACTAAGCTACTAGATCTTCGTGATGAACTATGACATGCAAGGGATGGAGTTGATCCCGGAGCTGTTCGCGATGCTTAAGACCACAAAAGGTAGAAATCAAGCAGGAGCATCAAGTGTTGATGGTTTAACAAGACCACTGGTATCAAGAAGGGCAAGGGCTAGAAGGGAAACTTCATATGGATGGCAAACCAGTTGTCGCTCAAGTGAAGGAACCCGAGGTTGAACCCAAACCCGAGACTAAGTGCTTCCATTGTAAGGGGAACGGTCACTGGTAGCGGAATTACCCCAAATGCATGGTAGATAAGAAGGCTGGAAACTTCAACAAAGTATATACGTGTTATTAATGTGTACCTCACTAGTACTCCTGGTAGCACCTGGGTATTGGATACCGGTTCAGTTACTATTATTGGTGACTTGAAGCAAAAGCTACGACTAAACGGAGACTGGCTGAGGGCGAGGTGACGATATGTGTTGGAAATGTTTCCAAAGTTGATGAGATCACCATCGCATGCTCCATCTGCCTTCGGGATTAGTATTGAACCTAGATAAATGTTATCAGGTGTCTACGTTGAGCATGAATATGATTTGATCATGTTCATTGCAATACGGTCATTCATTTAAGTTAGAGAATAATGGTTATTCTGTTTACATGAATGATACCTTTTGTGGTCATGCACCCTATGTGAATGGTTCATTGAATCTCGGTCGTGGTGATACACATGTTCATGCCAAAAGATGTAGAGTTAATAATGATAGTACCACTTTCTCGTGGCACTGCCGCTTAGGTCATATTGGCGTAAGATGCATGAAGAAACTCCATGTCGATGGATGTTTGGAGTCACTTGATTTTGAATTGCTTGACACATGCGAGCCATGCCTCATGGGCAGATGACTAAGACCCCGTTTTCAGGTACAATGAAACGGGCAAGTGACTTATTGGAAATCATGCATACCGATGCGTGTGATCCAATGAGAATTGAAGCGTGCGGTGGATATCGCTATTTTCTCATCTTCACTAACGATTTGAGTAGATATAGGTATATTTACTTAATGAAGCACAAGTCTGAAACGTTTGAAAAGTTCAAGCGATTTCAGAGTGAAGTTAAGAATCATCATAACAAAAAGATCATGTTCCTACGATCTGATCAAAAGGGGATTTTCTGAGTTATGAGTTTGGCAATCACTTAAGACATTGTGGAATTGTTTCACAGTTGAAGCCACCTGGAACACCACAAGGTAATGGTGTGTCCGGACGTCGTAATCGAACCCTATGAGATATGGTGCGATCTATAATGTCTCTTACCAATCTACCGTTTTCATTTTGAGGTTATGCGTTAGAGACAGCTGCATTCACTTTAGATAGGACACCATATAAGTCCGTTGAGACGACGTCATATGAACATTGGTTTGGCAAGAAACCAAAGTTGTCGTTTCTTAATGTTTGGGGCTGCGATGCTTAAGGCTTCAGCCAGAGAAGCTCGAACCCAAAGCGGACAAACACATCTTCATAGGATACCCAAGGTGACATAGGGTATACCTTCTATCTCAGATCCGAGGGCAAATTGTTTGTCGCTAAGAACGGGTCCTTTCTCGAGAAGGAGTTTCTCTCGAAAGAATTGAGTGGGAGGAAGATAGAACTTGATGAGGTTGTCGAACCTTTACTTCAACCAGAGAGTGACACAACACAGAAAGATGTTTTCTGTGGCGCCTACGTCTATTGAATAGGAAGTTAATGATAATGATCATGAAGCTTCGGATCAAGTTGCTATCGAACCTCGTAGGTCGACAAGGACGTGTACTACTCCTAAGTGGTACAGTAATCCTGTCTTATATATCATGTTGTTAGACAACAACGAACCTACGAGCTATGGAGAAGCGATGGTGGGCCCGTATTCTGACAAATGGTTAGAAGCCATGAAATCCGAGATAGGATCCATATATCAGAACAAAGTATGGACTTTGGTGGACTTGCCCGATGATCAGCGAGCCATTGAGATAAATGGATCTTTAAGAAGAAGACGGGCGTGGGCGGTAATGTTACCGTCTATGAAGCTCGACTTGTGGGAAAGAGTTTTTACACAAGTTCAAGGAGTTGACTACGATGATAATTTCTCACCCGTAGCGATGCTTAAGTCCGTCGGAATCATGTTAGCATTAGCTGTATTTTTCGATTATGAAATATTACAGATGGATGTCAAAACAAGTTTTCTTACCAGTTTTCATAAGAAAAGTTGTATGTGATACAATAAAAGGTTTTGACGATCCTAAGAATGCTAAAAGGTTTGCTAGCTCCAGCAATCCTTCTATGGACTAGAGCAGGCATCTCGGAATTGGAATATATGTTTTCATGGAGTGATCAACGCTTTTAGGTTTATACAATGTTTGCTAGAAACTTGTGTTTACAAGAAAGTGAGTGGGAGCACTACAACATTTCTGATAAGTATATGTGGATGACATATTGTAGATCCGAAATAATGTAGAATTTCTGGAAAGCATAAACGGTTGATTGAAGAGTGATTTTCAAAGGAAGACCTGGATAAAGCTGCTTACATATTGGGCATCAAGACCTATAGAGATAGATCAAAACGCCTGATGATACTTTCAAAGAACGCACACCTTGACATGTTTTTGAAGGAGTTCAAAATAGATCAGTCAAAGAAGGGGTTCTTACCTGAGTTGTAAGGTGTGAAGTTGAGTAAGACTCAAAGCTTGACCACGGCAGAAGAAAGAGGAAGGACGAAGGTCGTCCCCTATGCTTTTGTCATAGGCTCTATACGGTATGCCATGCTGAAGTACCGCACCTGATGTGTGCCTTGCCACATGTCTGGCAAGAGGGTACAAAGGTGATCTAGGAGTAGATCACCGGATAGCGGTCAAAAATTATCCTTAGAGGAATAAGGAAATGTTTCTCGGTTATGGAGGTGATAAAGAGTTCGACGTAAAGAGTTACATCGATGCAAGCTTAACACCTATCCGGATAGCTCTGAGTAGAGATACCGGATACGTATAATGGAGCAACAATTTGGAATAGCTCCAAGTGGAACGTGATAGCAGCATCTACGATATAAAGTTTTGCGAAATACATAGGGATCTGAATATGGCAAGACCCGTTGACTACAACCTCTCTCATAAGCATAACATGATCAAACCCAAAACTCTTTGAGTGTTTATCACATAGTGATGTGAAATAGATCATTGAGTCTAGTAGACTCTTGGATGTAGGTCACATGGCGATGTGACCTGTGAGTGTTAATCACATGGCGATGTGAACTAGATTATTGACTCTAGTGCAAGTGGGAGACTGTTGGAAATATGCCCTAGAGGCAATAATAAATTGGTTATTATTATATTTCCTTGTTCATGATAATCGTTTATTATCCATGCTATAATTGTATTGATAGGAAACTCAGATACATGTGTGGATACATAGACAACACCATGTCCCTAGTAAGCCTCTAGTTGACTAGCTCGTTGATCAATAGATGGTTACGGTTTCCTAACCATGGACATTGGATGTCGTTGATAATGGGATCACATCATTAGGAGAATGATGTGATGGACAAGACCCAATCCTAAGCCTAGCACAAAGATCGTGTAGTTTGTATGCTAAAGCTTTTCTAATGTCAAGTATCATTTCCTTAGACCATGAGATTATGCAACTCCCGGATACCGTAGGAGTGCTTTGGGGGTGCCAAACGTCACAACGTAACTGGGTGGCTATAAAGGTACACTACAGGTATCTCCGAAAGTGTCTGTTGGGTTGGCACGAATCGAGACTGGGATTTGTCACTCCGTGTAAACGGAGAGGTATCTTTGGGCCCACTCGGTAGGACATCATCATAATGTGCACAATGTGACCAAGGATTTGATCATGGGATGATGTGTTACGGAACGAGTAAAGAGACTTGCCAGAAACGAGATTGAACAAGGTATCGGGATACCGACGATCGAATCTCGGGCAAGTATCGTACCGCTGGACAAAGGGAATTGTATACGGGATTGATTGAATCCTTGACATCGTGGTTCATCCGATGAGATCATCGTGGAACATGTGGGAGCCAACATGGGTATCCAGATCCCGCTGTTGGTTATTTACCGGAGAGTTTTCTCGGCCATGTCTGCATGACTCCCGAACCCGTAGGGTCTACACACTTAAGGTTCGATGACGCTAGGGTTATAGGGAAAGTATGTACGCGGTTACCGAATGTTGTTTAGAGTCCCGGATGAGATCACGGACGTCACAAGGATTTCCGGAATGGTCCGGAGGTAAAGATTGATATATAGGAAGTATGGTTTTGGCCATCGGAAGTGTTCCAGGCATCACCGATAGTGTACCGGGACCACCGGAGGGGTTCGGGGGTCCACCGAGAGGGGCCACCAGCCCCGGAGGCGTACAAGGGCCAATAGTGGGAAGGTACCAGCCCCTATGTGGGCTGGGGCGCCTCCCACCAAGGCCCAAGGCGTCCTCAAGAGGAGAGGGGGCAAACCCTAGGCGCAGATGGGCCCTAAGGCCCACCCTAGGTGCGCCCCCTCTCTCTCCCCCTTGGCCGCCTCCCAGATGGGATCTGGGGGCTGCCGCCACCCCTAGGGAGGGAACCCTAGGTGGGGGCGCAGCCCCTCCCCTCCCCCTATATATACTTGAGCAAAGGGGCAGCCCAACACACGATTCAATCTCCCTGTTGGCGCAACCCTACCCCTCTTCATCCTCGTCTCTCGTAGTGCTTGGCGAAGCCCTACTGGAGTCCCGCGCTCCTCCACCACCACCACGTCGTCGTGCTACTGCTGGATGGAGTCTTCCCCAACCTCTCCCTCTCCCCTTGCTGGATCAAGGCGTAGGAGACGTCACCAGGCTGTACGTGTGTTGAACACGGAGGTGCCGTCCGTTCGGCACTAGGATCATCGGTGATTTGGATCACGACGAGTACGACTCCATCAACCCCGTTCACTTGAACGCTTTCGCTTAGCGATCTACAAGGGTATGTAGATGCACTCTCCTTCCCCTCATTGCTAGATTACTCCATAGATTGATCTTGGTGATGCGTAGGAAATTTTGAATTTCTGCTACGTTCCCCAACAACCAGAAGACTCCACTCCAGCCTATCACAAAAAAACATATAAAAGTGAGGAGCAGTCCACATAGTGCGCAAAAGAGGTTCAAAACCACAAAAAACCTAGAACATATATTATGAGCGCTGACACCAGCGTCCTGACGGTTCATTTCATCCAAAATATGCCTAGCATCCTTCTCATACCGACCGCATTTTTTCTCTTGTGCATGTCTCAATTGAGCATACGAAGACCGAACATTCGTCACTGCAATCTTCAGGCTTTCAATCACGCCACAATCAAAATTGTGATCAGCAACAATATCTTCATCTCGTGGGCCATGGCCAACAGGGAAAAAACCAGCAACTGTCCTCAACCTGTCACCGGAGGTTGGCAAATCTTCAGTCAACTTCAAAACCTTCAGAAGAAGCTCATCAATCTCCTCGTGTTTTTTGCTGCCAACAAATGTCTGTTTAGAAGAGCTTCTATTATCAAACATCTGTCGAGCCATGAAACCACGAGTAGGCGGCACCTCATCATCACAGGCAGGAAGCTGGCTACATATAGGCTCATAAAACCTAGCATGAGTGCTAGGTCCCGCATCAGAGTTGCCGCGTACAACTGCAATAGGACAGTTGTACACAATATCACCTGACGCCTTCCACTTCAAAAAAAAGACAAGAGGCAAAGAGAAGTACACATGTTAGTATTATAAAAGTTTAGATTTATAATGGCTGCACCTTTAAAAAACTGATATTCAAAACTCAGATGCACTAACCGACAGCTTCCCAAATTTGTAAGTTTCCAAGTAAATCTTTCCCTTCACAAGCACATCCTCATTGTATAACTTCATCAGGTCCTTGGTCGTCAGGTATGACGCACGTGGCGTCAACGTGTGCATGACTGAAAATTTGCGAAGCTTCAAGCAGTCAAGATACATAATCAGGGGGACAATGGCATAACCCTCTGCATAATTATGATTGCTGCCTTCTGTTTGCCACCTCACCACAGCTGCCTGCAACTCATCAATAATAAGCTGGCAAAAGTCCATCTGAGCCATAGCCACATAATCCATGTTCTCTACCATTGCAGAAACTCTACCCAAACAAACTACAGGCCCGGGACACAGCAAATTCTGGTAGAGTATCAGGAAGAACACCTTCACAGCAAGGTCAACATCCACATGATCATCTTCCTCCACCAACACCTTCAACTTCTCAAGCAAGTCCTTGACACCTATACTTTCTGAACGGTCAAAGCCAAGCTCATCCTTGAGGGCACTCAACGAGTCATCATGGCCGCTGGCAGCAGGCATGGGTGAAGTGTGACGTCCCATGGGTAAATTAAAAAATGTGATGAACTACATCACGATTGATTCTAAGAACCCTGCCATTCCCAAAGTCCATTACCATGGTGGCAGGGTCAATCACTCCCATCAGATAGCACATAAGAATGCGCGACACATTTTTCTTTACTTTCAGTTCAAAGACAACACCAAATCTAGCATTCCGAACACGACTACAGTGTGCCTCTTTCAACAAGGCAGCAGCCTTGCAAACAGTGGGAAGCGACAAACGTACGGTCTTGTTAAATCGAGAATCATCTCCCTCAGCATCATCTTCAGCTGCATTGCTCTTACTAGACTTATTCCTCTGTGTAAAGGGAAATGCAATCCACATTAGAAGACTAGCCATAAAAAAGAGACAGAGAAAACACAAATAGAATAACAAATGAAGGAAAGAAAGGAAGTCCACTTCAACAAACCTTTGGAACAACATACACCTCCTCACCAGAGTCACCACAAACATCTTCATTGACATCATCACGGGCATGCTTGGGTAGACTCTTAGATGAACCACAGTCTTTGCGTCTACCAATACGAACATCCCTCACAAAATTAGAAAGCACAAAGTCGACAATATCAGAGTTGGGACCTTCAGTGACATGTAGTCGCTTGCACTGAGGATCATCCTTTCCACCAGCTTCATCAGTTTTCTTGCCAAGATTCTTGTTCATGCCAGCAACACATGGACTCCGCCGAGGTGTACCACCTTCCTCAGCAACAGTACTCAGCCTCTTCTTTTGCAAAGAAGGCTTCTTCACCTTGGCAAATTTGGCACCCTTGGCACCATCTGCAGCTCTTCTCTGCTTCTCCTTCTCTGCAAACTCTTTTGAGTCACTTTCAAACCTCAACTTCTTCTTGCTTTGCTTCAACTCATATTGACGAAGCTATTCCGAGACCATCCAATCATGTGTAACTTCCTTTGTACCATCAATAGACCGTGACTTTGTCTCAGACAAAACGGGACGTCTCTGGTCAAAGCTCACACCAACATTACCCTATGCAAAATAATGGTCAATCAATTGAGTAACCTCCTCAAACCCAGACGCCCCAGCATGGAAAACAGACACTGCGTCAAAAAGAAGGTTGACTATGGTCGTTAAAAAGTGCACAAAAAGAACAAATGCAGTACACTTAGACATATAAAATGCAGTGCTCCAACCAAAAGCTAAAAACAAAAAATTAATGCATTGCACAAAAAACTTGAATAAAACAACAATGCAGTTCACATATACAAAACAAATACAGTGTTGCATACACTAACTTCATGTTTCTTCCCAACAAAAGAATGCCAGACTAGATACAACAAGGCAACACCAATTGGTACAACATCGAAGTAACCAGCATACACAAAAATAAACAAATCAATCACATACCAGAAGAAGGGGCCACACTTATGGGAGAAGTTTCAATCGGCGAATTCAATTGATGTCCTCCCTCCACACCATGATCCTTACCACCAGGACAACAAGAGCCAATTGGTGTATCATTATGAGAACCACAATCACCTACTTGATTCAAAAAGAACCAGAAACAGAAATTACAAAACATCACGTGACAAAAATAATACAAACGAACGCTGACAACTAACAGAGCATAAACCAAAAATGCAGGATGATTAAGGAAACTAGATAAACATCAAACAAAAATAAACAAAAGCCTAAAATAAGCACTCCACATACCCTGAACTCATCCTCCCACTCTGCTCAGCGAAGACATGGCGTTTGCCTGCAGCACAACGACGAAGTAACAGATATAAGCAACAAAATCGGCAAAAAATCTCACGAAACCCTAGATCCACCTTGCTACACACAAGTATCGACTCCAAAATCGAGATAAATTCGGCTGCCTGCGGAAAAATTACACAAGCAAAAACAGCAACAACAACTACGAGAATAACAAAAACAAGACGAGGGGACGATCCAGACCAGGAACAAGCGGAACGTACCATAAAAAATATGAGGCACCGTCGGCGGCAACGACGGCGGGGAGGGGAGAGGGTGTGGCAACGGAAACGGACACGAAAGGGCTGCGGGAGCGCAGCGGCAAGGGCTCGCGGACCGGACGACGACGCGGAATGCAGGAATAAGAATCTCTTGAGGGCGGCGGTTCCTCGGGCGATGGTGGTTGCTGCAGGCGACGACGGTTTTGCTCGAGGGAGGAACTGCAAGAGAAGAGAGGGGATTGTTCTCGGTCTCTCTCCCTGTAAGTGGTGGGATCCCCTAGAACGAACACGTAGGAGGCCCGCGTGTGGCAAAAAGCAACATAAAATGGGCCGGCCCATAAACGGCCCGGCTAAAATAAGAAAGACCACATCAAAACGTACATGATGGAGTTCTCTATGAAGAACAATGAAGTTCAATGGGTAAAACAAAAATAAAATAAGTGCAGTTCATAAAAAAAGTTAAAATGAAAAACAACACGCATGTTAAGAAAACGCATCCGAAAAGAAAAACTCTACATTCAAATAAGTGTCACACAAAAAAATGGGGGGGGGGCAACCCCCTACCCCTCCCATACCAGGAAATGTAGTAAGTATAGGCAAAAAACAGATGCAGTACGCAGCACTAGAAAAATGCAGTGCATTTCGTTACATGAAGAAGTACGGTTTAGCAATCCAGTTCCGGATTATCTACATTGTGAATAAATACATGGTATAGAACACAACGAAAAAGTCGTAAAAATTGTGGAATACATTGTACTCTATTGCACACGATGAAGTATGCACCTATAGACAACATGCAGTTCTTCGTTGCACACGATGCAGTGCGGTACTCTAACCAATGCAGTTTCGTTATCACGCAGGATACATAAAAAATGTCACAAAATGCCCGTTCGCACAGAAAGTGGTGGTAAAAAAAATCTAAGGATAAAAAAACACCACGTTCGCATACAACCACCCAATCGGAGCGGTTCCATCGCCACAAGCCCACGATCATAGACGCAACACCAACCCACGATCTGCACAAACCGCATCGTCGCCGAGATCGTGCAGTTCATCCGATGAGGCCATCCCACACCGCGCCCTCCCCTTAAATTCAGAGCCCTGCCATAGGCCTTCTCATCCACAACAACAAGTATCCATTGCGCTGCCACCAAATCGCTCTATCACATCCATCTCCATGCAAAACACCAAGCCCCACTACCAGCGATGGTGTTCGCCGACGAGTACAAGGACGTGGAGGCCCACGGCAACATCAAGTTGCACGTCATCCACACCAACGACGAGAAGCAGGTGGCGATCACCCTCGTGCAGTACGAGCGCCACAAGATCGTCGACATTGATCTCGAGTACAACAACGAGCCTGAAGCGACGCAGAAACCCACCCTCTGCCAACTCCCCATCGGCAAGAAACACCCGGTGCTGCTCTTCCAACTGAGCGCCGCTGAAAGGTGCACCATCTTCGACAACTTCCTCGCCGACCCCAGGTACACCTTTGCATGCTTCTCCATCGACGGCGACAAAACCAGGCTAGAGCGCGTCAATCTGGAGGTCGCCAACTTCGTCGACATCCAGAAAGAGTGGAGGGTGCCCGAGGCAACCAAGGAGTTGGACTCCCTTGGAGACGTCTCCGGCATGCTCATCGACGACTACTACAACAACATGAAGAAGAAGATCACCAACGACGAGCACAAGCGCTGGGCCACCCTGCCTCTGTTCATGAGGCACATCGAGTACGCGGCAAAGGACGCGTATGCAGCGTACGAGATATGGAACCGCATCACCCTCACCCAGGACGGGCTTCACCGTGCAAAGCTTGAGGAGGAGCCCCCCAAGAAGCGCGCCAGGAGCAGCTGGGGATGGGGAGACGCTAACTGGTGAAGAAGAAGATGGTGCTGGCCAAAGAGCCAACAATGCCAGCGTCGTTTTAGAATTATCATCAAATTTGCTTTATGTTGTTTGCTTATGTATCGTTAGTTTGCTTGTGATCATTTGCTTTTGCTGAACTTAGTTTGCTTGCCATGCAGAATAGCTTGTAATGATGTGAACTTTGATTATGTTTTCTGTGATAATTTGTTTTCTGTTGTTTGCTCATGTATCATTAGATTCGAGCAGTCTACAAAATATGAAGCATGCAGTGCAAGTTGTGTACCAATGCAGTACAGACTCTGTTCAAATGAAATTTACACATACCCAGCAAAGCAGTGCACACCCCTAAATTTGGAAAAACTAATAGATAAGAAAAAACACAAAAAGAAAAATGCGATATGTATATGTAGTGCGGAAATATATGAACATGCAGTACAGAAACGTAATCAATGCAGTACGGGTTATGTTTACTAAGCAGTGCACTCCCCTACATTGAAAAAAGATTACATAATAGCAAAAACACGAAAAAAATGAGAACTGTGCATGTAGTACGGACTGCGTGCACATGTAGTACAGAACCCTGATCAGTACAGTGCAAGGATAGTTTGCTAAGCAGTACACGCCCTAACACTTGAAAAAAAACATAGTGCGGAAATATATGAACGTGCAGTACAGGGACATAATCAATGCAGTACAAGTATGCTTACTAAGCAGTGCACTACACTACACTACAGGAATCAGCTATTTTGCCGTCTGCCACGGCAGACGGCAAAGGCATGAACGGCGGACGGCAAAGGCCTTTGCCGTCAGCCGCGGACGGCAAAAGGCTCCGGCAAAGTAGGCTACGGTAAACAGCTACTTTCCCGTCTGCTTCCTGGCGGCTGACGGCAAAGTCCCTTTGTCGTCTGCGGCGGACGGCAAAGAGAGCGGACGGCAATAATTGCGCTGTCAGTCCGTTAAGTGGCTAACGGCAGGCCTTTGCCGTCCGCCGCTGACGGCAAAATTTCTAGTGTCTTTGTCGTCCGCCGTATGATGTCATCTACACGTCACTACATGGCAGGTTCTTTGCCATCTGCCACTGATGGCAAAGTGCAGGTTCTTTGCCGTCTGCCACTGATGGCAAAGTCGTTGCCGTCTGTCACTGTAGGCAAACTGACCAAATGGGTCAGCTCCCAGGAAGCACAGCTGGATGCCACGTGTCTTCTTTGCCGTCCGCGGCAGACGACAAAGAGCCCGTTGCCGTCGGTGGCAGACGGCAAAGAGCCTGCATATTGGCTCTTTTATCTGTTTTTTATTAAATCCAACAATTTTCATCACAAATATATATGACATATATAGATATATTTCAAAAGGCCATTACAGAGCAAACATATAAGATATCCAACACATAACTTCATCATCCAACCATATATATTACATGCATAGTTCCATCATACATAACAAGTTCAACATAGAGGCATCCAACCTTATATATTACAATAGTTTCATCCAACGATACATGCATAGTTCAACGATACAAAAGAAACAGAGAAAGGGATAAGGAGCACTCCATCTATGCAAGCTTTCGTCAAGTGAATGAAATCTGCAAAATGAAAAATAAGAAAGTTAGAACAAGAAGAGTAGAACAAGAAGAAGACTAGAACAAGAAGAGTAGAACAAGAAGAAGACTAGAACAAGAAGAGTATGTCATTTATGAGCTAACTTACGTGAAATGGATCATATATGAGCTAACTAAGTTGAAATGGGTCGTTTATGAGCTAGCTAAGGTGAAATGGATCATTTATGAGCTAACTTAGTTGAAATGGGTCATTTATGAGCTAACTAAGGTCAAATGGATCGTTTTTGAGGTAACTAAGGTGAAATGGATCGTTTTTTAGCTAACTTAGGTGAAATGGATCATTTATGAGCTAACTTAGTTGAAATGGATCGTTTTTGAGCTAACTTAGGTGAAGTGGATCATTTATGAGCTAATTTAGTTGAAATGGATCTTTTTGAGCTAACTTAGGTGAAATGGATCATTTAAGAGCTAATTTAGGTGAAATGGATCGTTTTTTAGCTAACTTGGTGAGATGGATCGTTTATGAGCTAAATTAGTTGAAATGGATCGTTTATGAGATAACCTATGTAAGATGGGTCTTTTTGGAGTTAACCTAGGTGAAATGGGTCATTTTAAAGCTAACGTAGGTAAAATGGATCATTTAGGAGCTAATCTAGGTAAAATGGGTCATTTTTGAGCTAACTTGGATGAACTGGATCATTTATAAGCTAACCTAGGTAAAATGGGTCATTTTAGAGCTAACTTAGGTAAAATGGATCGTCTATGAGCTAACTAAGCTAATTATGCAATTTTTGACATAAGTAAGCTAAGTACAGATCGTTTTAGAGCTAACTTAGGTAAAATGGATGGTTTTGGAGGTCAGTAAGCTTATTAAGTCATTTTGGAGGAGAAGAAGCTAAGTCTAGGTCATTATGGTAAGCATTGGAGGAAATAAAGCTAAGTCTAGGTCTTTATGCATGTGTTAAGCAAAACACTAGATAAACTTAGCAAGATCCAGGAGGTGTAGGAGCGGGGTAGCTCATGTCGGTAGCTGGAGAAGGATCGTGTGATGCTTGTCTGGAGTTACGCTGCACCAAAGATCATTTCCAATGTCTTGTTAGCATGATGACACTCAAATGTTAAGACTAGCAAGTAATGTCCATTCAAATAAAACTCACCGTGGTCCCAGGAGCAATCACTGGCATCGGCGGAGCGGTCTGACCTGTCTTCTCGCACACAGACTACACATTTGGTTTTGACGACTCAGTCATACTAGTTAGTAATGAGACAAACACTACATGAATGTTTTGGCTAATCTACAGAAGAAACTTACCACAAGGAGCTCGTACATGGCCCTTGCCTGCATGTCATTCTGTGCCCTCTCCTCCTCCATCATCTTTGTCGTCCTCTCCTCCAACTCCCGCTGCCTCTCCGCCGCCTCCGCCAGAAGTTTCTCCGTTCTATCTCTCTCACTCTGTATAGCAGCCTGCAACACCACTCACATGACCATTTGTAATCATTGATGGAAGCGCACACAATGTAATACAGAAAGATAACTGAGTACGTATCACTAACCTTGATGGCGAGTTGCACTGGCCGTTCACGAGGCCTTATCTCAGGAGCAGAGCTCGACTGGCGCGCCTTGATCTCCGGGAGAGTGCTAGGACAACGGATAAGTCCATCTCCAATGGCTATGGAGCCATGGGACCTCCCGCCACCAGATATCATCACCAGCTCTAGATCAATGGGACCCTGGCTCGGGTTAAAGTCCTCCCCTTTCCTCGCCTTCCCCTCATCTCTATATCTCACGAGCTTGTTGTGGGAGGAGATGTTGGTGAAGTTGTTTGCATCATCGAGGTCAGACTGAGAGAAAGCCTTGACTTTCTTGAAAGAGGCAGTGTGGGCCATGGCATACAGGTCGTACACCTCTGGCACCTTATCCGCCTTATTGTAGCGTGCCTGAAAGAGAGAAACAATGAAAATTAGTAATTAAAGGGCTCAAGCTAGCATGATGAATGAATTGCATGAATCATGAAGCAAACCACATACCCAGTTGCGCCCGAACTGATATAATTTGGAGCTGCCTTGATGGTGTGGCACACCTTCCATTTGGGCACATTTGTACTTGGCCTCATTGTGGAGGGCTAGCCATTGTTTTGAGAACCACTCATCGACCAACACCTCCCAACAATCCATCCAATCCGCACACCATCTCGGAGGCGCTTAAGTTAGCAAATAGAAACTTGAGCGCTACGGCTAAGAATTACTAAATGAAGGAACTTAAGTAGAGAAGGCCTTAAGAATTACCTTCATGTACTGCTCCTTACTCAGGAACTTACCACGGCACGCCGGCTTGGTCTTCTTGATACCACGCAAGGCGTAGTAGTCTCGAACAGCCTGCACCCGAGCCTCGTGCCGTAAGTTCTGGAGTATGCGCTTGCAGACGTTCTCGATAACATGTGCCGCGTCCTCCTCGTATCCCTCCTCACACCTGTAGAATGTCTGCAATCAAATGAGACAATACTGATTAGTACAATTAATAACTAGCTAGTTGAAGATTTTTAAATGTGTAAAGGAGAAATTACCCAGAACTTTCTGATCACCATGTCTGCCCTCGTGTCGCACATGATACCGTCGATAATCTCATCCGGCGGGGCCGGGGCAGCCACGTAGTGTTCCCAGCTCAATCCAAGCTCTGGAAGCCGACCCTCACCAGGCAACGTGACAAACCCTGGGAAGTTTTACCGGCAAAGAACTCCAAGGACGGAGCTAGGCCGGCGGACACTATGATGGTGGTCCCAACCCCTGCAGCATGACAAGGCCAACGCATTAGTTATTTGAAAAAACGTGAATGCAGAAGGTACAAAAATATTAAATGCACTTACGTACCTCTCCCCATCAGGGAAAATCAACCACCTCTAGTCGCGGGTCACCGGCACGGATGGGAGCTGTGTAGCACCACGCTGGTAGACGTTGCCCCCCTCCTCCCCCTCCTCATCAGTCGGCTCCCCGCCATCATCAGCATGGCCACTCGGCTCCCCGCCATGCTCAGGCTGACCCGACCAGGTACCCCATCCAGACGTGTGCTCCTCCGGGGTCTCGTGGGCCCAAGTCTCGTGGGTCGAAGGCCCGTCGACCCGAGGCTCGTGGGCCGAAGACTCGTGGACTGGAGTCCGTGCAGCCGCCTCCTCAGACGAGTCCACCCTAGCAGTCACGTGCTCGGGTGAAACAGCTGGGGGCGGTGGCGAGGAAGGCGCCATACGAGTCACCCTACCTCCTCTCCCGCGACCACGTGCTCCAACTCCTCTCTTCTTCATACCTCGTCCCCTGCTGGGCACCACGGTCGACGAAGAAGGGCCCGGCGGTGTCACCATACTGTCCAGCAACGCTCGGCGGAGAGGTGCGTGTGGAATGGAAGACCTCGCACCATGCGCCGACGAAGAAGGGGCCTCGGCGCGCTCCCGAACAGCGCCCACCATCTTTCAACACCTGCCATGACAAAGAATAAACGAAATTAGTACAACATAAAAATAGTACCGACATGAATAATAATATGTATATCACTTAAGTGTATCATCATCAAGTACAACATAAAAAAATTGAATACCTGACACTACTAATAATCTTGATCAGTATCATCAATAAATGCATAATCATCATCATCACTATAATCAATGATGGGCTCATAGGGTTCATTGGCATCAACATGTGCAAGGCCACCTTGACGTAATCGGTCAAGCATTGACAGGTCATCCGCAGCAGTAACCTCTTCTTGTTCCGGCTCTTCTTGTTCCTCCTCTGGGGTGATGTCGGATTCATTGTCGCTGTCTACTTCAATGTTTTGGGGTGAAGTATAGCGGTTCTTGAAACGCTTTTTGGAAAGATGTGTCTCTTGGAAGAATTCTCCTTCATATGTGTCTGGGTTAATGTGAGGTTCATAATCCTCTTCCTTTGGGGGAGAAAGTCTAGCACGTGGCGACACTTCATAAACGACATCCCAACCTTTCAGATTTGGATTAGTTTGGCAGGCCCACGGTAGATAGAATACTTGGGTCGCCTGTTGAGCCATAATATAGACATCAGGAACATCTAAATGAGTGCTTTGGTTGATTTCAACTAGCCCTATATGTTCATGAGTCCTTCTAGTCTCCTTCGGCTGAAACCAATAACATTCGAAGACTACGACATTCGGTGGGTTTTCACCATAGAACAGAAGTTCATAAATTGCTTCAACTCTCCCATAATACTCGGTACCTCCTTCGCCGATAGCAGATACACAACAATTTGTAGACTTTCGGTCGGCCATAGATAGCTCTTTGCCATAGGTACGAAAGCGATACCCGTTGATGTCGTACTTGTCAAATGAACGGACCTTATAGTCAAAACCATTAGCGACTTGTCTCAATTCGGCATCCATAGACTCTGAATTAGCCTACAAGTTTAATATGAAAGGATTGTTGCATTATGCACAAATTAGCGAATGAAATGAAATTGTCTAATAGAAATTACCGTTTGTTTGAACCAAGAGATGAAACCGGGATAGCCACCTCCTTGCTTTGCGAGAAGCTCATACTCTTCGACGGAATCCTTTTGGATCTCCACTCCATACGAGAATATGGCGACGTATCGACTGTATGACATATCCAGGAATAAGAGTAGTTCAAAGGAAATAGAAGTTGCGAAACAATGTACCGAGAACTTACTCGATGTACGGCCGCACTTCTATCAGGTTGTTGAAGATATACAACGAAATGGTCCGCCATTCTTCGTTATCCAAAGATACTGGATGTGAAACACTAGCTGGTGCGAGATTCCCTTTGAATAGGCTGAGGTTGGATCCACCCTTTTTAGGCTCGTCAGCATTGTACCGAGGCTTCGGATTATGCAAATGACAATTTTTGGCTTCGTAGTGCGCTGTTACGAAGTTTGCCGCCTCCTCTGTGATGAATGCCTCAGCCATCGATGCTTCAATTCTATGTTTATTTTTACATTTTTCTCGAAGCGTCTTCTGCATCCTCTCAGTTGGGTAGCACCAACGATTTTGCATGGGCCCCCCCAATCGTGCCTCGGTCGGGAGATGAAAAATCAAATGCTGCATTGGATTAAAGAAGCCCGGTGGAAAGATCTTCTCTAACTTGCAGATCAACTCCGGCGCCAACTCTTCCATTTCTTCTAGCACGCCAGGCGATAGTTATTTCGCACAAAGAACACGGAAGAAATAGCTGAGTTCTGCCAGTACTAGCAATTCATCCTCAGGGATGAAGCCACGCAACATCACCGGCATTACCCGCTCAATCCATATGTGCCAATCATGACTCTTGAGACCAAATATCTTCAGTTTATCAAGATTCGCTCCCCTCTTTAGATTCGCTGCATACCCATCGGGGAACATCAACTTCTGTTGCACCCACAAGAGAATTTCCCTCATAGCTGGCCTTCCAAGATTGAACCATGCCTTTGGCTTTATCCAGTTCTGCTTTCCTTTCGGTTCTTTCATGTTTTGTAACGGCCTATCACATAGCGCCTCCAGATCGACTCTAGCCTTAGTATTATCCTTTGACTTCCCATCTATGCCGAACAATGTACCAAAAAGTGCCTCGGCGATATTCTTCTCAGTGTGCATCACGTCGATGTTGTGTGGGCAAAGGAGGTCTTTGAAGTAAGGCAGATCCCATAAGCATGTTTTGTGAGTCCACGCGTGCTTAGTATTATACCCCTTGAAGTACCCTGGACGTTGTGGATCTGGCTCGAGAGCATTTAACTGATCCAGGGTCTGTTGGCCTGTCAATGCAGGTGGTGCAGAGTTTTTGACAACTCTACCCCTGATGAAGTTCTTCTTGTCTTTCCTGAACTTATGGCGAGGATCCAGGAACTGTCTATGCATGTCGAAGCAAGAAAACTTGCGACCGGCCTGAAGCCAACGAAACTCAAGAGCTCCCTTGCATGTGGGGCACGGGAACCTTCCATGCACACACCAGCCAACGAATAGCGCATACGCCGGCAAGTCATGCGTCGAGTACATGTACCAGACACGCATTATGAAGTTTCGTTTGCTAAAGGCGTCGTATGTCTTGAACCCATTATCCCAGGCTTCCTGCAATTCGTCCTTAAGCGGCTGCATGTACACATTCATATTTTTGCCCGGATAGTTGGGTCCTGGAATTATCAACGTCAGGAAAATGTTCTTTCTTTGCATAATCTGTCCGGGGGGGAGATTGAGTGGAAAGACAAATACGGGCCAACAACTGTATTGGGCTGCCGTCATACCAAACACACTGAACCCATCCGTGCTGATGCCGACTCAAGGATGCCTCGGATCTGCCGCTTTGTCAGCATGTAATTCATCAAACTTTTTCCACGCAACACCATCCGATGTGTGTACCATCATCAGATTCCCATCTGCATCTAGTTCGGTTCTTTTGCCTGTTTTGTGCCATGTCATCTGTCTGGCCGTCTCTTCGACCATGAAAAGACGTTGAAGTCTTGGTACGATTGGCATATACCGAAGAACACTAACGGGGATTTTGGTCTGTGTCTTCTCACCCATACCGTTGTCTACCACAATATACCTGGAAGACTTGCAAATGGGACAATAGTTCAAGTCCGCATAGTCAAGCCTAAATAAGGCACATCCTTTCTCACAGGCATGTATCTTCTCATAGGGCATCTTCAGTGCATGGAGGATTTTGTCCGACTGGTACAGGTTTGCAGGCATTACATGGCCTTTGGATAGAAAGCGTCCAAATACTGTCATAATTGCGTCATAGCATTCTTTGCCCAAGTTGAACTGAGCCTTCAGAGCCATTACTTGTGAGATGGCATCCAACTGACAAAGCTCAGTGTGCTCATGGAGCGGACGTTTCGAAGACTCCAACATTTCATTAAAGGCCTTTGCAGATTCCTCCATCTCCTCGTATGAATCCCGAGCATCATCATAGCCTTGCACCATGTTTTCCATCCCGGTACCATGCTCGTCGGTGCGACGACGATCCACCTCAGCTCGGTCACGTTGGGCAGACTCACCATGAAATGTCCACACCATATAATCGGGCGTAAAACCACTATTCTGTAGGTGTTTGCCCATTTCAGCCTCTGTCTTCTTTTCCCAATTGCCGCACCGGAAACAGGGGCACCAGGTTTTCTTTTGGCCATTTGCAAATGCGGCTTGGACAAACCCCTTAGTTTTTGTGAACCATTCAGCGCTCCATTTGTTCTGACCAGTGTGACCGGTATACATCCAAGCACGGTCACTCATCTTGACTTTCAGAGCTACTGGACACACAACAATTATATATGTAATTCACCATGTATATATTCATTAGTTGATCTACTTTGTCAATTTTATTACGTCCATGCAACCTACACTCTAATAGGTAATGATAGGTCCTAATCCCACCCGTGTATGTGTAGATTGGGTTCATTTTCCCATGCTATGCTCCGGATCCGACGCAAAATTTCGGCAGCACCTCCTCGCTGTTCTCCTGATACACGTCTCTGCAATAAACAGAGAGGATGTGTACCCGGAGAACAACAGGGGAGGCACTGACGAAATATATGCGTCGGATCCGGAGAAAAGCATATGGGAAAACAAACCCAATCTACACATACTCGGGCTGTCCATGGATAGTGTTGGACAATTCGAAAGAATCAAGGTTATAAATATGCAAATGCATGCATATTTATAACTATGACGCTTTCGAACGGGAGACCCATATTGGTTACGCATACTGATGATTCAAGACACATATATAGCTAGCTATCAAGTTTCATCGGAATAGATCAAATAATTAATGGGGGAGGAGGACTTGTCATTTGTGCTCACCCACAAACAAAGGGGCAGAGCTCGTCAAACGCACGGCGAGGTCATCGAACACCAAACCTCGCAGCGATGAAACAACTGCACATTTAAAACTACACGATCAACACAATTATATACGATGTTTTTCATAACAAAATCGAAAAATATATGACCTAACTAATAATTCACAAATATATGACCCCGTCGGCCTCTGGAAGGCCAAAGAACACCTTTTCGGGAGGTGTCGGTGGTCGGGGTCTCCTGTCGGTGTTGGGGTGCCGTGTCGGGGTCGGGTGCTGTTTCGGGGTCGGGGGGTCGGGGGGTCGTGTCGATGTCGGGGTTGTGCCGTGTCGGTGTCGGGGTGTTGTTTCGGGGTCGGGGTGTGGTGTCGGGGTTAGGGTGTCGGGTCAGGCTCGGGGTCGGGGTGTCGGGTCAGGCTCGGGGGGTCGGGGTGTCGGGGTCGGGGTCGGGGTGTCGGGGTCGGGGTGTCGGGGTCGGGGTCGGGGTGTCGGGGTCGGGGTGTCGGGGTCGGGGTGTCGTGTCGGGGTGCCGGGTCGGGGTCTTTTTTCCTTTTCTTCTTCTTCCTCTTCTTCCTTTTCTTCCTTTTCTTCCTTTTTTTCCTTCTTCTTCTTCTTCTTCTTCTTCTTCTTCCTCCTTTCCTTTTTCCTCTTCTTCTTCTCCTCCTCTCCTGTTTTTTCTTCTTCTTCTTCTTCTTCCTCTTCTTCTTTTTTCTTCTCCTCCTCCTCTTCTTCTTCTTCCTTTCCTTTTTCCTCTTCTTCTTCTCCTCCTCTCCTGTTTTTTTCTTCTTCTTCTTCCTCTTCTTCTTTTTTCTTCTCCTCCTCCTCTTCTTCTTCCTCCTTTCCTTTTTCCTCTTCTTCTTCTCCTCCTCTCCTGTTTTTTTCTTCTTCTTCTTTTTCTTTCCTAAAACTGAACTAAACCTAAAACTAAACCTAAATCTAATCTAAACATAAACCTAAAACTAAAAAAACAGAAAAAAGGAAAAAAAAACTAAATCTAAACCTAAAACTAAACTAAGACTAACCTAAACCTAAAACTAAACCTAAAACTAAAACTAAAACTAAATCTAAACTAAACATAAACCTAAAACTAAAAAAACAGAAAAAAAAAAGGAAAAACAGAGGAGAGGTAGAGCTCACCTGGGCCGGTGGAGGAGGGGGGCGGGGCGGCCTGGGGCGGCGGCGCCGGGCCCAGGGCGGTGGGGCGCGGGGGGGCAGGGGCCGGTGGGGCGACGGCGCCGGGCGGCAGTGGCGATGAGGCGGGGGGGCGGTGTTGAGGGGGGCGGGGCGGCGGTGCCGGGCCCGGGGGCGTTGGGGCGCGGGGGGGCCGGGGCGCCGGGGGGGGCGGGGCGCGGCGGCGCCGAGACGGTAGGGCGGCGGGGGTGACGGGGCGGGGGGGCGGTGGGGCGGCGGGGCGGTGGTGCAACCGGGCGGCGGCGAGTGGTGGTGGCGGCGGCGCGCGTGTGGGAGCAGGGGAGAGAAACAGAGAGAGAGGGGCGGGGTGGGGGGCGCGCCGTTAGATATGTTTAATCTTTCCCGTCCGCCACCTTTGCCATCCGCTAATGTGCTATTTGCCGTCCGCTAGCGGACGGCAAAGAGGGGGGCCGTGTTAAGTATTTTTTAACCAGCTCCTCAGTGGGGCCCCTCCCTCTTTGCCGTCTGCTAGCGGACGGCAAAGAACTGGCTGATGGCAAAGGCTTTGCCATCAGCCAGTTCTTTGCCGTCTGCTTTCGGGTAGCTGATGGCAAAGAGCTTCTTTGCCGTCTGCTAGCAGACGACAAAGAGCTGGCAGATGGCAAAGTAGCTGATTCCAGTAGTGCTACATTGGAAAAAAGATTACATAAGAGCAAAAACATGAGAAAAAATGAGAACTTTACATGTAGTACGGAATGCGTGGACATGCAGTACAGAACACTGATCAATGCAGTGCACGGATGATTTGCTAAGCAGTGCACGCCCTAACATTGAAAAAAACAAGTAGAAAAAAAATTGACCACCCAGGTGTATCCGGCCCCAGCCAGTCTCGTAGTAGGTCTGCGCCCAACGTAGGCGAGCCGTTCTGAGCCACAATGCATGGTCCCGTGTGCACAAGGGCCCACAGGTCATAGAGCATAGAGCAGCGAGCGCCGTCTATAAGCGCCCAAACAAGTAACCAGAGGAGTTCGATGCTGCTGCCTCGCTAGCGCTTATAAACAGGTCGAGCGTGCCTTCCGTGGGCGAGGTGGGACTAAACATTAGGCCGCACACAACGCACCGGGAACTAGCCGTGCTCACAGGCCGACTTGGGCCCAATGCGTCTTCACTCCCCGAACACAGGCCCAACACACAAAAAGAGAGGCCACTAAATTTTTTTTAAAAAAATCCAACATACCATACACAAATGCAAGCCCAACCACGCGTTCCGCGGTTCATCTTGATATGACAATGCAGTTCTCTATTTTCAAGTAAGCAGTCCTCTTGCTACTCAAATGCATTCACGGACACTGAATCTGAACCAATCCGCCACCTAACACCAACCACAAACATTTATAACTTCCGTTGGTCAATTGGTTACATAAAAACGTATCCATTTGTGCTCTAGACTAACACAACTCCTTCCCCCGTTCTTCTTTTTCTTCAAATCGTAGATCTAGGGTTCATCCCATCCCCAGCTCTTCTCTAGAATTCCACTGAACCCGCCATGGACTGTAAGAGCGGGTGTTTGGCAAGGATGGCGCCGGTAGCAGACACATGCGTGTACGAAGAAGGTCTAGAGCTCACGAACACCGAGTGGCGCAGCATGCTTGGGTGCCTAATGATACCCAACAGGGGGTTTCACCCGCCATTTCTTCATCGCCTCACACCCGCAGATCTACAGGAAAGTTGGGTATGTTTTTCCCCTCACAATTTTGGACATAATCTACCTGCAAATCCACATCTGAATATATAGTTCAATAATTTGTTCAGTATTGTTAACAAAAATACAAAACATAATTTGTATTGTTGTTCACATTTGTTAGCTATTAAGACTAGATGCTTCCACCTATTTTTCTTTAGTACCACAACACAAGAACAAAAAAGAGGGTTAGTAGATCAGTATTGCAGTTCTCTTAACATGCTAGCGAAGTACACTGTAAATGACCTTGCAGTACAAACATGTTACAGTATAATATATATCCTAGTAAAACTAGAGGTCAATTCCGTATATAAGTTTGTTCATACATTGCAACTACTTTTATAAGAAAATAGTAGTGACATATATGTACATATTTAACACAACATAAAATAGATCATCCTAAGTATAAAAAATGGGTATATATATGTTCATACATTGTTATTTACTTATAAACCTTCTTTTTCCATACTTTCCAAAATGCAGAAACTGCCATCCACAGTAAAATTTCCTGCTCCGAGTTCAGGGAAGGTTACTTTGGAGACAGAACACAAGAATGGGTATGGAGACATGCAAGCTGACTACCACATCAACTCTGAAGAATGCATCAACATAACTACTAGTTGGAAAGAATTTGTCTCCCAGAATGGCTTTGAGGTCGGAGAAGTGGCCATGTTTTTTCTACAAAGAAGAAGACTCCCTGCAATTCACAATATTTGCACTATAGGCAGCCTAAAAATGAAGCAAGCCATCGGTGGCATATTTGTAATGCTTTGCAAATGCTGTACGCTTTTAAAATTATGTCCACCAGACACTTTGAACGGTGCCTATTTAAAGTATGCAACCTCATCTGCATCATTTTATCACCCATTTTTAGACAAGTTACTGCTGGCAGTAATGCAATTCTCTCAAACACATAGTTGGTCCTAAATATAAAAAAGCAGTCATTTGAATAGTAACAATGCAATGTGAATGGTCGAAACTTTGCAGTTAACATATGATGTTCAAAAGAATTCTCATATTATTCAGTTCAAAAAAATTGTCATAATAACTATTCAGCTAACAAAAGCATATAATGGACCATCTATTCTAATAGCACAATAGAAGATTAACCATACTGCTAATGCAGTATGAAAGTACATATTATGCAGTCCTCTAAAACACAGAATGCAGTTTAAGAAAAGAGAAATCTCATAAGCTGCCATCACCACTGTAATACAGCTAAAACGAAGTACACTTCTAACGAAAAATGCAGTGCACTACAGCGTATGCCAGGACAACAACAATAAAATTAAAGCACTAGAAATACAGATATGTCGTAGACTAATAGAGGTGCCAATTCAATCGCACTTACATAATTCGCCTAACAATTGTCCAACAACTAAACTATCGAAAAATACCCCGCAAAAAACTACATCGAACACATGGCAAACTGGACGAACAACATCAGCTTTTATTTAAAAATTGCAAATCAAAGAATGAGAATTATACCCGCAATACAATGAATTAAAACCAACAGCGACAGTAATTACAAGATTCAAAAACACATCGAGGCGCAAAATCCAGAAAATCAACAAGAACAAAGGAGCGGACGAAGCTCACCCGCCCACACAACCAAATTCGCGGGAACTGGAAACTAACTCCTAAAAATTACACAATTTCTAGAGTAAAAGGTGCGATTAAACGAACGATATCAAACAATTCCTACTAACAAACAACATCCGAGCGCCAAAGAGTCGATTCCGACACAAACACGAACGAATAGAGAAAAACTCGCCCGCCAAATCCCTCGATTTACCAAGATTTTAGTCATTTTATTGTAAATTACAAAGAATAAAGGTCAATTGACATCCATAAACAAATTAAATCATCCTGCAACACCTGATTCCACACAGAATACGCGGGCGGACCACCAGAAAATGAAGCAGTTCTCCCATGTAGCATTGAAGTGCGTGACGTAAAGAAGATGTAGTTCGCTTCTGTTGAGCATGCAGTGCGGAAGTGTTATCAGAATAGTTATTCTGATAATATTATCAGAATAAACCGGCTGTATATATATATATACATCCCAGCTATTCCGCAACCCATTCCTAAATAAGCTATTCAGGATCCGTTCCTAACTACTCGAAAACAGATAAGCTAACTGTGCGTCATATACTAGTTAACTGTCGGTCGAACTTTTTTTGGCACTGTTTTTTCGCACTATTTTTTATCGTAATTTTTGAACCATTTATCGGAATGATGCAAATGTTATAGTGTTGGATAGCTACTAAATAGGCGGAATTTCTATATGTTGATCGTTGTCCCAAAATCCTTACAATTTTTAAACAAAATTTAAAACACTAGAAATTCTTCAAACATGTTTTCGGTGTTTTTGTGACAGAAATTTTCAAACTGTTTGTCGGAATGATGCATATCATACACCATTGGAAAGCTATGGATTAGCCCGAACTTTGGTATATAAAACTCGTTTTCAGATTCGCCATGGTTTAAGAGTAGTTTTCAAAAAACTAACGATATTTTTTTCATTTTTTCCCGAACTGCTACAGTACATGCTAACTGCACGAGCAGAATAGCTAACTGACGTATCACGACAGAGCTAACTGCCGTGACTTAAGACACTTTTATCCCTGGTTTTCCCGGATCAAGCTAACAGTCGGTATTAAAATAGCTAACTGTCGGGGATTGCGACAGTTAACAACAAGTTAACGGCCGGACTAAAGGTACTATTTTTTATTTTTTTATTTTCCATGGGTCATTCCAACTGCAGGTGCTGAAATAGCTAACTGTCGGGACTGCGGCAGTTAAGAACTAGTAAACTGCTTGACTAAAGATATCAACTTTTTTCTTTCGTTCTTTTTTTGCCAAGGTCACGCTAACTGTTCAAGGGCGCATGGCAGTTGAGTGTTCAAGTTAACTTCCACAACTCGCCCACTTAACTGCCATATGCAATAAAAATTGGACTAACATTATAAAAAAACTTTGTTATATTGACATTTCTTCCGAATTGCTACAATACATGCTACCTACCCGACCGGAATAGCTAACTGACGTATGACGACCAAGCTAACTACAGCGAATTAAGACACTTTTTTTCCTTGTTTCCCTGATCAAGCTAACTGCCGGTATGGAAATAGCTAACTGTCGAGGATTGTGGTAGTTAACAACAAGTTAACTGCAGGAGTGAAGGTACTAAATTTTTTATTTTTTATTATTTTCCCTGGGTCATTCCAACCGTAGGGCCTGAAATAGCTAACTGTCGGGACTGCGGCAGTTAAGAACTAGTGAACTGCTTAACTGAAGATATCAACTTTTTTTCTTTCGTTCTTTTTTTTTGGCCAAGGTCATGCTAACTACTCGAGGGCGCATGGCAGTTAAGTATTCAAGTTAACTTCCACAGCTCGCCCACTTAACTGCATTCCTAAATAAGCTATTCATGAACCGTTCCTAACTGCTCGAAAACAGATAAGCTAACTATGCGTCATATATATAGGGTCATGCTATTCGTCACCCTGGGTGAGGAATAGTTATTCTTCACCCCCTTCTATTTTACCATCAATGCACCGTAATTTTACGTTCTGTAAGTTTTGTCTTATTTCCGACGTAAAAAGAGATCGTAAGAAAATATATAATTGCCGTAAAAAATATTTTATGTTATGTAAAATTACAAACGTAAAAACAAAGTCTAAAATACACATAAACTGCAAATTTTCTTGTCTTATAACCTATATTTTTATTTTGTTATGTCAAATTTTACATAGTGAATCAATAGGAATGTAACTATTTGAATTCCAAACGTAATTTAATTATGAAATGATCGTAAGATTACCTCGGGTGAAGAATAACTTATTCTGCACCCTAGGTGATGAATAGTAACACTATATATATATATAAATATATATATATATATATCAATCAGGCTTCAAGTGCATGCTTGTTGGTGAAAGTGTTGTCCAATGGGAATTATATTTTATATTACTCATGTAGCCTTCAAAATATGTTGCACAACCTTGTAACTTCTTACTCCATTTCTAAATTTGTACTAGTCCTCTGTACCGTATATTGCGCTACTCGTACTACTACCTCCCTCCTGGTTTATTGGTTCCATTCGTAATTTGTGTCAAATTTTGACCATAAATCTAACTAACTAAATGTTAATGCATGTCATAAAAAATTATATCGTTTGATTCGTATTTGAACATAGTTTCCAATGATATAATTTTCGGTGACATGCATTGACATTTTGTTAGTTAAACCTATGGTTAAAATGTGACACTAAATACGACTAGTAAGTAGTACAGTACTAGTGCTAGTATACATCGGTCAAATTATTCATCATGTCCTCACATTGAATTGACGTGACAATACGCTGTGCGTGAGGTGACACAAGAGTACCGGCGGCGTGTTCGGGTATTGTGGACTTTAGATTTGGAGTACCACTTATCTGTCAAAATATTTTATCATTCACTTAGAATAGTCGATTGATCATACATTGAGTACCATATAGCTGGAATTAATCGATGCAAGTCCAAGAAGGATTGGCTGGTGCTGCCGGTTGGCGTCAAGTTTCATCCCACGAATGAGGAGCTGATCGAGCACCTTCAGGCCAAAGTGAGTGATGAAAGCGCGATATCTCACCCTCACATCAATTTTTTCATACCAACTGTCGGTGTCAAAACCGGCGGATCTCGGGTAGGGGGTCCCGAACTGTGCGTCTAAGGCGGATGGTAACAGGAGGCAGGGGACACGATGTTTTACCCAGGTTCGGGCCCTCTTGATGGAGGTAAAACCCTATGTCCTGCTTGATTTATTCTTGATAATATGAGTAGTACAAGAGTTGATCTACCACGAGATCGGAGAGGGTAAACCCTAGAAGCTAGCCTATGGTATGATTGTATGTTGTCCTACAGACTAAAACCCTCCGGTTTATATAGACACCGGAGGGGGCTAGGGTTACACAAGGTCGGTTACAAAGGAGGAGATATACATATCCGTCTTGCCTAGCTTGCCTTCCACGCCAAGTAGAGTCCCATCCGGACACGGGACGAAGTCTTCAATATCGTATCTTCATAGTCCAACAGTCCGGACAAATGATATAGTCCAGCTGTCCGGAGACCCCCTAATCCAGGACTCCCTCAGTAGCCCCTGAACCAGGCTTCAATGACAATGAGTCCGGCGCGCAGTGTTGTCTTCGGCATTGCAAGGCGGGTTCCTCCTCCGAATACACCACAGAAGAGTTTGAATACAAGGATAGTGTCCGACCCTGCAAAATAAGTTCCACATACCACCGTAGAGAGGATAATATTACCACAAACCTAATCTGCTGACACGTTTTGGCAGCATGACATCACGCCACAGCCCGATAATTATTTGAACCGTTTTTCTTTAACCAGCCCCGCACATAACGCGAGGCGGTTTCTTCACACGTCTTATCAAAGCAGAGATCGTATTCCCCTTATTACGGGATTCTCATCAATACGGACGTGGGTAACCCAACCGCGCCATCAATTACGGCGCTTGGGGGATTAGCGAGTTTTACCAGGCTAGTGGGGGCGCATAGTTTAGTCCGCCCTTATAAAAGATCTCACCTTTTTCTACCCATGCCTTCTTCCTCCTTGCTCATCCATTCTCGCGCACTCGAGCTCCAGCGCCCAAGTCCGCATCCTTCTCCTCAACTCTCTCCAAACATGTCCGGAGCGGGAGGCAAGTGGATGGCCTCCTCCGTCACGGAGGGACACATCAAAAAACTATGTGGAGCCGGATACTTAGCCGCGGATATCGCGCACCGGCTGCCAGCCGCGGGGCAGATCGTCCCTACCCCAGAACCTCACGAAAGGGTGGTTTTCCTCCCCCATTTCATCCGCGGACTGGGGTTTCCCTACCTCCATTCGTCCGCGGCCTCATGTTCTACTACGAGCTGGACTTTCATGATCTGGCCCCGAATTTCATCCTCAACATCTCGGCGTTCATTGTCGTGTGCGAGGCTTTCCTCCGCATCCGGACCCACTTCGGCTTATGGCTGAAGACCTTCAATATCAAGCCGAAGGTAGTAGGCGGCCAACAAGCAGAATGCAGCAGAGCCATGGTGGGCAAAATGCCCAATGTTACATGGCTCGAGGGCTCCTTCGTGGAGACCGTAAAGGGGTGGCAATCGGGGTGGTTCTACATCACTGAGCCGTGCGACACCAACTGGGTGGCGGCCCCCGAGTTTCGATCTGGAGTCCCCACGCGGATCACTTCCTGGAAGGAGAAGGGCATGTCTTGGGGCTCTTTGCTGGAGCTGGACGGACTCCAGAAGTGTATCCGGAACATGACAAGCAAGAAACTTAA
This sequence comes from Triticum urartu, assembly GCF_056163025.1. Classification (NCBI taxonomy): domain Eukaryota; kingdom Viridiplantae; phylum Streptophyta; class Magnoliopsida; order Poales; family Poaceae; genus Triticum; species Triticum urartu. The sequence goes on along the minus strand of NC_141877.1, from coordinate 435,188,129 downwards.
GCTTATCAACATAGTCCAGGTCATGCTCTTCCACCGGATCCTCCCATGTGAACAACGGGCTTTCAACTTATGGGAGTTCGACCCGGCCCAGCACCAGACTCTACGTGAGCTCTTCGACACGACGCATAAGGACGTCTGGAAGGTGTTGTTCAAGGGCGCCGAGGTCCCTCCTTCTCTCACCGAGGACCGCGGGCTAAGCACGAAGCGCCCTGTGAATCCGGTAAGTTCTGTACATCTGGCAAGGTATTTATTTCCCATAGCTTAACGATGTGCGGGGTCTGAGCTCCCATGACTTTGACAGGACTGGGTGGAGGCATCGGAACAGATTAACTGTCCGGCCCCTCTGCCCGAAGACCCTGCGGATGCTCTCCTGACGGAGATGCGGACTCCGGCTCCTTATGAGGTGCTGGATAAGACCAAGAAGAAGGCCAAGGGAACAAGAAAGAGTTCCCGACGCTAGGTGGTATCGGACTCATCGTCCCATAACTCCGAGACGCACTCCTCCCATGAAAACGAGGAGAAGGATGACGAAGACTCTCCCCCTCCAGCCGGGGGAGACAAGAAAAGGAAGGCCGCCCCAACCGGGGAGGCCGAAGGGTCCAAGAAGGGAAGGACTCTCCTTCCGGACTGTTCCACCACGGCCGCCGACGGCGAAGACGAGTGGCTGCTCAGGGCCAAGCTCCTGGCAAAGTCGTAAGTATTTGAATACCAGAGTAACTCATAGCATACTTTTGTTGCACTACTTCTCCTAACGTCGAATATTATTATACGGTCCACCCCAAGCCCGTATCGGCGTATCATCGTCGGACAGTTCCTTGGACTCGTCGGACATGGATAGTGATACACTTCCAACCACCACCTCTCCTGGCCCTACGGACAATGCCGAGGTACTGTCTCAACGGGCACCGAGCCGGGGGGAGACAGTCCCGAAGGCGCCTCAAGGCGACCTTCCGAACTCTAGGAGCAAAGGGAGCAAGGCTCCCAGGGGCTCCAAGTTCGACCCGCAATCAGACACAGTGCCAGAACCTCCAGTGTTTCCGGACTCGGGCAGGTAGTCCCCTTCCAAGAGGGGCAAGCCGTCCGTGTCGGTGACCTCTGTCCATCCAGAGGCACTGGACAAACTGCTGGGAGTGCTTAGCGGCACTTCCATTGACGAAGAGCACCGCACTATTATGAGTGCGGTGATCAAGAAGGTTCAGTCTGCCAAGAGCGGACTGACTGAAGCCTGTACCAGCCTTCTAACAGGCTTTGAGGTAAGTATTTAAAATATAGGAAAAATGTTACCGCGTAGACAGTAGCCCCTGATGCTCTGTTTGGTGTTCACAAAGAAAAGCCGAATAGAGGATCAAATAATATCTGCAGGAGTCTAATATAAGTATGTCTGTATGCATATGCAGGCTTCGCTGCTGACCTCTGCCGCACTGACTGCAGAGGTCGCTGCATTGAAGTAGGACCTCGAGGGGTCCGAGAAAGAGCTCGGCCTTGCCAAGAGGCAGCTCGAGGAGAACAAATAAAATAAAATGTGGTTGCGAAATGACAGGATCATTATGAATGTGCCAGGGGCCACGACCGAAGTAGTGACCCTGAAGCAAGCGCTATCCGAGGCCGAAGACAAAGCGGCCAAGGGGCGCACCGAGCGGGACAAACAAGAGGCACGGGTGGGCGAGGTGCAGCAAGAGCTCCATGCTCTCGTGAAGAAGCACGAGGCTTTGGTGCTTGACTCCAAGACGCGAGAGTCCGAGCCTGCCGCGGCCCTCGAGAGCACAAAGCATGCCAAGGCCGAAGCCCAAAAGGCCTTCCAGGAGATTGAGACGATGAGGAGGATAGCGACGGGTAAGGCATTCAATATGCAAAGCAAGCATGTGAAAGTAAATTACTTGTTACTTACTCGAGTCCGGAGCTCTCTAGGAGCATTCGCAAATTTGCCCCGCAGCGTGTCGGATGCCGTGAAATTTTACCAGGACGAGAAGGGAAGCTCGACGGAGAAGCTGTTCTGGTCTCAGTATACTGGGACCGAACATCCGATGCCTATGAGCGACCGGCTGAAGCAACTGGTCGAGCTGCACAAGGCGGCCAAATAGGCCATGAGGGGCCTTATAGTCCGGATGTGGCCTGGAGACTCCCTTCCCAACAGCTACTTCGGCCTGGTGAGGCGGCCTGTGGATGCTTGCCCACGGCTGGAGGCCATAAAGCGGTCCGTCTGCATCGAAGGTGCACGCCGGGCCTTTGCCCGTGCGAAGGTGCACTGGGCCAAGATGGACGTCGAGAAGCTGGTGAAGGAGGGGCCGCCGCAGGGCAAGGAGCATCGCCACCCCGAGATGTATTATGAGGGTGTCCTGAAGGGTGCCCATCTTGTGGCGGACGAGTGTGCGAAGGATGTAATTTTTGAATGAACTCGCTCGTGTGATCCTGTATTATGAAAACTTGTTCATATGCGCTATGCAACGCTTGTTTGAATTTAAAATATTACCTTCTATGCGACTATTTATCAAATCTGAGAGATGGCCAGTCGTCGGCTTCTGCCCCCATGCCACGAGTGCTGGGGTGTTCGGGATAAACCTGAGCACTCTTTTTCCCATTGTTGGGTCCTTCGAGGGAGGTGCTCAGCTGTAGCGACCAGACCTCAAACGGTCCAATCTATGTGCTCTGGTGTCATCCCTGGATCAGTAATGCTGACACCACACAGTACTTGAAGGATTTATAACAGAGTAGCAATCACACACTTATCACATCGAGTGTCTCAAAAGAGAACTTATTACAATAAATATGGCTTAAGGCCATCTAATAACGATAACAGCGGAAGGCTTGGAAGATAAGTGAATCCATCAACTCCAACAGCATCACTGAGTATAAAACCACGACCTAAAGGCACCTTAATCATCGTCTGAAAAGTCTGCAACATGAACGTTGCAGCCCGAAACAGGTCAGCACATGGAATATGCTGACAATGTAACACATAGAAAGCAATGAAAGAAATAGGCTATACTATATGCATATTTGGCTGGTGGAAAGCTCTATGGTTACAGTTTTGCGTAAAGCCAATTTTTCCCTACTGCAACGGAATAAATTTTATTTAACTATCATGGTAGTTGTTAAACATTGAGAATGGTTGACAGCATTCTCAATCCCAATTAAGCATCATCATTAAACAAAACCCAACAAAATTAATTAGAGTAACCTGATGAGATTCACATCATAATCCAGGTACTAGATACTCAAGATGTCCATAACCGAGGACACGGCTAACCATGATTAGTCTATACACTCTGCAGAGGTTTGCGCACTTTTCCCCCACAAGACTCGATCTCCTCCGTTGGGATTCTCGCACTACATGGTGTTTGAGAAATGGATGACCGAGACATAGTCTTTCAGAAGCACTAGCACCTTACGATCGGGTAGACCGTTACAATTACTTTCCCCTACATCTGCTAGAGCCCATAGTAGCTTGTGGCTGCACACAGAAGTTTCTAGCATGAATAATCTCATGATCCCTTTGAGCCTGGGTGGCGGTCCAAAAGAAAAATAGTCAATCGCTGGAATACCCAGGTGCCTCAATCCACCGAGATGTGTATTTAAGTTGCCACCTTAGATAAACCATTAATTTAACAATATCACATTTGTCATGGATACACTCACCCAATCCACGTCTACTAGCATAGCATGGCATAATAAGCAGACGTAGAAGTAACTCCCAAAGGTTTGATAATAAACAGGTAATAGGTACGACCTCAACTACTTCCCAAACCCACAATTTAATTAGATCCTAATCACGCAATGTGTGAGGATTGATCTAATGCAATAAAAACTGGTAGTAGGAGGTATGATCAAAGTGTTACTTGCCTTGCCGATGATCCGCAAAACCTAGCGATTCGAAGTAGCAAGCGATGCACTCCGGGTACTCTATCGCAAACAAACAAGCACACAATAAGTACTCAACTAATGCACAGGTAAAACTCAAATAAGATATCTAACCAAAAAGTTCAACTTAAGAACTCCGGTTGGCAAAAAGAATCAAATCGAACGAAGCAACGAAAGACAAACGGCGAAAGAAACAAGCTTCGTTTACTATTCTGGATCTAGGGCAATTTTTACAGTGGCAAAAACTTGTTTGAGTTGGTTAAACGGAAAGAGGGTTTCGAGATGAAACTCCAGGCGCTTGAATCGCCTGATTCCGATAAACGAGCGAAAAGTTATACTAGAACGAAAATCGGATCAGGAATCGCGATCAGAAAAATCATGGATTTAATCTGAGAAAAGAAAAAAGACGAACAGATTAACGAACGAATGTTCGTTATCTGGATCTAACCGATGAAAGCGTTCGTTAAAAGAACGAACGAGCGAACGCTCGCTAAATAAATAAACGGGAAAAACCGATCTACTAAAAAAACGAAACTAAAAAAATCGAACGAAAACCGACACAAAACCGAACGGTTTCTCGAGAAAAACCGCGGGCGGGCGGGGTCAACCTCCGGCGGACGGCGGCGCGGGGCGGCGGTGGCGTGGCACGACGGCGGCGGCGGCGGCGGGGCGGGACGGCTAGGGTTTGGGTTCTCGGTTGGGCTCCTCCCCCGGCTTATCAGGCCGGCCGGGCTAGGTGTCCGAGTCGGACATGGCCCGTTAGGTCGGTTCGCATTTTTTAGATAGTTACACTCAGAAAAAAACAAAAGGAATACTAAACGGACTCCAAAAATTCCGAAATAAATTTTCCCCAGCTTCTAAAATCAGGCCGCACAGGATGAACATTTATTTGGGGCCTAAATGCAATTTTGAAAAACGTGCATTTTTCCTAAATTCAAATAAAATAGCAAATAAAACCAAAATAAATCTTATTTGATTTTTTATTAATTCCTCAATATTTCTTTATTTTGGGAAAGTTATTTTATTCCCTCTCTCATATTTTTGTAATAGAAATAATTGAAGATAGAATAAATAAAATCAAATGATCCTATTTTCAAAATTTGAGAAAACTCAAATATGAAAATAACGAAATCCCCAACTCTCTCCGAGGGTCCTTGAGTTGCGTAGAATTTCTAGGATCAACCAAAATGCAATAACATATGATATGTAATGATGATCTAGTGTATAACATTCCAAATTGAAAATTTGGGATGTTACAAACCTACCCCCCTTAAGATGAATCTCGCCCTCGAGATTCGGATTGGCTAGAAAATAGGTGAAGGTGGTCCTTCAGTAAATCTTCCTCTCGCTCCCAGGTGGCTTCATCCTCCGTGTGGTGGCTCCACTAAACTTTGCAAAACTTTATAACCTTGATGCGGGTGACTCGCCTGGCATATTCAAGAATCTTGACTGGTTTCTCCTCATAGGTCAAATCACTATCCAACTGAATCGCTTCCAGCGGCACTGTGTCTCTCAGCGGTATATCAGCCATCTCTGCGTGGCACTTCTTCAATTGGGAAACGTGGAACACGTCGTGAACTCCTGACAATCCTTCGGGCAATTCCAACTTGTAGGCTACTTCTCCCATACGCTCCAAAACTTTGTATGGTCCTACAAAACGTGGTGCTAACTTTCCCTTAACTCCAAAGTGCTTAACTCCTCGAAGTGGAGATACTCGAAGATAAACTCGGTCTCCGACTTCATAAACTGTCTCCTTGAGTTTAGAATCTGCGTAGCTCTTCTGCCTGGATTGGGCTACGTTGAGCCTATCACGAATCAATTTCACTTTCTGTTCAGACTCCTTAATCAGATCCGGTCCAAACAACTGGCGGTCTCCAACTTCATCCCACGACAATGGGGTCCTGCACCTCCTTCCGTACAAGGCTTCGAAAGGGGCCATCTTCAAACTGGATTGATAACTGTTGTTGTAAGAGAACTCTACATATGGCAAATTCTCGTCCCAACTAGATCCGTAATCTAGCGCACAAGCTCTCAGCATATCCTCCAAATCTGATTGACTCTCTGGGTCTGTCCATCTGTCTGTGGATGGAAAGTTGTACTGAACTCTAGCCTGGTACCCAAAGTTTCATGCAACTGATTCCAGAACTTTGAGGTAAATTGGGTTCCTCTATCTGATACAATGCTCCTTGGAACTCCAGGCAGACATACGATTCTGGTCATGTATATCTTTGCCAACTTTGCACTGGTATAGGTAGTCTTCACTGGAATGAAATGAGCTACTTTGTCAAACGATCGACTACAACCCATATCAAGTCATAGCCTGAACGAGTTCTGGGCAATCCGGTGATAAAATCCTTGCCTAACTTATCCCACTTCCATTCGGGTATCGGCAATGGCTGTAGCAATCCTGCTGGCTTCTGATGCTCTGCCTTCACTCTCTAACATACATCACAAACTGCTACATACTACGCAATATCCTTCTTCATTCCGGTCCACCAGAAAATATCCTTCAAATCCAAATACATCTTGGTATTTCCTGGGTGAATCGAATATGGTGAATCATGGGCCTCTTGCAGAATTAACTTCCTGATCTCCGAATCATTAGGCACATAAACGCGGTCTTCAAACCATAAGGTATCGTGCTCATCCTCACGAAATCCTTTAGCTTTTCCCTTACTTATTTTCTCCTTGATAGAAGAAATCTCCTTGTTAGTCTTCTGGGCTTCTCTGATCTTATCCATCAAAGTAGACTGAATCTCCAATGCTGCTACATAGCCTCTCGGGACTATCTCCAAACATAGCTCACGGAGATTTTTGGCTAACTCCCTTGGTAAATCTCCTGTCATTAGGGTGTTGACATGGCTTTTACGACTCAATGCGTCAGCTACTACGTTAGCCTTTCCAGGGTGGTAATGCAATCTCATGTCATAATCCTTGATGAGCTCCAACCATCTCCTTTGTCTGAGGTTCAATTCCTTCTGCGTGAAAATATACTTCAAACTCTTGTGATTCGTGTACACCTCACAATGATTTCCAATGAGAAAGTGTCTCCAGGTCTTCAATGCATGCACTACGGCTGCTAACTCCAAATCATGTGTAGCATAATTCAACTCATGAGGCTTAAGCTGTCGTGAGGCATATGAAACAACTGTTCCTTCTTGCATAAGCACTGCTCCAAGTCCTCGACGTGAAGCGTCGCAATACACCTCATAATCCTTGGTCTGATCTGGCAAAATCAACACAGGTGATGTAACCAAATGTTTCTTCAACTCCTGGAAACTGGCCTCACATTCCTCAGTCCATATGAACTTGGTATCATTCTTCAACAACTCCATCATAGGCTTTGCAATCTTTGAGAAATTTTCAATAAATCTCCGATAGTATCCTGCGAGTCGAAGAAAACTCCGGATCTCTCCGACTGTTGTTGGCGCTTCCCAATTTGTCACAGTGTCAACCTTGGTGGGATCTACCGCTATACCTTCTCCGGATATAACGTGTCCGAGAAATCCAACTTCCTTCAACCAAAACTCACATTTGCTAAACTTGGCATATAACTGATGTTCTCTGAGCTTACCAAGTAACAAACACAAATGCTCCTTATGCTCCTCTTCGTTCATCGAGTATACTACGATATCATCGATGAACACTATGACGAATTTATCCAGAAACTCCATAAACACCTTGTTCATCATGTTCATAAAATATGCAGGTGCGTTAGTCAGACCAAATGACATAACGGTATACTCGTACAGCCCATACCTGGTGGTAAAAGCCGTCTTAGGTATATCCTGTTCTCGAATCTTCAACTGATGGTCTCCTGATCGCAGGTCGATCTTGGAAAATACCTTAGCTCCTTGCAATCGATCAAACAGATCATTGATCATCAGTAGTGGGTACTTGTTCTTGATGGTTACTTCATTCAATCCTCGATAATCAACAACCATCCTTAACGATCCATCCTTCTTCTCCACTAGAAGTACTGGCGATCCCCAAGGTGAAGAACTTGGGTGAATATAACCTTTATCCAGTAACTCCTTAATCTGCTTCTTAATCTCCACCAAATCCTTTGCGGGCATCCTATATGGTCTCTTAGATATTGGCCCTGTGCCTGGCAAAAGCTCAATCAAAAACTCAATATCTCTATCCGGTGGCATGCCTGGCAACTCTTCTGGAAATACATCAGGGAAATCCTTCACCACTGGTACTTCCTCCTACACAACTCATGTTGAACAATTTACTTGAGTCCTCTTCGGCACATGCCGGGATACATACTTGATCCTTCTCCCTTCTGGGGTGGTAAGAAAAATTGACTTACTGGCGCAATCGATGTTTCCTCCATACATCGACAGCCAATCCATACCCAGAATTACATCCACTCCTTGTGATTCCAAAATGATCAAATCCGAGGGAAACACATGCCTACCTATACTCAATGGCACATGAAAACATCCCTTACTAGCCATATACTCCGCTCCTGGTGAGCTTACTAGCATAGGTGTTCTAAGAACTTTGGTGGGCAGGTTGTACTTATCCACGAATTCCCTTGATATGTATGAATGCGATGCACCAGTATCAAAAAGAATAAGTGCAGTAAATGACTTAACCAAAAACTTACCGATTACTGCATCCGGCTGCTCTTCAACCTCCTCCACGTTAACATGGTTCACCTATCCCCTGTTGAAAGGGTTCGGCTTCTTCCCAGAGCTTCCATTGCCATTTCCATTCTGGGATTCAGGACATTCAATTGCATAATGTCCAGTCTTCTGGCACTTGAAACAAGTGACTTGGCTTAGGTCTCTCTTGGCTGGGGTTGATGGGTTTGTGTTGTTCTGGCCATTGCTTGCTCCATTCCCATTACCATTCTTGGTGCCATTGTGATTGTGCGAGCTACCTCCTCCATGGGTATGCTAAAAATGTCCTCCCGGCCTAGGGGTAAAACGTGGCTTCTGCTGAGCTCCTGAATTGTACTTCCCTTGTCCATACTTCCTCTTGCGGTTCTCAATCTGCTACTGCTTCCCTTCAATCATGAGAGCACGGTCTACCAACTCCTAGTAGTTGTTGAAGGTTGCCACCATCAACTGCATGCTCAACTCATCATTTAGTCCTTCCAAAAATTTCTCCTACTTAGCTGCATCTGTAGCTACGTCATCTGGGGCATAATGTGCTAGCTTACTAAAGTCCTCCACATACTGGCCAACTGTCCGTCCTCCTTGGCGCAAATTGCGAAACTCTCGCTTCTTCATGGCCATAGCTCCTGCTGAAACATGGGCAATACAGAAAGCCTGCTGGAACTGGTCCCATGTGACAGTGTCAATAGGGAAAGTGGCGGTGAAATTCTCCCACCATGATGCTGCGGGTCCTTCAAGCTGATGTGTGGCAAACTTCACCTTTTCCGCATATGTGCATCCTGTCGTGGTCAACTCCCTTGCTGTCTTGCAGAGCCAATCATCTGCTACTATAGGCTTGGTGCTACTGGAAAACACCGGTGGATTCAGCCTAAGAAAACGGGCTAAGTGATCAACAGGTGATGGTGGTGGTGGTGGTGGTGGGTTGTTGTTGTTGTTGTTCCCCTGATTCTGATTCTGGACTAGCAACTGCATCAACGTGTTCTACTGCTGGATCAACTGGGTGAGCTCCGGTGGGAAGGTAAATCCGAGGTCACGTCTCGGAGGCATCTGAGGGTTTAGAAAAGATGAGATTTAAGAATAGAGAGGGGTCTAGAGAGAAAACACTACCCATATGCACATGAGGCAAAAGCAAACAATTCACTTCATTCAATCAAACAAGGGCATACAATCGATCTAACTATCGTGAAAGTGCTCGGACTACTATATTTACATGGTGGACTACTACTACTTATGGGGTGGTCTACTAAAAATATTATTCGTTTGCATACTCCATGATATCTGCTCCAGCTTCATCCACATAGTCATCATCGCTATCTTCTGGATCCGAGTCGGTGTCATTGATGATGATGTAGTCTTCCGGGTGAATCTCCTTGGGTTCTTCGTCTTCTTCTACTGGTGTAGGGCCTCCCATAAATATTCCGATCTTCATTGTTAAGTCGGCATTCTTGTCCACTAATACTTCGGTTTCCTCTTCATAATCTTCACATGTGGCCTTGAGTTCTTCCTCCAGTTCCTTGATTCTTGTCCTCGCCTTCTTCAGATCTATCATGTCGGCGCACATCCGGTTCTCCTGATGTCGAATGTGCTGGTTTAACTCCTGGATAAAAGCTGCAATTGATCTATCCTTCCTGGTGCTGATCATCTCCCAGTGCTCATCTCGGCGCCCACAAATCTGGTAGATAGTATCCTTGAGATCATTGTGATAAACTTCTCCAATGCGTCCCATGGCGATGTGAGCTTCCATGCTCTTTCCTAGACTCCATGTTGGTGCATCAAAAGAAAACTCTATGGGTTCAGTGACTGGCATGAACGTCCTTCCTGGAACTTGAACTTGAATCATCCAGCGCTCCTCTTCAGGTAAAGTGGCGTTGTAGGTCCCGATGAAGCTTGGCACTCCTATGTTTAGGTATCTAGTGACTTCCTTCAAGTGATGTCCAAAGGGTGTATCTTCATCCCACTGCATGAACTTGTTCCTTGCATCCGCCATCCTAAAAGAGTAGAAAAGATGAGAAGTCAGAATGAGAAGAGAGTGAGTAGTGATCTAGGTCTTTTAGCTTAGTGGTCGTGTCCTATAGTCAGCGTGTGCTCTGATACCATCTTGTAGCGACCAAACCTCAAATGGTCCAATCTCTGTGCTCCGGTGTCATCCCTGGATCAATAATGCTGACACCACACAGTACTTGAAGCATTTATAACAGAGTATCAATCACACACTTATTACATCGAGTGTCTCAAAAGAGAACTTATTACAATAAATATGGCGTAAGGCCATCTAATAACGATAACAGCGGAAGGCTTGGAAGATAAGTGAGTCCATCAACTCCAATGGCATCACTGAGTATAAAACCACGACCTAAAGGCACCTTAATCGTCGTCTGAAAAGTCTGCAACATGAACGTTGCAGCCCGAAACGGGTCAGCACATGGAATATGCTGGCAATGTAACACATAGAGCAATGAAAGAAATAGGCTATACTATATGCATATTTGGCTGGTGGAAAGCTCTATGGTTACAGTTTTGCGTAAAGCCAATTTTCCCTACTGCAAAGGAATAAATTTTATTTAACTATCATGGTAGTTGTTAAACATTGAGAATGGTTGACAGCATTCTCAATCCCAATTAAGCATCATCATTAAACAAAACCCAACAAAATTAATTAGAGTAACATGATGAGATTCACATGATAATCCAGGTACTAGATACTCAAGATGTCCATAACCGGGGACACGACTAACCATGATTAGCTTATACACTCTGCAGAGGTTTGCACACTTTTCCCCACAAGACTCGATCTCCTCCGTTGGGATTCTCGCACTACATGGTGTTTGAGAAACGGATGACCGAGACATAGTCTTTCAGAAGCGCTAGCACCTTACGATCAAGTAGACCGTTACACCTACTTTCCCCTACATCTGCTAGTCTACCACTTTAAGAGTTCGCACGACTTAATCAACTATGCTAGAGCCCACAGTAGCTTGTGACTGCACACGGAAGTTTCTAGCATGAATAATCTCATGATCCCTTTGAGCCTGGGTGGCGGTCCAAAAGAAAAACAGGCAATCGCTAGAATACCCAGGTGCCTCAATCCACCCAGATGTGTATTTAAGTTGCCACCTTAGATAAACCATTAATTTAACAATCTCACATCTGTCATGGATACACTCACCCAATCCACGTCTACTAGCATAGCATGGCATAATAAGCAAACGTAGAAGTAACTCCCAAAGGTTTGATAATAAACAGGTAATAGGTACTACCTCAACTACTTCCCAAACCCACAATTTAATTAGATCCTAATCATGCAATGTGTGAGGATTGATCTAATGCAGTAAAAACTGGGTAGTAGGAGGTATGATCAAAGTGTTACTTGCCTTGCTGATGATCTGCAAAACCTAGCGATTCGAAGTAGCAAGCGACGCACTCTGGGTACTCTATCGCAAACAAACAAGCATATAATAAGTACTCAACTGATGCACATATAAAACTCAAATAAGATATCTAACTAGAAAGTTCAACTTAAGAACTCCGGTTGGCAAAAAGAATCAAATCGAACGAAGCAACGAAAGACAAACGGCGAAAGAAACAAGCTACGTTTACTATTCTGGATCTAGGGCAATTTTTACAGTGGAAAAAACTTGTTTGAGTTGGTTAAATGGAAAGAGGGTTTCGAGACGAAACTCCAGGCGCTTGAATCGCCTGATTCCGATAAACGAGCGAAAAGTTATACTAGAACGAAAATCAGATCAGGAATCGCGATCAGAAAAATCATGGATTTAATCCGAGAAAAGAAAAACGACGAACAGATTAACGAACGAACGTTTGTTATCTGGATCTAACTGATGAACGCGTTCGTTAAAACGAACAAACGAGCGAACGCTCGCTAAATAAATAAACCGGAAAAACCGATCTATTAAAAAAACGAAACTAAAAAATCGAATGAAAACCGATAGAAAACCGAACGGTTTCTCGAGAAAAACCGGGGGCGGGCGGGGTCAACCTCCGGCGAGGCGGCGGCGTGGCTCCGGCGGACGGCGGCACGGGGCGGCGGCGGCGTGGCGCGGCGGCGGCGCGAGGCGGCAGAGGCAGTGGCGGCGGCAGAGGCGGTGGCGGCGGCAGAGGCGGCGGGGCGGAGCGGCTAGGGTTTGGGGTCTCGGCTGGGCTCCTCCCCCTGCTTATAAGGCCGGCCGGGCCAGGTGTCCGCGTCGGACACGGCCCGTTAGGTCGGTTCGCGTTTTTTTAAATAGTTACGCTCAGAAAAAACAAAAGGAATACTAAAAGGACTCCAAAAATCCTGAAATAAATTATCCCCGGCTTCTAAAATCAGGCCGCACAGGATGAACATTTATTTGGGGACTAAATGCAATTTTGAAAAACTGGCATTTTTCCTAAATTCAAATAAAATAGCAGATAAAACTAAAATAAATCTTATTTGATTTTTTATTAAATCCTCAATATTTCTTTATTTTGGGAAAGTCATTTTATTCCCTCTCTCATATTTTTGTAATAGAAATAATTGAGGATAAAATAAATAAAATCAAATGATCCTATTTTCAAAATTTGAGAAAACTCAAATATGAAAATAACGAAATCCCCAACTCTCTCCGAGGGTCCTTGATTTGCGTAGAATTTCTAGGATCAACCAAAATGCAATAAAATATGATATGCAATGATGATCTAGTGTATACATCAGCACAACGAACAAGGCAACCGGACTATAATGTGTTATCACTCTCACTTAGCCATAGAAGTCTACAATTTTAAATTTTGGCGAAGCCCCTAGTATTTGGAAGGCCGAATTCGGGGCGCTATACACACCTTAAGCCGGACAAAGCCGACTCCTCGCTCTAAGCGGCGTAAGTCTTTAGGGACTCAAGACCTCTTAAACAGTGACCAGCTCTCGCCTTATCATGACAGTCAGTTTTAGCTTTCTCTACTAAGGTGCTTAGCCCAGCTGAACCAGGGCACAATCGGAGTAGTTCTCCCAGTGCTACCTTAGCCGATATAGCGGAACGTAAGGTACCAAAACATGGGAGCTGGGCAAACCCAACTATTGACCCCAGACATGATTCAGAGGTGATGCATATAATGCTATAAGTTCGGGGTGCCGTACTGTCAAAAGTGTTCGGACTTCTCACGTCGTATTATGGGGTACGCTTAAGCCCCTGGCGTATTGGCCGTACCAGAGTGTACAGGTGCTGAATGTCATGAATGAACATATATATATATATATATATATAAGGAAAAAATAGAGAATGCGGTAATAGTCTAGTGCTATGCATTGTTTATTCAAAAAGGTGCGTCGAAGCAGAATGATACAAGTAGTGCGATAAGCAAAAAATTAGGACTATTTGGCATGTCCCCTCCAAGGGAAAGCTGAGTAATGGTATTTAAAGCAAGTATTTCTCTCGTTGTCAGAGACCACCTGGGAGTTCCGTGGTGCGACGTAGCTTTCTGCCTCCTTGGTTGTTGCATCGCGTGTCTGGCAATCGTACTGCTGGACGGGGTTTCCAGAGATTAAAGTCCTGAAAGAGAGAAAAATAACAAAGCGGGAAGCCCCTAGTGTGGTTGAGCCGCGTCTTGGGGCGTGCCGTAGTCGTGCCCCCCTCCCCACCTGTGCCCATGGTATTTTCAATGCGTAATTATGTACGCATGGCACGGATTTCGCCGTTTGGCTGGTACTGTGGTGGGGGCCGCATTGCTATGCGAGCTCGGAACGTGCCAGGCGGTCTTGTTGCCGATTACTCCGGGCGCGCTTGAAGGTGTCCGGGTCTTGAATCGCCGAACTGGTGGATTGCCTTAAGAGGCTGCTTTGCGCTTCTGCTACGAGGGTCGCAGTGTGCTCCTCCGTGCGGAGGGAGCGCTCTGTGTTTCCATTGACTGTGATGACCCCCCCCCCCCCCCCCGAGGTCCTGGCATCTTGAGCTTGAGATATGCATAGTGCGGTACCGCGTTGAATCTCGCAAATGCGGTTCGCCCGAGCAGTGCATGATAGCCGCTGCCGAGCGGGACTATATCGAAGATTAACTCCTCGCTTCGGAAGTTATCCGGGGATCCGAAGACCACTTCCAGTGTGATTGAGCCTGTGCAATGGGACCCTACACCTGGTATGACGCCTTTGAAGGTCGTTTTTGTGGGTTTGATCTTTGAGGGGTCTATACCCATTTTATGCACTGTGTCCTGATAAAGCAGGTTCAGGCTGCTGCCGCCGTCCATAAGGACTCAAGTGAGGTGAAATCCATCAATTATTGGGTCTAGGACCAGTGCGGCGAATCCGCCATGATGGATACTAGTGGGGTGGTCCCTGCAATCGAAGGTGATCGGACAGGAGGACCATGGGTTGAACTTTGGGGCGACTAGCTCCAACGCATATACGTCCCTTAGTGCACGCTTCCACTCCCTCTTGGGGATGTGGGTTGCGTATATCATGTTCACCATCTGCACTTGTGGGGGGAACCTCTTCTGTCCTCTAGTGTTCGGTGGCCGGGGCTCCTCCTCGTCATCGCTATGTGACCCCTTATCTTGGTTTTTGGCATTTAACTTGCCGGCCCGCTTGAACACCCAACAATCCCTGTCAATGTGGTTGGCTGGCTTGTCGGGGGTGCCGTTTATTTGACACGAGCGATCGAGTATACGGTCCAAACTGCACGGGCCCGAAGTGCTTCTTTTGAATGGCTTTTTCCGCTGACCGGATTTAGGGCCTCTGAATCCGGCATTGACTGTCGTATCCTCGGTATTGTTGCTATGGACGCGGCGCTTATGTTTGTTGCGACGTGACCTGCCATTGCTATCCTTGGTATCTGATGTACCACGATTCTTTGACATGGTATTGCTGTGAGCCAGCCAGCTGTCTTCTCCCGCGCAAAAGTGGGTCATGAGTGTTGTGAGGGCTGCCATGGATTTCGACTTTTCCTAGCCAAGGTGCCGGGCGAGCCACTCATCGCGGATGTTGTGCTTGAAAGCTGCTAGGGCCTCTGCATCCAGACAGTCAATGATTTGATTTTTCTTTGTTAGGAACCGTGTCCGGAATTGCCTGGCTGATTCCTCTGGCTGCTGGATTATGTGGCTCAAGTCATCGGCATCTGGTGGTCGCACATAAGTGCCCTGGAAGTTGTCGAGGAATGCAACTTCCAGATCTTCCCAACAGCCAATGGATTCTGCTGGCAGGCTATTGAGCCAATGCCGAGCTGGTCCTTTGAGTTTAAGTGGGAGGTATTTGATGGCGTGTAGATCATCACCGCGGGCCATGTGGATGTGCAAGAGGAAGTCCTCAATCCATACCGCATGATCTGTTGTGTCGTCGTATGATTCGATATTTACGGGTTTGAAACCCTCTGGGATTTGATGATCCATTACTTCATCTGTGAAGCATAGGGGGTGTGCGGCACCTCTGTACTGGGCTATGTCGCGACGTAGCTCAAATGAGTCTTGTCCGCTGTGTTCGGCCTGGCCGGATTTACTTTTACTATATCCAGCGTGACGGTTATCGTCTCGCGTGGTGGCGCGCTCTCGTGATCCGTAGATCGATCTTGCCTGTTTTTCTTTGTCCTCCAATACGTCTCGCAGGTCTAGCGTGTTTCCCCGTACCTTGACATTTTTATTTGAGTGGCGTCGGGGTGCGGGCCGAGCTTTTGGCTGAAATGCCTCTCTGTCGCGGCCACGAGGTGGCCGATCAGCCGCGCCATACGCTGGAGATGTAGGTTTTAATGCTTCCTCTTCCAGTCGGGGTAGCAACCTGTGCTTTGGGTAACTCTTGGAGGGGCGTTCGAGTTCATATTCCTCGGCCGCAAGGACATCAGTCCATCTGTCAGCTAGCAAATCTTGATCAGCTTGAAGCTGCTGCTGCTTTTTCTTAAGGCTATTTGCCGTGGCTATAAGCCGGCACTTGAAGCGCTCTTGCTCAACGGGATCCTCGGGCATGACAAATTCGTCATCGTCAAGGCTTGCCTCGTCTTCGGAGGGAGGCATGTAATTATCATCCTCCGCCTCTCCATCTGCCGCTCTCTCGGGAGGGCTGGCTTCTCCATCCTCCTGCTCTAAATTTTGATGGAGGGGATTGTTGTCATCTTCGGCACTATTCGGAGTGCTATTATCTCCTGTGACGGTGTCACCGCTTTTGCTTTGGCGAGACTTAGAGCGGCGCTGCTGACGTCGGCGCTTGGGTTGTTTCTTGGAGGGGTCATCCTCCGCTGTCTCATCGCCATTGCCTTCTTTGGGTGTGTCCACCATGTATATATCATATGATGAGGTGGCTGTCCAGTGCCTTGTGGGCAGTGGTTCCTCTTTGTCTCCCGCATCGTCGTCCATACCGTCGATGTCTTCGGAGTCGAAGTCGAGCATGTCGGTCAAATTGTCGATAGTGGCTACTAAGTGGGTGGTGGGTGGGCGGCGAATTTCTTCGTCATCCGCATCCCAATCCTGCCGAACATAGTTCGGCCAGGACTCTCCTAACAGGGAGAGAGACCTTAATGAGTTCAGTAAGTCGCCGAAGGGTGAGTGCTGAAAGATATCCGCGGAGGTGAACTCCATGATCGGCGCCCAGTCAGATTCGATAGGCACGGGCGTAGGCGATTCGGAGTCCGTGGCCGGGGAAGAATCCGGCAGTTCGGTGTCACGGCTCCCGTGAAGGGTAAGGTCGATATTTGGCTCGATCGCTGATGAGAGCACGGCCGCCATGGCGGGGTCTATCCACCCGTCCATGGATGACGCAATTGGCTCCGAATTGAGGGTCGGAGCGGTTGCTGGCACGGTCTCCTGAACACTGTCCGATGGTAGAGCTAGATCATGCTCATCGTGATCGTGCGGTGCACTCGGCAGGGGCTCGGATCCATCGAAGATCAAGTCTCTGCAGATGTCGGCCGTGTAGTTTAAGCTTCCAAACCTGACATGGTGGCCAGGGGCGTAACTCTCGATCTGCTCTAGATGGCCAAGCGAGTTGGCCCGCAGTGCGAAGCCGCAAAATACAAAGATCTATCCGGGGAGAAAAGTCTCACCCTGGACTGCATCGCTATCGATGATTGAAGGAGCCATCAAGCCTAATGACGACGACACAGAGGAACTCTCAATGAAAGCACCAATGCCGGTGTCAAAACCGGCGGATCTCGGGTAGGGGGTCCCGAACTGTGCATCTAAGGCGGATGGTAACAGGAGGCATGGGACACGATGTTTTACCCAGGTTCGGGCCCTCTTGATGGAGGTAAAACCCTACGTCCTTCTTGATTTATTCTTGATAATATGAGTAGTACAAGAGTTGATCTACCACGAGATCGGAGAGGCTAAACCCTAGAAGCTAGCCTATGGTATGGTTGTATGTCGTCCTACGGACTAAAACCCTCCGGTTTATATAGAAACCGGAGGGGGCTAGGGTTACACAAGGTCGGTTACAAAGGAGGAGATATACATATCGGTATTGCCTAGCTTGCCTTCCACGCCAAGTAGAGTCTCATCGAGACACGGGACGAAGTCTTCAATCTCGTATCTTCATAGTCCAACAGTCCGGACAAAGGATATAGTCCGCCTGTCCGGAGACCCCCTAATCCAGGACTCCCTCACCAACCATCGACAGCGAGCACGACATATGTACACCCATCCTGAAAAACTTCCAGGTGAGACACCAATGTGTCGTCGACTTGCACAAACATATTCCTTTGTTTATAGCTCTATTTTTCTTTTTAGACGCAGACCTAGTGAAACAATTACATTTTGACAGTTAATAAAAAGTGAAACAAGTGACTGCAACATGCCAAAGATGTTATGAAAATGCCAACTACGTACACTACAACATGTATTTGACAATACTGCAGGTATCACACTGAGTGGCCTAAGCAAGCATTTCTTCCAGGGCAACTCCAGGGCATTCAAAAGGGACACATGGATGCGCCGCAAGATACAGTCGGAGTGCAGCATGCACACGATGTGGCACAAGACCGGCAATACCTTGTCGGTGATGGTCAACAGCCTGCAAACGGTCACCAAAAAGGTTCTGGTGCTGCACACCAACAAAAACTTCAGCCAGCAGAAGACCAACTGGGTGATGCGCCAGTACCACCTTGGGGACCTGGAGCAAGAGAAGGAGCAGGAGCTGGTCCTCTACAAGATTTTCTACCAGACGAACACTACGGCTAGGACTGAAAAGATTATAAGTTAGTTTCGTATTGGTACTTGTACTACCTGGTCGTCTGCAAGTTGGTATTGTTGTTAATGATCTTTCGGTATGAACTTGGCATTTGCTTCTAACCATCATGTCGAGGGTCGATGTGGATATAAAGCTAAATCATTTTTTTAAATGAATTTTCAGGCACCTAATTTTTGATCGGTAGCATAAACACCTGCCGTTCAAATTCCTAGTTCTCCAAATCTTTTACATCTTCAAAGTACGCAGGGGATCCATCCGGTTTCACAGGCTGATAGTTGGACGCAGCACGTCAGAACTGGGTTGTGGCATGCCAAGCCCAGCTACAAATTGTTAAAAGAGAGGAGCGATGAATTTGGGCCTTCCAGAGTAGTTAAGTGTCGCGACCTTGATCGTGAAGTGCCTCCCATGGACTAAAAAAGGCCTAGTCCGTTATTATTAGTTGAAATATGTAAAATATTTCATAATGAAAATAAATATGTAAAATGCAATGAATTTAGTCTACTTGCACTGAAAACCATCCGATTTGCATGAAATTCGTCCGTGGAATCACAAGACGGTTGTCCATACAGAGCCTAACCGTATGGAACCAGTAGGTCCATGGCCGTATGCAAGCAAGTGCATGCACTTATTAGCACGATGGAAAATACTGCTAACGTCTGAGACAGTGAAACCCATGAAGTCTTCAACGTACTCAATAAACGAGAGAATTCTGCAAGTACAGACTAATAACTGGGATCTAGCAGTTATATTGTTTTTTTAGGTCAAGCAAGTTTCAACTGGGATGTAGACTGCCCAGGCTTGGTTTTGTTTTTCACAGGCCCAACCCATGACGACAACGTGGCACAAAGATCCAGCAGGTATCTACTGGCCTCTGTCCCACCAGTGTTAGTTACATTTTGTCTTAGAACATCCACAAGCAGTTTTTTCATTGAATAAAACACACAACCTAGTTCTATTTTCCTCTTGAAACGCCATATGTCCTACTCCCGTTTTCTAATCTCTACCTTTAGTTTTACTAGTTCATATACACATATTATTATATTGAAAATACATAAAGTTCCCTTTTCATATTTACATCCTTATTTTTTCCTCCCAGCGTTGAGTTTTTTACCACTCGTTTTCCCTTAAACCAACTCAATTGTCCCACGTCTTATTTGCCTACAAAAACAAAATGATTTTTTGAAATCAATAAGTTTTTAAAAAATAAATGTTTATCATTTCTGGATTAAAATAGTTCGGACTCCACCAAAATATGAAAAATATTGACCGTGGTCCTAGGCAGATAATGGGCTGTAATAAATTCCTTAATAATTATGAAATGGGCTACAAATTACTAAGAAAATAGCAAATGGGCTCTATGTTGTCTGCCACAGATTCGGAGGCTGACTTGTGGTCCTACTAAGTTCATGCGTACATAAGGTTTCTCAAAAAAAAGAAACTTAGTCAACAATCGACTCTACCAGCGTCGGACCTTTAGATGTCAATCTAACGGCAATCTTACTTTTTCAGTCTCTGAGCTTCCTACTCCAGCCGCCCAAACCAGCGCCGGTGGAACCGCCTGCTCCCGCCTCCCATGGACGGCTATGCTGCCGGGCAGGCCTCACGGCCCCACCATACTCGCATCCCCGAACTGGCTATCCCTCTACTCACCCACACCTCCTGTTATTCTCTGACGACGACAACCTCACACTGCAACTGAACAAGTAAACACTCGTACCCACTCCGCGTGGGAAACAACTGCCGAGTCTTCCTCGGCTCCGGGTCGTTCCCTTACTTCGCCTCGCCATCGTCCACCGCCTTGGTGCTCTCGGCATAGCGTGGTCAACGAACGACATCCATCCGAAGAGGACTGTACATGGAGAGGCTGACAGCTCGGTCCACGGCTACACGCAAGGAAGTGGCTCCTTTTTCGTGTGTAGGAAGTGCTTCCTTATTACGCACAAAAAAATGATTCCTCCTCCTGACAGTTGGGACCTGATACGTCTCCGCGTATCTACTTTTCCAAACACTTTTGCCCTTGTTTTGGACTCTAACTTGCATGATTTGAATGGAACTAACCCGGACTGGCGCTGTTTTCAGCAGAATTACCATGGTGTTATTTATCTGCAGAAACAGAAGTTCCCGGAATGACCTGAAATTCACGGAACATCTTTTTGGAAATAATAAAAAATCCTTGCAAAAGATGAAGACCAGGGGCCCACACCCTAGCCATGAGGGTGGGGGCGCGCCTGCCCCCTAGGGCGCGCCTCCTACCTCGTGGGCCCCCTGGAGCTCCTCCAACCTCAATTCCAACTCTATATATTTGGTTTCGGAGAGAAAAAATCAAGGAGAAGGATTCATTGCGTTTTACGATACGGAGCCGCCACCAAGACCTAAAACCTCTCGGGAGGGCTGATCTGGAGTCCGTTCGGGGCTCCGGAGAGGGGAATCCGTCGCCATCGTCATCATCAACCATCCTCCATCACCAATTTCATGATGCCCACCGCCGTGCGTGAGTAATTCCATCGTAGGCTTGCTGGACGGTTATGGGTTGGATGAGATTTATCATGTAATCGAGTTAGTTTTGTTAGGGTTTGATCCCTAGTATCCACTATGTTCTGATATTGATGTTGCTATGACTTTGCTATGCTTAATGCTTGTCACTAGGGCCCGAGTGCCATGATTTCAGATCTGAACCTATTATGTTTTCATCAATATATGAGAGTTCTTGATCCTATCTTGCAAGTCTATAGTCACCTATTATGTGTTATGATCCGTTAACCCCGAAGTGACACTAATCGGGATACTTACCGGTGATGACCGTAGTTTGAGGAGTTCATGTATTCACTATGTGTTAATGCTTTGGTTCGGTACTCTATTAAAAGGAGGCCTTAATATCCCTTAATTTCCGCTAGGACGCTGCTGCCACGGGAGGGTAGGACAAAAGATGTCATGCAAGTTCTTTTCCATAAGCACGTATGACTATATTCGAAATACATGCCTACATTACATTGATGAATTGGAGCTAGTTCTGTGTCACCCTAGGTTATGACTGTTACATGATTAACCGCATCCGGCATAATTCTCTATCACCAATCCATTGCCTACGAGTTTTCCATATATTGTTCTTCGCTTATTTACTTTTCCGTTGCTATTGCTATCATCACTACAAAATACCAAAAACATTACTTTTGCTATCATTACCTTTTGCTATCGTTACCACTACTATCATATTACTTTGCTACCAAAGACTTTGCTGTAGATATTAAGTTTCCATGTGTGGTTGAATTGACAACTCAGCTGCTAATACTTGAGAATATTCTTTGGCTCCCCTTCTGTCGAATCAATAAATTTGGGTTGAATACTCTACCGTCGAAAACTGTTGCTATCCCCTATACTTGTGGGTTATCAAGACTATTTTCTGGCGCCGTTGCCGGGGAGCATAGCTCTATTCTTTGATTCACTTGGGATTTATATCTTCTTATCATTATGAAGAACTTCAGAGATCCAAAAACCAAGATTTATCCCTCAACTATGAGGGGAGGTAAGGAACTTCCATCTAGCTCTGCACTTGATTCACCTTCTGTCTTGAGTAAGCTTGTGACACCTAAACCTGCTTCTGCTATTCGTTCTGCTATGTCGCATGTTATTGATGATGCCATTTCTGCTATGCATGATACTTATGATGAAACTACTTCTATGCTTGATACTACTGTGCCACTTGGTGAATTTCTTGATGAACAACTTGCTAGGGTTAGAGAGAGTGAAAATATTGAATATGATAATATTGATGAAAGTGACGATGAATACTCTCCCTCTAATGAATATGAATCACATGTTATTCCTGAGGGTTATGTTTTTGAAAAAGAAATTGCTTTAGCTATTTTAGCTTGCAAAGATAGATACGAACTCAAGAGGTTATTAGCTAAATGGAAGCGGCAATATCTTAATACTAGAATGAAACCAGAACCTGCTTTTGCCACTTCACCTACCTATGTTATTGATAAGGATTATGAATTCTCTGTTGATCCTAATATAATTACTTTGGTTGAATCTGATCCTTTTCATGGCTATGAATCTGAAACTATTGTGGCGCATCTTACTAAATTAAATGATATAGCTACCCTGTTCACTAATGATGAGAAAACTCGTTACTTTTATATCCTTAAAATATTTTCGTTCTCATTAAAGGGTGATTCTAAGATATGGTTTAATTCCCTTGATCCTGGTTGTGTGCGTAGTCCCCAGGATACGATTTATTACTTCTCTCCTAAATATTTCCCTGCTCATAAAAAACAAGCTGCCTTAAAGGATATATATAATTTTGTGCAAATTATAGAAGAGAGTCTCCCACAAGCTTGGGGGAGGTTTCTCCAATTACTAAATGCTTTGCCTGATCATGCTCTTAAGAAAAATGAAATACTTGATATCTTTTATAATGGACTAACTGATGCTTCCAGAGATTACCTGGATTGTTGTGTTGGTTCTGTTTTCAGGGAAAGAACACCCGATGAAGCTGAAATTCTATTGAATAATATGTTGACAAATGAAAATAATTGGACACTTCCTGAGCCTATTCATAAACCAACTCTGAAGAAAAGAGGTGTTCTGTTTCTCAATCCTGAAGATATGCAAGAGGCAAAGAAATCTATGAAAGAAAAAGGTATTAAAGCTGAAGGTGTTAAGAATTTACCTCCTATTGAAGAAATACATGGTCTTAATTTACCGCCTGGTGAAGAAACATATGATCTTAATCCATTACCTATTGAAGAAACTCATGATCTTGATAACCCGACACATATAGTAAAGGTTCATTCTCTCTGTAGATATGATAAAGCTGAAATCCCATTTACTAAGTTTGCTAGCCCATGCTTAGATGAGTTTGATAAATTTATGGTTAAGCAAGAAGACTTTAATGCTTATTTTGGTAGACAGTTGAAATATAATTCAAATATGCTTGAACACTTGGGTGATTATATGGCTAATGTCAAAGGTGAACTTAAACTTATTAGTAAACATGCTTCTATGGTTACCACTCAAGTAGAACAAGTACTTAAGGCTCAAAATGATTTGCTCAATGAATTGAATAGTAAGAATAATGATAATTTTGTTAGAGTTATGACTAGAGGCGGTAGAATGACTCAGGAACCTTTGTATCCTGAAGGCCACCCTAAGAGAATTGATTAAGATTCTCAGAGAAATAATACAGATGCACCTAGTCCTTCTAAAAGGAAGAAAAAGAAAAATGATAGGACTTTGCATGCTTCTAGTGAACCTATTGCTCAACCACCTGAGAATCCAAATGATATTTATATTTCTGATGCTGAAACACAATCTGGTAATGAACCTGAAACTAGGGATAATAATAATGTTCATGATGATACTCAACCTAGTAATGATAATTATATAGAAAATGAACCTGTTGTTGATCTTGATAACCCACAATCAAAGAATCAACGTTATGATAAGAAAGACTTTGTTGCTAGGAAACATGGTAAAGAAATAGAACCATGGGTTCAGAAACCCATGCCTTTTCCTCCCAAACCATCCAAGAAAAAGGATGATGAGGATTTTGAGCGCTTTGCTGAAATGATTAGACCTATCTAGAGTGAAAATATTGAATCTGATAATATTGATGAAACTGATGATGAAGACTCTCCCTCTAATGAATATGAATCACCTGTTATTCCTGAGGGTTATGTTTTTGAAAAAGAAATTGGTTTAGCTATTTTAGCTTGCAAAGATAGATACGAACTCAAGAGGTTATTAGCTAAATGGAAGCAGCAATCTCTTAATGCTAGAATGAAACCAGGCCCTGCTTTTGCCACTTCACCTATCTGTGTTACTGATAAGTATTATGAATTCTCTATTGATCCTAATATAATTACTTTGGTTGAATCTGATCCTTTTCATGGTTATGAATCTGAAACTGTTGTGACAAATCTTACTAAATTAAATGATATAGCTACCGTGTTCACTAATGATGAGAGAACTCGTTACTTTTATATCATTAAAATATTTTCGTTCTCATTAAAGGGTCATTCTAAGATATGGTTTAATTCTCTTGATCCTGGTTGTGTGCGTAGTCCTCAGGATATGATTTATTACTTCTCTGCTAAATATTTCCCTGCTCATAAGAAACAAGCTGCCTTAAAGGATATATATAATTTTGTGCAAATTATAGAAGACAGTCTCCCACAAGCTTGGGGGAGGCTTCTCCAATTACTAAATGCTTTGCCTGATCATG
The DNA here is from genome assembly GCF_056163025.1 of Triticum urartu. Taxonomy (NCBI): domain Eukaryota; kingdom Viridiplantae; phylum Streptophyta; class Magnoliopsida; order Poales; family Poaceae; genus Triticum; species Triticum urartu. The sequence goes on along the minus strand of NC_141877.1, from coordinate 435,163,285 downwards.
CTCTTAAGAAAAATGAAATACATGATATCTTTTATAATGGACTAACCGATGCTTCCAGAGATTACCTGGATAGTTGTGTTGGTTCTGTTTTCAGGGAAAGAACACCGGATGAAGCTGAAATTCTATTGAATAATATGTTGACAAATGAAAATAATTGGACACTTCCTGAGCCTATTCCTAAACCAACTCTGAAGAAAAGAGGTGTTCTGTTTCTCAATCCTGAAGATATGCAAGAGGCAAAGAAATCCATGAAAGAAAAAGGTATTAAAGCTGAAGATGTTAAGAATTTACCTCCTATTGAAGAAATACACGGTCTTAATTTACCGCCTGGTGAAGAAACATATGATCTTAATCCATTACCTATTGAAGAAACTCATGATCTTGATAAGCCGACACAGGTAGTAAAGATAAATTCTCTCTATAGATATGATAAAGCTGAAATCCCATTTACTAAGTTTGCTAGCCCATGCTTAGATGAGTTTGATAAATTTATGGTTAAGCAAGAAGACTTTACTGCTTATTTTGGTAGATAGTTGAAATATAATTCAAATATGCTTGAACACTTGGGTGATTATATGGCTAATGTCAAAGGTGAACTTAAACTTATTAGTAAACATGCTTGTATGGTTACCACTCAAGTAGAACAAGTACTTAAGGCTCAAAATGATTTGCTCAATGAATTGAATAGTAAGAATAATGATAATGTTGTTAGAGTTATGACTAGAGGCGGTAGAATGTCTCAGGAACCTTTGTATCCTGAAGGCCACCCTAAGAGAATTGATCAAGATTCTTAGAGAAATAATATAGATGCACCTAGTCCTTCTAAAAGGAAGAAAAAGAAAAATGATAGGACTTTGCATGCTTCTAGTGAACCTATTGCTGAACCACCTGAGAATCCAAATGATATTTATATTTCTGATGCTGAAACACAATCTGGTAATGAACCTGAAACTAGGGATAATAATAATGTTCATGATGATACTCAACCTAGTAATGATAATTATATAGAAATTGAACCTGTTGTTGATCTTGATAACCCACAATCAAAGAATCAACGTTATGATAAGAAAGACTTTGTTGCTAGGAAACATGGTAAAGAAAGAGAACCATGGGTTCAGAAACCCATGCCTTCTCCTCCCAAACCATCCAAGAAAAAGGATGATGAGGATTTTGAGCGCTTTGTTGAAATGATTAGACCTATCTAGAGTGAAAATATTGAATCTGATAATATTGATGAAACTGATGATGAAGACTCTCCCTCTAATGAATATGAATCACCTGTTATTCTTGAGGGTTATGTTTTTGAAAAAGAAATTGTTTTAGCTATTTTAGCTTGCAAAGATAGATACGAACTCAAGAGGTTATTAGCTAAATGGAAGCAGCAATCTCTTAATGCTAGAATGAAACCAAACCCTGCTTTTGCTACTTCACCTATTTGTGTTACTGATAAGGATTATGAATTCTCTGTTGATCCTAATATAATTACTTTGGTTGAATCTGATCCTTTTCATGGCTATGAATCTAAAACTATTGTGGCACATCTTACTAAATTAAATGATATAGCTACCCTGTTCACTAATGATGAGAGAACTCGTTACTTTTATATCCTTAAAATATTTTCATTCTCATTAAAGGATGATTCTAAGATATGGTTTAATTATCTTGATCCTGGTTGTGTGCGTAGTCCCCAGGATATGATTTATTACTTCTTTGCTAAATATTTCCCTGCTCATAAGAAACAAGCTGCCTGAAATGATATATATAATTTTGTGCAAATTATAGAAGAGAGTCTCCCACAAGCTTGGGGGAGGCTTCTCCAATTACTAAATGCTTTGCCTGATCATGCTCTTAAGAAAAATGAAATACTTGATATATTTTATAATGGACTAACTGATGCTTCCAGAGATTACCTGGATAATTGTGTTGGTTCTGTTTTCAGGGAAAGAACACCGGATGAAGCTGAAGTTCTATTGAATAATATGTTGACAAATGAAAATAATTGGACACTTCCTGAGCCTATTCCTAAACCAACTCTGAAGAAAAGAGGTGTTCTGTTTCTCAATCCTGAAGATATGCAAGAGGCAAAGAAATCCATGAAAGAAAAAGGTATTAAAGCTGAAGATGTTAAGAATTTACCTCCTATTGAAGAAATACACGGTCTTAATTTACCGCCTGGTGAAGAAACATATGATCTTAATCCATTACCTATTGAAGAAACTCATGATCTTGATAATCCGACACAGGTAGTAAAGATAAATTCTCTCTATAGATATGATAAACCTGAAATCCCATTTACTAAGTTTGCTAGCCCATGCTTAGATGAGTTTGATAAATTTATGGTTAAGCAAGAAGACTTTAATGCTTATTTTGGTAGACAGTTGAAATATAATTCAAATATGCTTGAACACTTGGGTGATTATATGGCTAATGTCAAAGGTGAACTTAAACTTATTAGTAAACATGCTTCTATGGTTACCACTCAAGTAGAACAAGTACTTAACGCTCAAAATGATTTGCTCAATGAATTGAATAGTAAGAATAATGATAATGTTGTTGGAGTTATGACTAGAGGCGGTAGAATGACTCAGGAACATTTGTATCCTGAAGGCCACCCTAAGAGAATTGATCAAGATTCTCAGATAAATAATATAGATGCACCTAGTCCTTCTAAAAGGAAGAAAAAGAAAAATGATAGGACTTTGCATCCTTCTAGTGAACCTATTGCTCAACCACCTGAGAATCCAAATGATATTTATATTTCTGATGCTGAAACACAATCTGGTAATGAACCTGAAACTAGGGATAATAATAATGTTCATGATGATACTCAACCTAGTTATGATAATTATATAGAAATTGAACCTGTTGTTGATCTTGATAACCCACAATCAAAGAATCAACGTTATGATAAGAAAGACTTTGTTGCTAGGAAACATGGTAAAGAAAGAGAACCATGGGTTCAGAAACCCATGCCTTTTCCTCCCAAACCATCCAAGAAAAAGGATGATGCGGATTTTGAGCGCTTTGCTGAAATGATTAGACCTATCTAGAGTGAAAATATTGAATCTGATAATATTGATGAAACTGATGATGAAGACTCTCCCTCTAATGAATATGAATCACCTATTATTCCTGAGGGTTATGTTTTTGAAAAAGAAATTGTTTTAGCTATTTTAGCTTGCAAAGATAGATACGAACTCAAGAGGTTATTAGCTAAATGGAAGCAGCAATCTCTTAATGCTAGAATGAAACCAGGCCCTGCTTTTGCCACTTCACCTATCTGTGTTACTGATAAGTATTATGAATTCTCTGTTGATCCTAATATAATTACTTTGGTTGAATCTGATCCTTTTCATGGTTATGAATCTGAAACTGTTGTGACACATCTTACTAAATTAAATGATATAGCTACCGTGTTCACTAATGATGAGAGAACTCGTTACTTTTATATCATTAAAATATTTTCGTTCTCATTAAAGGGTCATTCTAAGATATGGTTTAATTCTCTTGATCCTGGTTGTGTGCGTAGTCCTCAGGATACGATTTATTACTTCTCTGCTAAATATTTCCCTGCTCATAAGAAACAAGCTGCCTTAAAGGATATATATAATTTTGTGCAAATTATAGAAGACAGTCTCCCACAAGCTTGGGGGAGGCTTCTCCAATTACTAAATGCTTTGCCTGATCATGCTCTTAAGAAGAATGAAATACATGATATCTTTTATAATGGACTAACCGATGCTTCCAGAGATTACCTGGATAGTTGTGTTGGTTCTGTTTTCAGGGAAAGAACACCGGATGAAGCTGAAATTCTATTGAATAATATGTTGACAAATGAAAATAATTGGACACTTCCTGAGCCTATTCCTAAACCAACTCTGAAGAAAAGAGGTGTTCTGTTTCTCAATCCTGGAGATATGCAAGAGGCAAAGAAATCTATGAAAGAAAAAGGTATTAAAGCTGAAGATGTTAAGAATTTACCTCCTATTGAAGAAATACACGGTCTTAATTTACCGCCTGGTGAAGAAACATATGATCTTAATCCATTACCTATTGAAGAAACTCATGATCTTGATAACCCGACACAGGTAGTAAAGATAAATTCTCTCTATGGATATGATAAAGCTGAAATCCCATTTACTAAGTTTGCTAGCCCATGCTTAGATGAGTTTGATAAATTTATGGTTAAGCAAGAAGACTTTAATGCTTATTTTGGTAGACAATTGAAATATAATTCAAATATGCTTGAACACTTGGGTGATTATATGGCTAATGTCAAAGGTGAACTTAAACTTATTAGTAAACATGCTTCTATGGTTACCACTCAAGTAGAACAAGTACTTAAGGCTCAAAATGATTTGCTCAATGAATTGAATAGTAAGAATAATGATAATGTTGTTAGAGTTATGACTAGAGGCGGTAGAATGACTCAGGAACCTTTGTATCCTGAAGGCCACCCTAAGAGAATTGATCAAGATTCTCAGAGAAATAATATAGATGCACCTAGTCCTTCTAAAAGGAAGAAAAAGAAAAACGATAGGACTTTGCATGCTTCTAGTGAACCTATTGCTCAGCCACCTGAGAATCCAAATGATATTTATATTTCTGATGCTGAAACACAATCTGGTAATGAACCTGAAACTAGGGATAATAATAATGTTCATGATGATACTCAACCTAGTAATGATAATTATATAGAAATTGAACCTGTTGTTGATCTTGATAACCCACCATCAAAGAATCAACGTTATGATAAGAAAGACTTTGTTGCTAGGAAACATGGTAAAGAAAGAGAACCATGGGTTCAGAAACCCATGCCTTTTCCTCCCAAACCATCCAAGAAAAAGGATGATGAGGATTTTGAGCGCTTTGCTGAAATGATTAGACCTATCTAGAGTGAAAATATTGAATCTGATAATATTGATGAAACTGATGATGAAGACTCTCCCTCTAATGAATATGAATCACCTGTTATTCCTGAGGGTTATGTTTTTGAAAAAGAAATTGTTTTAGCTATTTTAGCTTGCAAAGATAGATACGAACTCAAGAGGTTATTAGCTAAATGGAAGCAGCAATCTCTTAATGCTAGAATGAAACCAGACCCTGCTTTTGCTACTTCACCTATTTGTGTTACTGATAAGGATTATGAATTCTCTGTTGATCCTAATATAATTACTTTGGTTGAATCTGATCCTTTTCATGGCTATGAATCTGAAACTATTGTGGCGCATCTTACTAAATTAAATGATATAGCTACCCTGTTCACTAATGATGAGAAAACTCGTTACTTTTATATCCTTAAAATATTTTCGTTCTCATTAAAGGGTGATTCTAAGATATGGTTTAATTCCCTTGATCCTGGTTGTGTGCGTAGTCCCCAGGATACGATTTATTACTTCTCTCCTAAATATTTCCCTGCTCATAAGAAACAAGCTGCCTTAAAGGATATATATAATTTTGTGCAAATTATAGAAGACAGTCTCCCACAAGCTTGGGGGAGGCTTCTCCAATTACTAAATGCTTTGCCTGATCATGCTCTTAAGAAGAATGAAATACATGATATCTTTTATAATGGACTAACCGATGCTTCCAGAGATTACCTGGATAGTTGTGTTGGTTCTGTTTTCAGGGAAAGAACACCGGATGAAGCTGAAATTCTATTGAATAATATGTTGACAAATGAAAATAATTGGACACTTCCTGAGCCTATTCCTAAACCAACTCTGAAGAAAAGAGGTGTTCTGTTTCTCAATCCTGGAGATATGCAAGAGGCAAAGAAATCTATGAAAGAAAAAGGTATTAAAGCTGAAGATGTTAAGAATTTACCTCCTATTGAAGAAATACACGGTCTTAATTTACCGCCTGGTGAAGAAACATATGATCTTAATCCATTACCTATTGAAGAAACTCATGATCTTGATAACCCGACACAGGTAGTAAAGATAAATTCTCTCTATGGATATGATAAAGCTGAAATCCCATTTACTAAGTTTGCTAGCCCATGCTTAGATGAGTTTGATAAATTTATGGTTAAGCAAGAAGACTTTAATGCTTATTTTGGTAGACAATTGAAATATAATTCAAATATGCTTGAACACTTGGGTGATTATATGGCTAATGTCAAAGGTGAACTTAAACTTATTAGTAAACATGCTTCTATGGTTACCACTCAAGTAGAACAAGTACTTAAGGCTCAAAATGATTTGCTCAATGAATTGAATAGTAAGAATAATGATAATGTTGTTAGAGTTATGACTAGAGGCGGTAGAATGACTCAGGAACCTTTGTATCCTGAAGGCCACCCTAAGAGAATTGATCAAGATTCTCAGAGAAATAATATAGATGCACCTAGTCCTTCTAAAAGGAAGAAAAAGAAAAACGATAGGACTTTGCATGCTTCTAGTGAACCTATTGCTCAGCCACCTGAGAATCCAAATGATATTTATATTTCTGATGCTGAAACACAATCTGGTAATGAACCTGAAACTAGGGATAATAATAATGTTCATGATGATACTCAACCTAGTAATGATAATTATATAGAAATTGAACCTGTTGTTGATCTTGATAACCCACAATCAAAGAATCAACGTTATGATAAGAAAGACTTTGTTGCTAGGAAACATGGTAAAGAAAGAGAACCATGGGTTCAGAAACCCATGCCTTTTCCTCCCAAACCATCCAAGAAAAAGGATGATGAGGATTTTGAGCGCTTTGCTGAAATGATTAGACCTATCTAGAGTGAAAATATTGAATCTGATAATATTGATGAAACTGATGATGAAGACTCTCCCTCTAATGAATATGAATCACCTGTTATTCCTGAGGGTTATGTTTTTGAAAAAGAAATTGTTTTAGCTATTTTAGCTTGCAAAGATAGATACGAACTCAAGAGGTTATTAGCTAAATGGAAGCAGCAATCTCTTAATGCTAGAATGAAACCAGACCCTGCTTTTGCTACTTCACCTATTTGTGTTACTGATAAGGATTATGAATTCTCTGTTGATCCTAATATAATTACTTTGGTTGAATCTGATCCTTTTCATGGCTATGAATCTGAAACTATTGTGGCGCATCTTACTAAATTAAATGATATAGCTACCCTGTTCACTAATGATGAGAAAACTCGTTACTTTTATATCCTTAAAATATTTTCGTTCTCATTAAAGGGTGATTCTAAGATATGGTTTAATTCCCTTGATCCTGGTTGTGTGCGTAGTCCCCAGGATACGATTTATTACTTCTCTCCTAAATATTTCCCTGCTCATAAGAAACAAGCTGCCTTAAAGGATATATATAATTTTGTGCAAATTATAGAAGAGAGTCTCCCACAAGCTTGGGGGAGGTTTCTCCAATTACTAAATGCTTTGCCTGATCATGCTCTTAAGAAAAATGAAATACTTGATATCTTTTAAAATGGACTAACTGATGCTTCCAGAGATTACCTAGATAGTTGTGTTGGTTCTGTTTTCAGGGAAAGAACACCGGATGAAGCTGAAGTTCTATTGAATAATATGTTGACAAATGAAAATAATTGGACACTTCCTGAGCCTATTCCTAAACCAACTCTGAAGAAAAGAGGTGTTCTGTTTCTCAATCCTGAAGATATGCAAGAGGCAAAGAAATCTATGAAAGAAAAAGGTATTAAAGCTGAAGATGTTAAGAATTTACCTCCTATTGAAGAAATACACGGTCTTAATTTACCGCCTGGTGAAGAAACATATGATCTTAATCCATTACCTGTTGAAGAAACTCATGATCTTGATAATCCGACACAGGTAGTAAAGATAAATTCTCTCTATAGATATGATAAGCTGAAATCCCATTTACTAAGTTTGCTAGCCCATGCTTAGATGAGTTTGATAAATTTATGGTTAAGCAAGAAGACTTTAATGCTTATTTTGGTAGACAGTTGAAATATAATTCAAATATGCTTGAACACTTGGGTGATTATATGGCTAATGTAAAAGGTGAACTTAAACTTATTAGTAAACATGCTTCTATGGTTACCACTCAAGTAGAACAAGTACTTAAGGCTCAAAATGATTTGCTCAATGAATTGAATAGTAAGAATAATGATAATGTTGTTAGAGTTATGAATAGGGGTGGTAGAATGACTCAGGAACCTTTGTATCCTAAAGGCCACCCTAAGAGAATTGATCAAGATTCTCAGAGAAATAATATAGATGCACCTAGTCCTTCTAAAAGGAAGAAAAAGAAAAATGATAGGACTTTGCATGCTTCTAGTGAACCTATTGCTCAACCACCTGAGAATCCAAATGATATTTATATTTCTGATGCTGAAACACAATCTGGTAATGAACCTGAAACTAGGGATAATAATAATGTTCATGATGATACTCAACCTAGTAATGATAATTATATAGAAATTGAACCTGTTGTTGATCTTGATAACCCACAATCAAAGAATCAACGTTATGATAAGAAAGACTTTGTTGCTAGGAAACATGGTAAAGAAAGAGAACCATGGGTTCAGAAACCCATGCCTTTTCCTCCCAAACCATCCAAGAAAAAGGATGATGAGGATTTTGAGCGCTTTGCTGAAATGATTAGACCTATCTAGAGTGAAAATATTGAATCTGATAATATTGATGAAACTGATGATGAAGACTCTCCCTCTAATGAATATGAATCACCTGTTATTCCTGAGGGTTATGTTTTTGAAAAAGAAATTGTTTTAGCTATTTTAGCTTGCAAAGATAGATACGAACTCAAGAGGTTATTAGCTAAATGGAAGCAGCAATATCTTAATGCTAGAATGAAACCAGACCCTGCTTTTGCTACTTCACCTATTTGTGTTACTGATAAGGATTATGAATTCTCTGTTGATCCTAATATAATTACTTTGGTTGAATCTGATCCTTTTCATGGCTATGAATCTGAAACTATTGTGGCACATCTTACTAAATTAAATGATATAGCTACCCTGTTCACTAATGATGAGAGAACTCGTTACTTTTATATCCTTAAAATATTTTCATTCTCATTAAAGGATGATTCTAAGATATGGTTTAATTCTCTTGATCCTGGTTGTGTGCGTAGTCCCCACGATATGATTTATTACTTCTTTGCTAAATATTTCCCTGCTCATAAGAAACAAGTTGCCTTAAATGATATATATAATTTTGTGCAAATTATAGAAGAGAGTCTCCCACAAGCTTGGGGGAGGCTTCTCCAATTACTAAATGCTTTGCCTGATCATGCTCTTAAGAAAAATGAAATACTTGATATATTTTATAATGGACTAACTGATGCTTCCAGAGATTACCTAGATAGTTGTGTTGGTTCTGTTTTCAGGGAAAGAACACCGGATGAAGCTGAAGTTCTATTGAATAATATGTTGACAAATGAAAATAATTGGACACTTCCTGAGCCTATTCCTAAACCAACTCTGAAGAAAAGAGGTGTTCTGTTTCTCAATCCTGAAGATATGCAAGAGGCAAAGAAATCTATGAAAGAAAAAGGTATTAAAGCTGAAGATGTTAAGAATTTACCTCCTATTGAAGAAATACACGGTCTTAATTTACCGCCTGGTGAAGAAACATATGATCTTAATCCATTACCTATTGAAGAAACTCATGATCTTGATAATCCGACATAGGTAGTAAAGATAAATTCTCTCTATAGATATGATAAAGCTGAAATCCCATTTACTAAGTTTGCTAGCCCATGCTTAGATGAGTTTGATAAATTTATGGTTAAGCAAGAAGACTTTAATGCTTATTTTGGTAGACAGTTGAAATATAATTCAAATATGCTTGAACACTTGGGTGATTATATGGCTAATATCAAAGCTGAACTTAAACTTATTAGTAAACATGCTTCTATGGTTACCACTCAAGTAGAACAAGTACTTAAGGCTCAAAATGATTTGCTCAATGAATTGAATGGTAAGAATAATTATAATGTTGTTAGAGTTATGACTAGAGGTGGTAGAATGACTCAGGAACCTTTGTATCCTGAAGGCCACCCTAAGAGAATTGATCAAGATTCTCAGAGAAATAATATAGATGCACCTAGTCATTCTAAAAGGAAGAAAAAGAAAAATGATAGGACTTTGCATGCTTCTAGAGAACCTATTGCTCAACCACCTGAGAATCCAAATGATATTTCTATTTCTCATGCTGAAACACAATCTGGTAATGAACCTGAAACTAGTGATAATTATAATGTACATGATGATGCTCAACCTAGTAATGATAATGATATAGAAATTGAACCTGCTGTTGATCTTGATAACCCACAATCAAAGAATCAACGTTATGATAAGAAAGACTTTGTTGCTAGGAAACTTGGTAAAGAAAGAGAACCATGGGTTCAGAAACCCATGCCTTTTCCTCCCAAACCATCCAAGAAAAAGGATGATGAGGATTTTGAGCGCTTTGCTAAAATGATTAGACCTATCTTTTTGCGTATCCGATTAACTGATATGCTTAAACTGAATCCTTATGCTAAGTATATGAAAGAAATTGTTACAAATAAGAGAAAGATACCGGAAGCTAAAATTTCCACCATGCTTGCTAATTATACTTTTAAGGGTGGAATACGCAAGAAACTTGGATATCCAGGAGTACCAACTATACCGTGCTCCATTAAAGGAAATTATGTTAAAACTGCTTTATGTGATCTTGGAGCCGGTGTTAGTGTTATGCCTCTCTCTTTATATCGTAGACTTGATTTGAATAATTTGACACCTACTTAAATATCTTTGCAAATGGATGATAAATCAACTGCTATACCTGTCGGTATTTGTGAGGATGTGCCTGTTATAGTTGCAAATGTTACTATTTTAACGGACTTTGTTATTCTTGATATTCCCGAGGACGATAGTATGCCTATTATTCTTGGAAGACCCTTTTTGAATATGGCAGGGGCTGTTATTGATTGCACTAAAGGCAATGTCAGTTTTCATGTTAATGGTAATGAGCATACAATACACTTTCCGAGGAAACAACCTCAACTTCATAGTATAAACTCTATTGGAAAATTCCATCGATTATATTTGGAGGTTTTGAATTTCCTCTTCCTACTGTCAAGAAGAAATATGATATTCTTATTATTGGGGATGTGCATATCCCTATTGAGGTAACATAGTGTTATTCGAAATTTCTCTGGTTACATGTTATTCGGAATGAGTTCGTTAACAAGACTTGATCAACCTTGTTACTGGATTCCTTTTGATGAGCATGAGATGGATGAAACTAGAAGGCACAACCTTCTGTGCCCTCCTTTTACTTTCTGTTATTTATATTAAATAAAATAAAAATAGAATTTCTCTGTCTGTTATCTAAATTATCCCTGCAATATAAAAATACCCCGAAAATAAAAGTTCTCCAAATGCCCTGAAATTTAAATATGATTTTTTCTGGAATATTTGAGAATATTTGGCACTGAGAACACAACACGGGGAGCATCCACCTGGCCACGAGGGTGGAGGGCGCGCCCCCCTGCCTCGTGGGCCCATGGTGACCCTCCTCCACTTATTCCTGCACCCACACACTCCTTATTCCTCCCACAAACACAAATATCCAGCTCAAACCAGAGTCCAAACTCATTTTGCTGTCATTTTCGATCTCCTTGCTCAAAGCACCTCTCGCAAAACTGCTTGGGGAGATTGTTCCTTGGTATCCCTGTTCTTGAGCTTGCATGTCAAATTTATGTGGTTCCAAGTAGTTTTGATGCATGATATAGGCTCTAGGCACTTGTAGGAGTAGTTGCTATCAATTTCATTGAGTTTGGTTTACTTTTATTTTGAAGCTACTAAAAATTTCAGAAATTTTTCAGAGGAAGAAATATGTTTAGGAAAATGTACCAAGGTGGCTCTTCAAGGAAAAAAGAGCCCAGGCTTGCAATGCTGATGCTGATGAAGAGCCACCAAGAGACGCTCTAGTGCGTCCTTGTGAATGGCCTTCGGAAAACTTTATGGATCGAGCGGGAATTAAGGAAGAATTTAACGCATATTTTTGTAACGCTGATCTTGTGAGCTTCGAGGAAGAAAAGTGCCGCCAGTATCACTATCTCACTAGTTCCTTTGTGCGGAGGCAAAAGGAAGATATGTTATTACCAGAGAGGAGGCAGATGAGTACGAGAGGAGGGCGGAGGCCGCTCGTCGCCATGCTACAGCTCAGGAGGCGATAGCCGCTGCATCTCAGTAAGACCCCAACTATTATTATGGATATCCGCCAGGCCAGCCGTGGCCATAGACCAACTTAGGCCAAAAGCCTAAGCTTGGGGGAGTACGTATTTCCCACCGACATTATATTCATGTTCACACACTCATTGCTAGATGACGGTGCTCATACTTTTTCATTGTATCATCCATGCTAGTTTATTTTCCTTTTTTATGCTTTCTTCTTGTGTGTTTAATAAACCTTAAGAAAAACCAAAAAAATTAGTTGTAGCTTTTAATTAGTTTACTTTCCATGCTTGTAGTAGTAATTAAAAAGAAAACCCAAAATGATTTCCTGTTCTTCTTTTGCTTGTCGGGACCTTTCCCGTGTAAATAGTTTTATTTCTTTTCTTTGCTTTGGGGGTCGATAGGAGAAGACCATAATTAAATTGTTGAAGTAGCTCTTATATGCATTATTGTTGATGTAACAAAAGAGCCCATATTGCCTTGTCTTCTCCTATCTATTGAATGCTTGCAGATTCCAGCTTAGTCCAATGCATGTGCACTATTATTATTATCCACATCATTCGGTCGTGCAAGCGAAAGGCAATTATGACGATATATGATGGACTGACTGAGATGAGAAAAGCTGGTATGAACTCGACCTCTTTTGTTTTTGTAAATATGATTAGTTCATCGTTCCTGATTCAACCTATTATGAATAAACGCGTTTGCAATGACAACTAGAGATCATAGTTTCTTGTGACATGCTTCATTAGCTAGGAGCTTGTAATGGTTTGCCTTGCATGCCAACATGCTATTAAAATGGTTGTGATGTGGTATGATAGGGTCCTCCTCTGAATGATTTAAGTGACTTGACTTGGCACATGTTCACGCATGTAGTTGAAACAAAATCAACATAGCCTTCACGATATTTATGTTCATGGTAGATTATATCCTACTCATGCTTGCATTCGGTGTTGATTAATTTTAATGCATGTTCATGACTGTTGTCGCTCTCTAGCTGGTCGCTTCCCAGTATTTTGCTAGCCTTCACCTACACTAAGCGGGAATACTGCTTGTGCATCCAACTCCATAAACCCCAAAGTTATTACATATGAGTCCACCATACCTACCCATATACGGTATCTACCTGCCGTTCCAAGTAAATTTGTATGTGCCAAACTCTAAACCTTCAAATAAATATCCTGTTTTGTATGCCCGAATAGCTCATGTATCAACTAGGGCTGTCCGTATCTTCCATGTTAGGCGGGTTATTCTCAAGAGGAGTGGACTCCGCTCCTCACTCACGAGAAAATGGTTGGTCACCGGGATGCCCAGTCCCATGCTTTATGCAAACTAAATCAAAATAATTGCAAACAAAACTCCCCCTGGGACTCTTGTTAGTTGGAGGCACTCGTTGTTTCGAGCAAGCCATGGATTGATGCTTGTTGGTGGATGGGGAGTATAAACTTTACCATTCTGTTTGGGAACCGCCTATAATGTGTGTAGCATGGAAGATATCGCCATCTCTTGGTTGTTATGTTGACAATGAAAGTATACCGCTCAAAATATTATTCACCTCTATTTCCAAACTGAGCTCTGGCACCTCTACAAATCCCTGCTTCCCTCTGTGAATGGCCTATCTATTTACTTTTATGTTGAGTCATCATCCTCTTATTAAAAGCACCAGTTGGAGAGCACCACTGTCATTTGCATTCATTACTGTTAGTTTACATTGAGTATGACTTGAATGGATCTCTTTTACCATGAATTACAATGTTTAGTCAGTCCTTGATCTTTAAAGGTGCACTGCATTTATGTTTTGCGGTCTCAGAAAGGGCTAGCGAGATACCATCTTGTTATATCATATTATGATTGTTTTGAGAAAGTGTTGTCATCCGAGATTTATTATTATTGCTCGCTAGTTGATTATGCCATTGATATGAGTAAACATGAGACCTATGCGTTATTGTGAATATGGTTAGTTCATAATCTTTGCTGAAAACTTGAATGCTGGCTTTACATATTTACAACAACAAGAGCAAATAGAGTTTGTAAAAGTTTTTCTTTATCACTTTCATTTTGTCAACTGAATTCCCTGAGGACAAGGAAAGGTTTAAGCTTGGGGGAGTTGATACGTCTCCGTCGTATCTACTTTTCCAAACACTTTTGCCCTTGTTTTGGACTCTAACTTGCATGATTTGAATGGAACTAACCCGAACTGATGTTGTTTTCAGCAGGATTACCATGGTGTTATTTATGTGCAAAAACAAAAGTTCTCAGAGTGACCTGAAACTTCATGGAATATCTTTTTTGAAATAATAAAAAATCCTTGCAAAAGATGAAGAACAGGGGGCCCACACCCTAGCCATGAGGGTGGGGGCACGCCTGCCCCCCAGGGCGCTCCCCCTACCTCGTGGGCCCCCTGGAGATCCTCCGACCTCAACTCCAACTCTATATATTTGGTTTCGGAGAGGAAAAAATCAAGGAGAAGGATTCATCGCATTTTACGATACAGAGCCGCCGTCAAGCCCTAAAACCTCTCGGGAGGGCTGATCTGGAGTCCGTTCGGGGCTCCGGAGAGGGGAATCCGTTGCCATCGTCATCATCAACCATCCTACATCACCAATTTCATGATGCTCACCGCCGTGCATGAGTAATTCCATCGTAGGCTTGCTGGACGGTGATGGGTTGGATGAGATTTATCATGTAATCGAGTTAGTTTTGTTAGGGTTTGATCCCTAGTATCCACTATGTTCTGAGATTGATGTTGCTATGACTTTGCTATGCTTAATGCTTGTCACTAGGGCCCGAGTGCCATGATTTCAGATCTGAACCTATTATGTTTTCATCAATATATGAGAGTTCTTGATCCTATCTTGCAAGTCTATAGTCACCTATTATGTGTTATGATCCGTTAACCCCGAAGTGACAATAATCAGGATACTTACCGGTAATGACCGTAGTTTGAGGAGTTCATGTATTCACTATGTGTTAATGCTTTGGTCTGGTACTCTATTAAAAGGAGGCCTTAATATCCCTTAGTTTCCGCTAGGACCCTGCTGCCACAAGAGGGTAGGACAAAAGATGCCATGCAAGTTCTTTTCCATAAGCACGTATGACTATATTCGAAATACATGCCTACATTACATTGATGAATTGGAGCTAGTTCTGTGTCACCCTAGGTTATGACTGTTACATGATGAACCGCATCCGGCATAATTCTCTATCACCGATCCATTGCCTACGAGTTTTCCATATATTGTTCTTCGCTTATTTACTTTTCCGCTGCTATTGCTATCATCACTACAAAATACCAAAAACATTACTTTTGCTATCATTACATTTTGCTATCGTTACCACTACTATCATACTCCCTCCGTTCCTTGATATAGGGTGTATAGTTTTTTGTGAAAAAATTCAGATTGTAAGGTGTATTCCTTTAGTTGACTCTTTTACCCCTACAAAAGCTACAACCCACGCATGACCTTCCTAGAAAAAAGGAGAAGGCAAATCCCCATCTCGTATATGATGTGCATGCGTGCTGTAGTTTTGTTAGGAAAGAGAAGATTGCATGCACTAGTGCATATCCCGCCGGGCTATTTATAGAGAAAAATCTTCTACCGTCCTTTTATTCATTCTTTTGTGTGAACCAATCTGTCCGCCTCTCTTTTTCGCTCACATGGAGAACCAGGATACCAAGCCAGTGGACTGTGCTCCCAAGGATGGGGAGAAGGTGAAGCCTCTGACTTCCATTCCATCAGGAAAAGATGAGACGAAGCCGGCGGCCATGCCATGCTTGGAGTGTCATCAAGTGGCTGGAACAATGAAGGACCCAGTAATTAATTGGCTGACAAACATGGGTTCGTACGTGTGTTCGGGCTGCGGCGAGACTCGAGTTTTGTTCGAGCCACCGTCAAACGAATCTTCACCGAGCAACTCCGAGAATAAATGCAGTGACGATGAAGAGCATGGAAGCGACTCGGATGCGGGATTCAAAATTAGGGAGTTTGTGAAAATGAAGTACACGTCCGCGGACATGTAATAGTTGATCGACAACATAAATAAATTTATCGTGGTACCTCCATTTTGTTGATCTTTTGCATAAATAAATTTACTGTGGTACCTCTATTTTGTGGATCTTTTGTCCGAGTACTTCTATTGTTGCGAGTGACTGTAAAAAAAGCATGAAGCCAAGATTATTGAAACATTGCCATCCGGTTACATTATTCAATCCAACTGAAGAAACCCATCCACTAAAGATTATTGATGACACTGTCGTATACTCTACTAAATTTGATTACATTATTCAATACCATTGCACGGCAAACACTAAGAATTGAATGGCGATCACTAAACATCAGGTAGGGATTCAATGGCATCATTAACAATGTTTGCAGCACATTGTAGTGCCACCGGGAGATCGCCGAGCCTCTCTCTCACAGCCTTGCGCATGTGCGGAACTTTGTAGCGGTTTCCTCCAAATTGCTTCAAGACTTCTATCATGCAGGATTGGAGAGTGAGGAAAATTATGTTGCTTCTCTCAGTTGGATACTCACCGAATGCCTGCTGCACCTTCAACACAATGTCCTCAATAGAACCTGCACAAATTGACAAATTCAGTGCAACTCAAAATTAATCGTATTCAAAAATTTCTAAGTTCTAGTAATACCTAGAGACAACTTCTGAAAAAGAGCCTGGAGTGCTGCAAAAAAACCTAAATCTATAATATTTAGGTCAGGGGAGTTTGGAGGCTGGCATGTGAGATGGATGTCCCATCCTTCAGCTTGAGCCGCGGCGACAAACTCTGGATCATCTAAAGGGATGTGGGTCTTTGCATTATCCTGCTGTACATATATTGGCATGCCACGCTCAGCCGGAGGCCATCTCGCCCTTATGGCGGGAATAAGAAAATTAATCATGTACTCCCGGAATACATTTTGAGTAACCGCGGGGAGTACTTTGGTGACCTGCGCAATGCAAACAATTAGTCACCATGTTAGATATACTTTGTGGATCAAAAACAAATTACTCATCATGCAAATACAGCACTCATTACCATGGTTCCAGCATCTCTGTTCTTGCTTTTTCTCTTTGCCGCTTCTTGGTATGTGAAGGGCCAAATCCCAAGTTTTCCATCAAAAATCATCGTGCCGTTCGCATCAAAGCGTGGCCGAGCGACCGCAGCCAAAAACAACACCTACACAAGAATATCTACTATCATGCCAATCTTAACAATACAAATATTGAAATTAAAGAAAAAACACATTTCTGACCTTCTCAATGAAATTTTTGCTTTGCGTGCTATGGTATGGATCTTCTTCATCGATTGCCAAATAGTAATTCTGGCTACCGCGTGAACGGTAGAACCATTTCTCGTCAATGTGAATGACGTTGTACATCTCTTTGAATTTGGGATCCTGAGGAACAGTATGCTCATCAAACATTAACAAGCAAAACCTTACTCGTCCTACCTTGTTTTCATCCGTCAATGTGGATTTGATGGCATTTGTGTGACGCCTCAACAGGCCCTCCTTCAAACGATGCCATAATGTCGTCTTTGCCATGTGCAACTCGTTTGCCAAATCTTTAAGAGTTGTTCTTTTCCTCAAATACACTTGTTTGATAACCTCTGGATCGAATTCTATCCTCTTGCGGCCGCAGTTTTTTGCCCGTTTGTTTTCCAGTGCGTGTATTCCACCGGCTTCCTTGCATTTCTTCCACCAGTTTTGCATTGTCCGCTGAGGTATGCCTGTAAGGTCAGACACCTCTTTGGACACTCCTGGACTCAATACCCCAGCTTTGGTCCTCTCTAGAACCATAGCATATACAGTATGCTTCTCATGGAGTTGATACCACCTTCTTTTCCTAATCATTGTACCATTGGCATCTGCAGATTATATTGATGATTAAGCAATGTTCATTGTGCACCTATAGATTAAATTGATGATTAAACAATGTTGGTTACAGTTTACCTGAGGCTCCTCCATTCCCATCGCCTTCCACATTGGTATCTTCCTCTTGTTCTTGTTCTACATGCTCCTCAGAATCACCAAGTTCAGCATTCTCTTGTGCTTCTGCAATCAAAATTATGCTTACAAATTTGGCATATGCAGCACTGAGATTATAAAAGGTGAATATGTACGAAAGTAGCACCAGGAACATGTGATCTGCATGTACGCATGATCTACATGTACAGCTGATATGCATCTACACATGATCTTCTTGTACTGATCCTACTAGCATGATTAACTAGCATGATGTTCAGATTATGGACTACCTTGAGTTGGACTAAGATTCCTACTCTCCTAGTCCTACACCTGATGAACTACACATAATCTAATCAGTTATGGTCAATATCTACACTATCGTACTGCTGTATCTAATCAGAGCAGAACTACTACTGCATGTAATCAGGATGTATCAGGAGTATAACTGTTGCATCAAATCAGTTATGGACATGAACGACACCATGAAAAAACACTGCAACACCAATATTCAGAATATGGACGACG
This sequence comes from Triticum urartu, assembly GCF_056163025.1. NCBI lineage: Eukaryota > Viridiplantae > Streptophyta > Magnoliopsida > Poales > Poaceae > Triticum > Triticum urartu. The sequence continues at coordinate 435,144,637 of NC_141877.1, read as the reverse complement.
TACGTACCTTGAGTTGGACAGTGAACAGGCCACCTAGTCACCGGATTAGGGCCACGCCTTGACCCCGCAAGTCCAAGCCGGTGTCCACCGCGTGCATGCCCGTCGTCCTCCCTGCTGCCTCCCTCACTGTTTCCTCCCGCCATTGCTCGGTTGACGACTGAACCTACACGCTGAGCAAGTCCTGATCGGCCTATGCCTCCTCGTCCAAGTCCTGACCGAACAACGTTTCCTCATCCATGTCCCACGCCCGAACCCCTTACTACTCCACCTGCTAGGCCAAGCCTTCGTCCCCGACGTTGATGGGAACTCTCTGCCAGGTCTTCATCTATGATGACACCAGAACTCAATCAGCTAGGGAAGAACGAATGCAAGAACGGATGAACCAAATTGGACATACCTTGGTCGGATACGACCCACTCGTAGTCGTAGTTCAACTCGGCCGCATCCTCCTCCGCCTCGTTGCCAAGGCCATCCCAGTTGATCCACTCGTAGCGGCGACCAGCCATTGGAGATGGCGACCGGGAAAGAGAGATGGCGAGCGGGGACAGGGATGGCGATCGGGAGAGAGAATGATGAGATGGCTAGGTTGGGAGGGGAGGATTTATAGCCCCATCTTCTCCAATTTCAAAACGAAAATTTTCACATAGTGGCACCATTGTCTTTCCCTCCCCTGCTGAAAATTTTCCGTGAGCAAAATCTTCCGGAATTTTGAATTTGGCCGAGGCTTTTGCCTTTATGCAGCGCGGGAGAGAGTAAAGAAGCTGCGCGCGCTCGCTCGCTCGCGGGAAAATGCGCGGGGACGATGGAGAGGTAGCGATAAGGGGAGAATAAGTCAGAGAGATATTGTGGGATTTGTGTTGGGATTAATAAGGAAGAAAACTGCCAGCGATAGAGAGGATCGTGATTTGCCTGATTTTCTCTCTAGTCTCACGTGTTTGCGCCAGGGGCTTTTACGTCGAAAACCAACAAAATTTCCCCTCCCAGCCCATGTGTTAATATTCGTGCAAAAAAACTATACACCCTATATCAAGGAACGGAGGGAGTATTACTTTGCTACTAAATACTTTGATGCAGATATTAAGTTTCTAGGTGTGGTTGAATTGACAACTCAGCTGCTAATACTTGAGAATATTCTTTGGCTCCCCTTGTGTCGAATCAATAAATTTGGGTTGAATACTCTACCCTGGAAAACTGTTGCGATCCCCTATACTTGTGGGTTATCAGGACCCACCAGAAGGGCCTCTGTATTTCGTGAAAAAAACATTCCCCCTGCTGACATCTCGTATCCACCAGCTATTACACACAAAAATAATGAATATCCCCGCTGCTAGGTCGGTCCCACCATATTTGGAGGCTGACTTGTGGGCCTACTAAGTTGACGCGGATGCAGGGATTTGTTAACTTAGTCAATATAAACGATTCTAGCATCGACCGTCATGCTTCTTCAACCTCTGGTCTTCTTGCTCCAGCTGCTCAAACCAGCATCGACCGTGTCGCCTGCTCCTGCCTCCCGTGACTGGCTGTGCTACCACGTAGGCCTCGCCGCCCCACCCTACTCCCGCCGCTGGCCAGGCCTTCCCTCTACTCACCCACACCCTGTATTATTCTCTGGAGACGGCAGCATCACACCACAGCTGAACCAATCAACCCTCGTACTCCTCTCCGCGTGGGCATCCACTTCCGCGTCTTCCCCGGCTCCGCGTCGTCCCCTTTCTAGGCCTCGCCATTGTCCACCGCCTTGGTGCTGTCGGCGCGGAGTGGTCAATGTGGTCAAGGAACGACTTATATCAGAAGAGTACTGTACGTGGAGAGGCTGACAGCTGGGTCCATGGCCGTAGCAAGGAAGTGCAACCCTATTATGCTTAAAATAATGATTCCTCCACCTGACAGCAGGGACCTACCGGACGGGCCACCGTATTTCATGCAAAAAATATTTCCCCCCTGACTGCTGGGACACACGAGCTACATCTTCGCACACAAGGAACTGCCTCATTATCCTCCTTGACAGTCGGGACCCACCTGGCCGAAGTGTACGTATCGTTGTCATTCTGGTCGCGAACATGTACGTACATACGATCGGTCTGTCTGCAGGATGCAGCGATGAACCGTGGCCGAGTAAGGAAGGGCACGTATCGTAGTAGAGGCGTGGACGTAGCATCTACACATACGTATAGCCACGGTGCAAGAAAGTAAATACGGCCACGTATGTACATATGGGCGGGGTCTCGAACGCCTACTCGCACACACGTACAGTCGGGGCTCGTGTACATGGAGAGGCAGCAACGGCGTCCTGTTCATCGGCAGCCAACCGGCTGGGTCAGAATGGAGAAACTGCATCATCGTGTTCATCGGGAGGTAACCGAATGTGTCATGTCCATCGGGAGCCAACCGGTTTGGACGGAACAGCCGAAATGAGGCCTAGCGTACCGCAGAACGGAGGAAACAGCCTTGTGTTCGACCGCATATGGTAGAAACATGATCTTGTTCACCAGGAGGGGTGTGGTGTACTGCAAAACGAAGGAAACGAACTTCTCTTGGACCTCCTACGATCGAAACGGGGTCATGTTGATCAAGAAGGGTGTGGTGTACCGCAAAACGGAGGAAACAGACTTCTCTTCAACCTCCTATGGTTGAAACGGGGGTCCTGTTCATCGGGAGGGGTGTCGCGTACCGCAAAACGGGACTCCATGGACTACTGTTCATCCACCATCTACTGCCTCCACAGGCTACTATTCATCCACCGTCGACCTCCTCCAGCCTCCACCTGCGACTGTTCATCCATGGCGTCTCCCTCCTGCCTCCACCAGCCACTGTTCATCCACGGGCTCCTGTTCATCCAGCCTCCACGGCTCCTCCACCGGCTACTATTCAACCAGCCCTCTCCACGGGGTCCTGTTCAACCACCCCTCCATGAGCTACTGTTCATCCACCCCTCCACCGGCTACTGTTCAACCAGCCCTCCACTGGTTGCTGTTCATCCAGCCCTCCACGGGTCCTGTTCATCCACCTCTAACCGGCTCGATTGGGGTCCTATTCATCCAACCCCCACCGGGAACTGTTCATCCAACCCCCACCAACGCTCACCGTTCATCAAGAGGTAGCAGGTTCGATCGGCTTCAGTTAGCAGCAGTAGCGAAGGAATCGCTCTATTGGGTTCAGTAACGCGTAGCCTGCAATGCAATGCAATCGATCATAACCCCATGTTCAAAACATCCATGCTTCCCCCTCTTCTCTTCGGTAGACCCCGAGACCGACGCTGCTCCCGTGTACAACTAAACCTCTGACGTCCAGCCACTTGTAGCAGAGCTTCCAGGCAAGCAAAGCCCCCTTGGTCATTCCTATATCGCCCATTCTTTCTCTCTCATGCTTGAATTAGATTTTGCTACTGTTGTTCAATAGCTCCTACTGTGTTGCATAGCCTACTTTTGTAACCTGCTATTGTCACTTTACCTCTATCATTAGTGATCCATCAGTGACCCCTCACCTTGTCCCTATTGCCCCCGCTTTATTATCGGATGTTTCGATCAACGTGATCGAGGTGCAGAGACCGACACATTACCGCACACCCCCTTAGTTGTACGACTCTGTAGAGCTACTATCGAGTGCCGAGGGTGATACCTCATAATGCACTCCTGATGATACCTCTGTAGTGTAGCTAATCGGTCGTGGCTTACGGAGGGTGATTCCTCCTTCACCACTCCAGATAACGACTCTGTCATGCAACACCTCAAGTGTGAACCCCTCGAGGGAGATTCCTCCAAGTTCACCTTGACAGTCACATCAAGTGGGAATCCATTGAGGGTGATGTAAGACCCCCGGTGTCATGCTATAGTAATCCCTGAGTTCAAGCTAATCATTTTGCTAAGACAATGCTTAGTCACTTTGATCAATATCTCATTTGAAACTCCTTCACTGAATTCAAATTCAATTTGCACCTGAAATATGAAGTTTGATACGTACATTTTGCATCATGTTTTCTTACTATTATTTATAATATTTTTATTTGTAATAATGCATTTTGGAGTAATTCTAATGCATTTTCTCTCATAATATGTAAGGTATACACAAAGAGGGAGAATTCCGGCGGCTGGAAACCTGGACCTGAAAAAGCTACGTCAGGCTACCTATTCTACATAACTCCAAATGATATGAAACTTCACGAGGATTTTTTATGGAATATTCAAGAATTACTGGAGCAAATAACTACCGGAGGGGGCCCACCAGGTGGGCACAACCCACCTGGGTGCGCCAGGGAGCCCAGGCGCGCCCTCCTGGGTTGTGCTCACCCAGGCCCACCTCCGGTGCCCATCTCTTGGTATATAGGTCATTTTGACCTAGAAAAAATAAGGAGAGGACTTTCAGGATGGAGCGCCGCCCCCTCGAGGCGGAACTTGGGCAGGAGCAGTTTTGCCCTCCGGCAGAGCGATTCCGCCGGAGGAACTTCCCTCCTGGAGGGGGAAATCATCGTCATCATCAACAACAACAACCCTCCCATCTTGGGGAGGGCAATCTCCATCAATATCTTCAACAACACCATCTCATCTCAAACCCTATTCATCTCTTGTGTTCAATCTTGTTACCGGAACTATAGATTGGTGCTTGTGGATGACTAGTAGTGTCGATTACATCTTGTAGTTGATTACTATATGGTCTATTTGGTGGTAGATTATATGTTTAGATCCAATATGCTATTTAATACTCCTCTGATCATGAGCATGTTTATCATTTGTGAGTAGTTAATTTTGTTCTTGAGGTCACGGGAGAAATCATGTTGCAAGTAATCATGTGAACTTGGTATGTGTTTGATATTTTGATAGTATGTATGTTGTGATTCCCTTAGTGGTGTCATGTGAACGTCGACTACATGACACTTCACCATATTTGGTCCTAAGGGAATGCATTGTGGAGTAGCAATTAGATGATGGGTTGTGAGAGTGACAGAAGCTTAAAGCCCAGTTTATGCGTTATTCCGTAAGGGACCGGTTGGATCCAAAAGTTTAATGCTATGGTTAGAATTTATTCTTAATACTTTTCTCATAGTTGCGGATGCTTGCGGGAGGGTTAATCATAAGTAGGAGGTTTGTTCAAGTAAGAAGAGCACCTAAGCACCAGTCCACCCACATATCAAATTATCAAAGTAGCGAACACGAATTAAACCAACATGATGGAAGTGACTAGATGAAATTCCCGTGTACCCTCAAGAATTCTTTGCTTATCATAAGAGACCGTTTTGGCCTGTCCTTTGCCTCAAAAGGATTGGGCTACATTGCTGCACTTTTGCTACTACTATCGTTACTTGCTCGTTACAAATTATCTTGCTATCAAACTAATCCGCTACTTACAATTTCAGCACTTGCACACATTACCTTGCTGAAAGCCACTTGTCATTTCCTTCTACTCCTCGTTGGCTTCGACACTCTTACTTATCGAAAAGAGCTACAATTGATCCCCTATACTTCATCCCGATGACGTCCCTCGAACTCTTGATCCGACAAAGTGTTGAGGGAGAGTTCCGTCAGCACGACGGCGTCGTGACGGTGATGGTGAAGTGATTCGCGCAGGGCTTTGCCTAAGCACTACGTGAATATGACCGGAGGCATAAACTGTGGAGCAAGGTAGCCAAGGGGGTGCCCCAAGTAGGAGGAATCCTACTTGGGGTCCTCCCAATTCGAACTCCCCCTTTCCTATTCCTATTCGGAGTAGGAAGGGAAGAGGGGGAAGGGGGAATCCTATTCCCTTTTTCCTTTCCTCCTTCCCATTTTATACTCCAATTTGGCCAGCCCATATGGGGGGTGCACCAGCCCCTTAGGGGCTGGTCTGTCCCTCTCTTGGCCCATTAGGCACATGTAGTTTGTTGGGGGTTGCACGGAACCCCTTCCAGTGACCCGATACATACCCGATACCCCCGGAACACTTCCGGTGTCCGAATACTATCGTCCTATATATGAATCTTTACCTCTCGATTTCGAGACTCCTCGTCATGTCCGTGATATCATCCGGGACTCCAAACAACATTCGGTCACCAAATCACATAACTCATATAATACAAATCATCATCAAACTTTAAGCGTGCGGACCCTACGGGTTCGAGAACTATGTATACATGACCGAGACACCTCTTCGGTCAATAACCAATAGCGGAACATGGATGCTCATATTGGCTCCCACATATTCTACGAAGATCTTTGTCGGTCAAACTGTTATGACAGCATATGTTATTCCCTTTGTCATCGGTATGTTACTTGCCCGAGATCCGATCGTCAGTACCTCCATACCTAGTTCAATCTCGTTACCGGTAAGTCTCTTTACTCATTCCATAATGCATCATCCCACAACTAACTCATTAGTCACATTGCTTGCAAGGCTTATTATGATGTGCTTTACCGAGAGGGCCCAGAGATACCTCTCTGATACTTGGAGTGACAAATTCTAATCTCGATCTATGCCAACCCAACAAACACCTTCGGAGATACCTGTAGAGCATGTTTATAATCACCTAGTTATGTTGTGATGTTTGATAGCACACAAGGTATTCCTCTTGTATCTGGGAGTTGCATAATCTCATAGTCAAAGGAATATGTATAAGTCATGAAGAAAGTTGTAGCAATAAAACTAAACGATCAACATGCTAAACTAACGGATGGGTCATGTCCATCACATCATTCTCCTAATGATGTGATACCGTTCATCAAATGACAACACATGTCTATGGTTAGGAAACTTAACCATCTTTGATTAATGAGCTAGTCTAGTAGAGGCTTACTAGGGACACTATATTTTGTCTATGTATCCACACATGTATCAAGTTTCCGGTTAATACAATTCTAGCATGAATAATAAACATTTATCATGATATAAGGAAATATAAAATAACAACTTTATTAGTGCCTCTAGGGCATATTTCCTTTAGTCTCCCACTTGCACTAGAGTCAATAATCTAGTTCACATTGACATGTGATTTAACACTAATAGTTCACATATTTATGTGATTAACACCCATAGTTCACATCGCCATGTGGCCAACACCCAAAGGGTTTACTAGAGTCAATAATCTAGTTCACATCGCTATGTGATTAACACCCAAAGAGTACTAAGGTGTGATCCTTTTTTGCTTGTGAGAGAAGTTTAGTCAACGGGTCTGCCACATTCAGATCCGTATGTATTTTGCAAATTTTCTATTTCTATAATGCTTTGCATGGAGCTACTCTAGCTAATTGCTCCCACTTTCAATATGTATCCAAATTGAGACTCGGAGTCATCCAGATCGGTGTAAAAGCTTGCATCGACGTAACTCTTTACGACGAACTCTTTATCACCTCCATAACCGAGAAATATTCCCTTAGTCCTCTAAGGATAATTTTGACCGCTGTCCAGTGATCTACTCCTAGATCACTATGTACCCCCTTGCCAAACTCATAGCAAGGCACAAAACAGGTCTGGTACACAGTATGGCATACTTTATAGAACTTATGACTGAGGCATAGGGAATGAATTTCATTCTCTTTCTATCTTATGTCGTGATCGGGCTTTGAGTCTTACTCAACTTCACACTTTACAATACAGGCTAGAACTCCTTCTTTGACTGATCCATTTTGAACTCCTTCAAAATCTTGTCAAGGTGTGTGCTTTGCGAAAGTCTTGTTAAGCGTCTTGATCTATCTCTATAGATCTTGATGCCCAATACATAAGTTGATTTACCGAGGTCTTTCATTGAAGAATTGTTATTCAAGTATCCTTTTATGCTATCTAGAAATTCTATATCATTTCCAATCAACAATATGTCATCCACATATAATATCAGAAATGCTATAGAGCTCCCACTCACTTTCCTGCAAATACAGGCTTCACTTTAAGTCTGTATAAAACCATATACTTTGATCACCTCATCAAAACGTATATTCCAATTCCGAGATGCTTGCACTAGTCCATAGATGGATCGCTGGAGCTTGCACACTTTGTTAGCACCTTTAGGATCGACAAAACCTCTTGGTTGCATCATATACAACTCTTCTTTAAGAAATCCGTTAAGGAATGCAGTTTTGACATCCATTTGCCAGATTTCATAAAATGAGGCAATTGCTCACATGATTCGGGCAAACTTAAGCATCGCTACGAATGAGAAAATCTCATCATAGTCAACACCTTGAACTTGTCGAAAACCTTTTGCGACAAGTCGAGCTTTGTAGATAGTAACACTACCATCAGTGTCCATATTCCTCTTGAAGATCCATTTATTCTCAATGGCTTGCTGATCATCGGGCAAGTCCACCAAAGTCCACACTTTGTTCTCATACATGGATCCTATCTCAGATTTCATGGCCTCAAGCCATCTGTCGGAATCTGGGCTCATCATCGCTTCCTCATAGTTCATAGGTTCGTCATGGTCTATGACCTTCAAAACAGGATTAATGTACAACTCTGGTGCGGAACGTGCTCTGGTTGACCTACGAGGTTCAGTAGTAACTTGATCTAAAGTTTCATGATCATTATCATTAGCTTCCTCTCTAATTGGTGTAGTCGTCACGGGAACAGATTTCTTTGATGATCTACTTTCCAAATTGAGAGAAGGTACAATTACCTCATCAAGTTCTACTTTCCTCCCACTCACTTCTTTTGAGAGAAACTCCTTCTTTAGAAAGGATCCATTCTTAGCAACAAAGATCTTGCCTTCGGATCTGTGATAGAAGGTGTACCCAACAGTTTCTTTTGGGTATCCTATGAAGACGTACTTCTCCGATTTGGGTTCGAGCTTATCAGGCTGAAGCTTTTTCACATAAGCATCGCAACCCCAAACTTTAAGAAAATGACATCTTAGGTTTCTTGCCAAACCACAGTTCATACGGTGTCGTCTCAATGGATTTAGATGGTGCCCTATTTAACATGAATGCAACTGTCTCTAATGCATAACCTCAAAATGATAGTGATAAATCGGTAAGAGACATCATAGATCACACCATATCCAATAAAGTACAGTTATGATGTTCGGACACACCATTACGCTGTGGTATTCTAGGTGGCATGAGTTGTGAAACTATTCCACATTGTTTTAAATGAAGGCCAAACTCGTAACTCAAATATTCGCCTTCGTGACCAGGTCGTAGAAACTTTATTTTCTTGTTACAATGATTCTCCACTTCACTCTGAAATTCTATGAACTTTTCAAATGTTTCAGACTTGTGTTTTATTAAGTAGATATACCCATATCTGCTCAAATCATCTGTGAAGGTCAGAAAATAACGATACCTGCCGCGAGCGTCAACAGTCATTGGCCACATACATTGGTATGTATTATTTCCAATAAGTCATTAGCTCACTCCATTGTTCCAGAGAACGGAGTTTTAGTCATCTTTCCCATGAGGCATGGTTCGCAAGTATCAAATGATTCATAATCAAGTGATTCCGAAATCCCATTTGCATGGAGTTTCTTCATGCGCTTTACACCAATATGACCTAAATAGTAGTGCCACAAATATGTTGCACTATCATTATCATCTTTGCATCTTTTGGCATCAATGTTATGAATATGTGTATCACTACGATCGAGATTCAATAAACCATTTACATTGGGTGTATGACCATAGAAGGTTTTATTCATGTAAAGAGAACAACAATTATTCTCTGACTTAAATGAATAACCATATTGCAATAAACATGATCTAATCATATTCATGCTCAACGCAAACACCAAATAACATTTATTTAGGTCCAACACTAATCTCGAAGGTAGAGGAAGTGTACTATGGTGATCTTATCAACCTTGGAATCACTTACAACACACATCATCACCTCGCCCTTAACTAGTCTTTGTTCATTTTGCAACTCATGTTTTGAGTTAATAATCTTAGCAACTGAACTGGTATAAAATACCCTTGTGTTACTATGAACACTAGTAAAGTAGACATCAATAACATGTATATCAAATATACCTTTGTTCACATTGCCATCCTTCTTATCCGCCAAGTATTTGGGGTAGTTCCGCTTCAAGTGACCATTCTCTTGCAGTAGAAGCACTCAGTTTCAGGCTTAGATCTAGCTTTGGGCTTCTTCAGAGGAGTGGCAATTTGTTTGTCATTCTTCTTGAAGTTCCCTTTCTTTCCCTTTGCCCTTTTTCATGAAACTAGTGGTCCTTGTTATCCATCAACACTTGATGTTCTTTCTTTATTTCTACCTTCGTCGATTTCAGTATCGCGAAGAGCTCGGGAATCATTTTCGTTATCCCTTGCATATTATAGTTCATCACGAAGTTCTAGTAGCTTGGTAATAGTGACTAGAGAACTCTATCAATCACTATCTTATCTGGAAGATTTACTCCCACTTGATTCAAGAGATTGTAGTGCTCAGACATTCTGAGCACATGCTCACTAGCTGAGCTATTCTCCTCCATCCTGTAGGCAAAGTACTTGTCAGAGGTCTCATACCTCTTAACACGGGCATGAGTCCGAAATACCAATTTCAACTCTTGGAACATCTCATATGCTCCATGGCATTCAAAACATTTTTGAAGTACCGGTTCTAAGCCGTAAAGCATGGTGCACTAAACTATCAAGTAGTCATCATACTGAGCTTGTCAAACATTCATAACATTGGCATCTGCTCCAGCAATAGGTCTGTCACCTAGCGGTGCATCAAGGACATAATTCTTTTGTGCAGCAATGAGGATAGTCCTCAGATCACGGACCCAGTCCGCATCATTGCTACTATCATCTTTCAACTTAGCTTTCTCTAGGAACATATCAAAAACAAAAAAGGGAGCTAAACGCGAGCTATTGATCTACAACATAGATATTCAAATACTACCAGGACTAAGTTCATGATAAATTAAGTTCAGTTAATCATATTACTTAAGAACTCCCACTTAGATAGACATCCCTCGATTCATCTAAATGCTTACGTGGTCCAAATCAACTAAACTATGTCCGATCATAACGTGAGATGGAGTAGTCTTCAATGGTCAACATCTCTATGTTGATCATATCTATTATATGATTCATGTTCGACCTTTCGGTCTCCAGTGTCCCGAGGCTATGTTTGTACATGCTAGGCTCATCAAGTTTAACCCGAGTATTCCACGTGTGCAAAACTGTCTTGCACCCGTTGTATGTGAACATAGAGCTTATCACACCCGATCATCACGTGGTGTCTTAGCACGACAAACTGTCGCAATGGTGCACACTCAGGGAGAACACTTATACCTTGAAATTTTAGTAAGGGATCATCTTATAATGCTACCGCCATACTAAGAAAAATAAGATGCATGAAAGATAAACATCACATGCAATCAAAATATGTGACATGATATGGCCATCATCATCTTGTGCCTTTGATCTCCATCTCCAAAGCACTGTCACGATCTCCATCGTCACCAGCTTGACACCTTGATCTCCATCATAGCATCGTGGTCGTCTCGCCAACTATTTCTTCTACAACTATCGCTAATGCATAGTAATAAAGTAAAGCAATTACATGGCGTTTGCATTCCATACAATAAAGCGACAACCATAAGGCTCCTGCGAGTTGCCGATAACTTTTACAAAGCATGATCATCTCATACAATAATGTATATCACATCATGTCTTGACCATATCACATCACAACATGCCCTGAAAAAACAAGTTAGGCGTCCTCTACTTTGTTGTTGCAAGTTTTATGTGGCTGCTACGGGCTTCTAGTAAGAACCGTTCTTACCTATGCATCAAAACCACAATGGTGTTTCGTCAAGTTTGTTGTTTTAACCTTCAACAAGGACCGGCCATAGTCAAATTTGATTCAACTAAAGTTCGAGAAACAGACACCCGACAGCCACCTTTATGCAAAACAAGTTGCATGTCTGTCGGTTGAACCGGTCTCATGAACGTGGTGGTCCGGGCTGCTTCATCCAACAATATTGTCGAATCAAAATAAGACGTTGGTGGTAAGCAGTATGACTATCACCGCCCACAACTCTTTGTGTGTGGGGGAACGCAGTAATTTCAAAAAATTTCCTACGCACACGCAAGATCATGGTGATGCATAGCAACGAGAGGGGAGAGTGTTGTCTACGTACCCATGCAGACCAACTGCGGAAGCGTTGACGCAACGTAGAGGAAGTAGGCGTACGTCTTCCCGATCCGACCGATCCAAGCACCGTTACTCCGGCACCTCCGAGTTCTTAGCACACGTACAGCTCGATGATGCTCCCCGGGCTCCGATCCAGCAAAGCTTCGGGGATGAGTTCCGTCAGCACAACAGCGTGGTGACGATGATGATGTTCTACCGACCAGGGCTTCGCCTAAGCACTACAACGGTATGACCGAGGTGGAATATGGTGGCAGGGGGCACCGCACATGGCTAAGGAACGATCACGTTGATCAATTGTGTTTTTAGAGGTGCCCCCTGCCTCCGTATATAAAGGAGCCAAGGGGGAGGGGGCTGCCGGCCAGGAGGAGGGCGCAGGAGGAGTCCTACTCCTACCGGGAGTAGGACTCCCCCCCCCAATCCTAGTTGGACTAGGATTCCCCGAGGGGGAAAGAGAGAGAGGGGGGCCGGCCACCTCTCCTAGTCCTAATAGGACTAGGGGAGGGGGGAGGCGCGCGGCCACCTTGGGCTGCCCCTTTCTCCTTTCCACTAAAGCCCATTAAGGCCCATATAGCTCCCGGGGGGTTCCGGTAACCTCCTGGTACTCCGGTAAAATCCCGATTTCACCCGGAACACTTCCGATATCCAAACATAGGCTTCCAATATATCAATCTTTATGCCTCGACCATTTCGAGAATCCTCGTCGTGTCCATGATCACATCCGGGACTCCGAACAATCTTCGGTACATCAAAATGCATAAACTCATAATAACCATCATCGTAACGTTAAGCGTGCGGACCCTACGGTTCGAGAATAATGTAGACATGACTGAGACACATCTCCGGTCAATAACCAATAGCGGGACCTGGATGCCCATATTGGCTCCTACATATTCTACGAAGATCTTTATCGGTCAGACCGCATAACAACATATGTTGTTCCCTTTGTCATCGGTATGTTACTTGCCCGAGATTCGATCGTCGGTATCCAATACCTAGTTCAATCTCATTACCGGCAAGTCTCTTTAGTCGTTCCGTAATACATCATCCCGCAACTAACTCATCAGTTGCAATGCTTGCAAGGCTTATGTGATGTGCTTTACCGAGAGGGCCCAGAGATACCTCTCCGACAATCGGAGTGACAAATCCTATTCTCGAAATACGCCAACCCAACATCTACCATTGGAGACACCTGTAGAGCTCCTTTATAATCACCTAGTTACGTTGTGACGTTTGGTAGCACACAAAGTGTTCCTCCGGCAAACGGGAGTTGCATAATCTCATAGTCATAGGAACATGTATAAGTCATGAAGAAAGCAATAGCAACATACTAAACGATCGGGTGCTAAGCTAATGGAATGGGTCATGTCAATTAGATCATTCACCTAATGATGTGATCCCGTTAATCAAATAATAACTCTTTGTCCATGGTTAGGAAACATAACCATCTTTGATTAACGAGCTAGTCAAGTAGAGGCATACTAGTGACACTCTGTTTGTCTATGTATTCACACATGTATTATGTTTCCGGTTAATACAATTCTAGCATGAATAATAAACTTTTATCATGAAATAAGGAAATAAATAATAACTTTATTATTGCCTCTAGGGCATATTTCCTTCAGTCTCCCACTTGCACTAGAGTCAATAATCTAGTTCACATCGCCATGTGATTTAATAGCAATAGTTCACATCACCATGTGATTAACACCCATAGTCCACATCGATATGTGACCAACACCCAAAGGGTTTACTAGAGTCAGTAATCTAGTTCACATCGCTATGTGATTAACACCCAAAGAGTACTAAGGTGTGATCATGTTTTGCTTCTGAGATAATTTTAGTCACCGGGTCTGTTATATTCAGATCCGTAAGTATTTTGCAAATATTTTATGTCAACAATGCTCTGCACAGAGCTACTCTAGCTAATTGCTCCCACTGTCAATATGTATCTAGATTGAGACTTAGATTCATCTAGATTAGTGTCAAAACTTGCATCGGCATAACCCTTTATGACGAACCTTTTTTCACTTCCATAATCGAGAAACATATCCTTATTCCACTAAGGATAATTTTGATTGTTGTCCAGTGATCTACTCCTAGATCACTATTGTACTCCCTTGCCAAACTCAGTGGTAGGGTATACAATAGATCTGGTACACAACATGACATACTTTATAGAACCTATGACTGAGGCATAGGGAATGACTTTCATTCTATTTCTATCTTCTGCCGTGGTCGGGCTTTGAGTCTTACTCAATTTCACACCTTGCAACACAGGCAAGACTCTTTCTTTAACTGTTCCATTTTGAACTACTTCAAAATCTTGTCAAGGTATGTACTCATTGAAAAACTTATCAAGCGTCTTGATCTATCTCTATAGATCTTGATGCTCAATATGTAAGCAGCTTTACCGAGGTCTTTCTTTGAAAAACTCCTTTCAAATATTCCTTTATGCTTTCCAGAAAATTATACATTATTTCCGATCAACAATATGTTGTTCACATATACTTATCAGAAATGTTGTAGTGCTCCCACTCACTTTCTTGTAAATACAGGCTTCACCGCAAGTCTGTATAAAACTATATGCTTTGATCAACTTATCAAAGCGTATATTCCAACTCTGAGATGCTTACACCAGTCCATAGATGAATTGCTGGAGTTTGCATATTTTGTTAACACCTTTAGGATTGACAAAAACTTCTGGTTGCATCATATACAACTCTTCTTTAAGAAATCCATTAAGGATTGCAGTTTTGTTATCCATTTGCCAGATTTCATAAAATGCGGCAATTGCTAACATGATTCGGACAGACTTAAGTATAGATATGAGTGAGAAACTCTCATCGTAGTCAACACCTTGAACTTGTCGAAAACTTTTGCAACAATTCTAGCTTTGTAGATAGTAACACTACTATCAGTGTCCGTCTTCCTCTTGAAGATCCATTTATTATCAATGGCTTGCCGATCATCGGGCAAGTCCACCAAAGTCCACACTTTGTTCTCATACATGGATCCTATCTTAGATTTCATGGCATCAAGCCATTTATCGGAATCTGGGCTCATCATCGCTTCCTCATAGTTCGTAGGTTCGTCATGGTCAAGTAACATGACCTCCAGAATAGGATTACCGTACCACTCTGGTGCGGATCTCACTCTGGTTGACCTACGAGGTTTGGTAGTAACTTGATTCGAAGTTACATGATCATCATCATTATCTTCCTCACTAATTGGTGCAGGAGTCACAGGAACAGATTTCTGTGATGAACTACTTTCCAATTATGGAGCAGGTATAGTTACCTCATCAAGTTCTACTTTCCTCCCACTCACTTCTTTCGAGAGAAACTCCTTCTCTAGAAAGGATCCATTGTTAGCAACGAATGTCTTGCCTTTCGGATCTGTGATAGAAGGTGTACCCAACTGTCTCCTTTGGGTATCCTATGAAGACATATTTCTCCGATTTGGGTTTGAGCTTATTAGGATGAAACTTTTCCATATAAGCATCGCAACCCCAAACTTTAAGAAACGACAGCTTAGGTTTCTTGCCAAACCATAGTTCACACGGTGTCGTCTCAATGGATTTAGATGGTGCCCTATTTAACATGAATGCAGCTGTCTCTAATGCATAACCCCAAAACGATAGTGGTAGATCGGTAAGAGACATCATAGATCGCACTATATCTAATAAAGTACGGTTATGATGTTCGGACACACCATTACACTATGGTGTTCCAGGTGGCGTGAGTAGTGAAACTATTTCACATTGTTTTAATTGAAGGCCAAACTCGTAACTCAAATATTTTACCTCTGCGATCATATCGTAGAAACTTTTATTTTCTTATCACGATGATTTTCCACTTCACTCTGAAATTCTTTGAACTTTTCAAATGTTTCAGACTTATGTTTCATCAAGTAGATATACCCATATCTGCTCAAATCATCTGTGAAGTTCAGAAAATAACGATACTTGCCGTGAGCCTTAACACTCATCGGACCGCATACATCAGTATGTATTATTTCCAATAAGTCAGTTGCTCGCTCCGGAGAACAGAGTCTTAGTCATCTTGCCCATGAGGCATGGTTCGCAAGCATCAAGTGATTCATAATCAAGTGATTCCAAAATCCCATCAGCATGGAGTTTCTTCATGCGCTTTACACCAATATGACCTAAATGGCAGTGCTACAAATAAGTTGCACTATCATTATTAACTTTGCTTCTTTTGGCTTCAATATCATGAATATGTGTATTACTACGATCGAGATCCAACGAACCATTTTCATTGGGTGTGTAACCATATAAGGTTTTATTCATGTAAACAGAACAACAATTTATTCTCTTACTTAAATGAATAACCATATTGCAATAAACATGATCAAATCATATTTATGCTCAACGCAAACACCAAATAACACTTATTTAGGTTCAACACTAATCCCGAAAGTATAGGGAGTGTGCGATGATGATCATGTCAATCTTGGAACCACTTCCAACACACATCGTCACTTCACCCTTAACTAGTCTCTGTTTATTCTGCAACTCCCGTTTCGAGTTACTAATCTTAGCAACTGAACTAGTATCAAATACTGAGGGGTTGCTATAAACACTAGTAAAGTACACATCAATAACATGTATATCAAATATACTTATGTTCACTTTGCCATCCTTCTTATCCGCCAATCAATTGGGGTAGTTCCGCTTCCAGTGACCAGTCCCTTTGCAGTAGAAGCACTTAGTCTCAGGCTTAGGATCAGACTTGGGCTTCTTCACTTGAGCAGTAACTTGCTTGCTGTTCTTTTTGAAGTTCCCCTTCTTCCCTCTGCCCTTTTCTTGAAACTAGTGGTCTTGTCTACCATCAACACTTGATGTTTTTCTCGATTTCTACCTTCATCAATTTCCGCATTACGAAGAGCTTGGGAATCGTTTCCGTTATCCCTTGCATATCATAGTTCATCACGAAGTTCTAGTAACTTGGTGATGGTGACTAGAGAATTCTGTCAATCACTATCTTATCTGGAAGATTAACTCCCACTTGATTCAAGCAATTGTAGTACTCATCTTATCTGGAAGATTAACTCCCACTTGATTCAAGCAATTGTAGTACTCAGACAATTTGGGCACATGCTCACTAGTTGAGCGATTCTCCTCCATCTTTTAGCTATAGAACTCGTTGGAGACTTCATATCTCTCAACTCGGGTATTTGCTTGAAATATTAACTTCAACTCCTGGAACATCTCATATGGTCCATGACGTTCAAAACGTCTTTGAAGTCCCGATTCTAAGCTGTTAAGCATGGTGCACTAAACTATCAAGTAGTCATCATATTGAGCTAGCCAAACGTTCATAACGTCTGCATCTGCTCCTGCAATAGGCCCATCACCTAGCGGTGCATCAAGGACATAATTCTTCTGTGCAGCAATGAGGATAAACCTCAGATCACGGATCCAATCCGTATCATTGCTACTAACATCTTTCAACACAATTTTCTCTAGGAACATATCAAAATAAACACAGGGAAGCAACAACGCGAGCTATTGATCTACAACATGATTTGCAAAATACTACCAGGACTAAGTTCATGATAAATTTAAGTTCAATTAATCATATTACTTAAGAACTCCCACTTAGATAGACATCCCTCTAATCCTCTAAGTGATCACGTGATCCAAATCAACTAAACCATGTCCGATCATCACGTGAGATGGAGTAGTTTCATTGGTGAACATCACTATGTTGATCATATCTGCTATATGATTCACGCTCGACCTTTCGGTCTCCGTGTTCCGAGGCCATATCTGCATATGCTAGGCTCGTCAAGTTTAACCCGAGTATTCTGCGTGTGCAAAACTGGCTTGCACCCGTTGTAGATGGACGTAGAGCTTATCACACCCGATCATCACGTGGTGTCTGGGCACGACGAACTTTGGCAACGGTGCATACTCAGGGAGAACACTTCTTGATAATTAGTGAGAGATCATCTTATAATGCTACCGTCAATCAAAGCAAAAATAAGATGTATAAAAGATAAACATCATATGCAATCAAAATATGTGACATGATATGGCCATCATCATCTTGCTTCTTTGATCTCCATCTCCAAAGTACTGTCATGATCTATATCGTCACCGGCATGACACCATGATCTCCATCATCTTGATCCATATCAATGTGTCGTCACGTGGTCGTCTCGCCAACAATTGCTCTTGCAACTATTGCTATCGCATAGTGATAAAGTAAAGCAATTATTTGGCGCTTGCATCTTATGCAATAAAGAGACAACCATAAGGCTTTTTCCAGTTGCCGATAACTTTAACAAAACATGATCATCTCATACAACAACTTATATCTCATCACGTTTTGACCATATCACATCACAACATGCCCTGCAAAAACAAGTTAGACGTCCTCTATTTTGTTGTTGCAAGTTTTACGTGGCTGCTACGGGCTTAAGCAAGAACAAATCTTACCTACGCATCAAAACCACAACGATAGTTTGTCAAGTTGGTGCTGTTTTAACCTTCGCAAGGACCGGGCGTAGCCACACTCGGTTCAACTAAAGTTGGAGAAACTGTCACCCGCTAGCCACCTTTGTGCAAAGCACGTCGGGAGAACCGGTCTCGCGTAAGCGTATGCGTAATGTCGGTCCGGGCCGCTTCATCCAACAATACCGCCGAACCAAAGTATGACATGCTGGTAAGCAGTATGACTTATATCGCCCACAACTCACTTGTGTTCTACTCGTGCATATAACATCAAACCATAAAAACCTAGGCTCTGATACCACTGTTGGGGAACGAAGTAATTTCAAAAAAATTCCTACGCACACGCAAGATCATGGTGATGCATAGCAACGAGAGGGGAGAGTGTTGTCTATGTACCCACGCAGACCGACTGCGGAAGCGTTGACGCAACATAGAGGAAGTAGTCGTACGTCTTCCCGATCTGACCGATCGAAGCACCGTTACTCCGGCACCTCCGAGTTCTTAGCACACGTACAGCTCGATGACGCTCCCCGGGCTCCGATCCAGCAAAGCTTCGGGGATGAGTTCCGTCAGCACAATGGCGTGGTGATGATGATGATGTTCTACCGACGCAGGGCTTCGCCTAAGCACTACAACGGTATGACCGAGGTGGAATATGGTGGCAGGGGGCACCGCACACGGCTAAGGAACGATCACGTTGATCAATTGTGTGTCTAGAGGTGCCCCCTGCCTCCGTATATAAAGGAGACAAGGGGGAGGGGGCCGCCGGCCAGGAGGAGGGCGCAAGAGGAGTCCTACTCCTACCGGGAGTAGGACTCCCCCCCCCAATCCTAGTTGGACTTGGATTCCCCGAGGGGGAAAGAGAGGGGGGGGGACGGCCACCTCTCCTAGTCCTAATAGGACTAGGGGAGGGGGAGGCGCGCGGCCACCTTGGGCTGCCCCTTTCTCCTTTCCACTAAAGCCCATTAAGGCCCATATAGCTCCCGGGGGGTTCCGGTAACCTCCCGGTACTCCGGTAAAATCCCGATTTCACCCGGAACACTTCCGATATCCAAACATAGGCTTCCAATATATCAATATTTATGTCTCGACCATTTCGAGACTCCTCGTCATGTCCATGATCACATCCGGGACTCCAAACAATCTTCGGTACATCAAAATGCATAAACTCATAATAACTGTCATCGTAACGTTAAGCGTGCGGACCCTACGGTTCAAGAATAATGTAGACATGACTGAGACACATCTCCGGTCAATAACCAATAGCGGGACCTGGATGCCCATATTGGCTCCTACATATTCTATGAAGATCTTTATCGGTCAGACCGCATAACAACATACGTTGTTCCCTTTGTCATCGGTATGTTACTTGCCCGAGATTCGATCGTCGGTATCCAATACCTAGTTCAATCTCGTTACCGGCAAGTCTCTTTACTCGTTCCGTAATACATCATCCCGCAACTAACTCATTAGTTGCAATGCTTGCAAGGCTTATGTGATGTGCATTACCGAGAGGGCCCAGAGATACCTCTTCGACAATCGGAGTGACAAATCCTATTCTCGAAATACGCCAACCCAACATCTACCATTGGAGACACCTGTAGAGCTCCTTTATAATCACCCAGTTACGTTGTGACGTTTGGTAGCACACAAAGTGTTCCTCCGGCAAACGGGAGTTGCATAATCTCATAGTCATAGGAACATGTATAAGTCATGAAGAAAGCAATAGCAACATACTAAACGATCGGGTGCTAAGCTAATGGAATGGGTCATGTCAATCAGATCATTCACCTAATGATGTGATCCCGTTAATCAAATAACAACTCTTTGTCCATGGTTAGGAAACATAACCATCTTTGATTAACGAGCTAGTCAAGTAGAGGCATACTAGTGACACTCTGTTTTTCTATGTATTCACACATGTATTATGTTTCCGGTTAATACAATTCTAGCATGAATAATAAACTTTTATCATGAAATAAGGAAATAAATAATAACTTTTTATGGCAAATGATTGTTAAGGAAAACATCATCACCTCCAAGCTAAGATGGACTATGGCAAATAAAACAGTGCCATTTCAGCATTTTAAAATGCTATTTTTACTTGTGAAAAATCCAAATGGATTCCGTTCCCCCTCAAACTTTTTATGGCAGTGCCAAACACCACAAAGATTTAAGTGGCCTAGTCCCACAAATTTCAAAGTATTTTGGTAGCCCAAACTTTTCACTAGTTGTCTCTGTTTTAAATAAAAATAAAGAAACAAAAAACCAGAAAAGAGTAAGGGTCTACTTGGCCTGTGGCCTATGGCCCAGCCCACCTACTCCTCATCTCTTTTCTCCTGTACACAGGGGAGGGCGTGTCGCTCATCCACTGGCACCATGGCCGACGATGCACACACCTTGGGCATCCACCCAAGCTCCGGACGAGATAAGGCCGACCCCAAGCCCCCTGCGATGAAACCCTAGACCGCCAACATCCGTCTCCCCCTTGATCCCCCGTCTTCCCCATCCACTTCTGCTCGATCTCAAACGCGTGACCTCCGCGTGACCGAGCTCCTCCCCGTCGTTGCCGCGGCCACAGCACGCCCCTTTCCATGCAGACGAGTCCAGGCGGACCGTCACCGTCTACTATGCCGTCTGCGGCCACGAGCTCAAGCTGGGACCGCCCCTCTGTCGCCGGATTGCCGCCTTCCTCACCTTCGGTCGCCGCACACAACGTCGCCGATCCCCTTGCCTCCGGCTTTCCTCGTGCCTCCCCAGCCGTCTCGAGCTCGCCATCAACCTCCCCCAGTGAGCCTCCTGCGGTTCCCCGCTCCCCCACCTATTTCCTCCTGACGTAGACCGCCAAACCCCTCCACGACCGAGCTCGCTGAGGGAGTCCTGGATTAGGGGCTGTTCGGGTAGCCGGACTATACCTTCAGCCGGACTCCAGGACTATGAAGATACAAGATTGAAGACTTCGTCCCGTGTCCGGATGGGACTTTCCTTGGCGTGGAAGGCAAGCTTGGCGATGTGGATATTCAAGATCTCCTACCATTGTAACCGACTTTGTGTAACCCTAATCCTCTCCGGTGTCTATATAAACCGGAGGGTTTTAGTCCGTAGGACAACTTCATCATACAACAATCATACCATAGGCTAGCTTCTAGGGTTTAGCCTCCTTGATCTCATGGTAGATCTACTCTTGTACTACCCATATCATCAATATTAATCAAGCAGGACGTAGGGTTTTACCTCCATCAAGAGGGCCCGAACCTGGGTAAAACATCGTGTTCCTTGCCTCCTGTTACCATCCGGCCTAGACGCACAGTTCGGGACCCCCTACCCGAGATCCGCCGGTTTTGACACCGACATTGGTGCTTTCATTGAGAGTTCCTCTGTGTCGTTGCTTTTAGGCCCGATGGCTCCTTCGATCATCAACAACGATGCAGTCCAGGGTGAGACTTTTCTCCCGGGACAAATCTTCGTCTTCGGCGGCTTCGCACTGCAGGCCAATTCGCTTGGCCACCTTGAGCATATCAAAAGCTACGCCCCTGGCCATCAGGTCAGGTTTGGAAGCCTAAACTACACGGCTGACATCCGCGGGGACTTGATCTTCGACGGATTCGAGCCACAGCCAAGCGCGCCGCACTATCTCGATGGGCATGATATAGCTCTGCCGCCGAACAGCGCCTTGGAGGCCGCACACGCATCGGTTCCGACCATTGATTCGGAGCCTACTGCACCGATCGAGGATCAGCGGTTGGACGCTGCCTCAGGGGCTGCGATCTCAGAGGTGATCGAGCCGAACTCTAGCCCCGCACTCCGCATGGCCCGTGACTCCGAGGAGCCGGATTCCTCTCCGAACTCCGAGCCCCCGCGCCCCTGCCGATTGAATCCAATTGGGCGCCGATAATGGAGTTCACCGCCGCGGACATCTTTCAGCACTCGCCCTTCGGCGACATCCTGAATTCTCTAAAGTCTCTCTCTTTATCAGGAGAGCCCTGGCCGGACTACGGTCAGCAAGGTTGGGATACGGACGATGAAGAAATTCAAAACCCACCCACCACCCACTTCGTAGCCACTGTCGACGACTTAACCGACATGCTTGACTTCGACTCCAAAGACATCGACGGCATGGACGACGATGCAGGAGACGAACAAGAACCAGCACCTGTAGGGCGCTGGAAGGCCACCTCGTCATATGACATATATATGGTGGACACTCCAAAGGATGGAGATGGCGATGGAACAGTGGGGGACGATAACTCTAAGAAACAGCCCAAGCGCCGGCGTCAGCGGCGCCGCTCTAAATCCCGCCAAAGCAAAAACGATGATTCCGGCACGGGAGATAATACTACTCCGGATAGCACCCAAGAACACCCCCTCCAGCAAGATTCAGCACAGGAGGACAGAGAAGCCAGCCCTCACGAGAGGGCGGCGGACCAAGAGGCTGAGGACGATAATTATACGCCTCCCTCCGAAGACGAGGCAAGCCTCGACGACGACGAGTTTGTTGTGCCAGAGGATCTCGCCGAACAAGAGCGTTTTAAACGTAGGCTTATGGCCACGGCAAGCAGCCTCAAGAGAAAGCAGCAACAGCTTAGAGCTGATCAGGATTTGCTAGCTGACAGATGGACTGAAGTCCTTGCGGCCGAAGAGTATGAACTCGAACGCCCCTCCAAGAGTTACCCAAAGTGCAGGCTGCTACCCCGACTAGAGGAGGAAGCACCTACATCACCAGCGCATGACATGGCCGACCGGCCACCTCGTGGCCGCGACAGAGAGGCCTCTTGGCCCTCCACTCAAGCCATGCCCCGACGCCGCATCAAGCATACTAAGGCACGGGAAAATGCGCCCGACCTGCACGACATACTGGAGGACAAGGCAAGGCAAAAAAGATCGATCTATGGATCGCGCAGGCGCCCCACGGCACGTGACGGTGATCGTCATTCCGGATGCAATAAATCCGGCCGGGCCGAACTCAATAGACAAAGCTCCTTCAAGCTGCGTCGTGATATAGCCCAATACAGCGGCGCCGCACACCCACTATGCTTCACAGATGAAGTAATGGATCATAAAATCCCTGAGGGCTTCAAACCCGTAAACATCGAATCGTACGATGGCACAACAAATCCTGCGGTATGGATCGAGGATTATCTCCTTCATATCCACATGGCCCACGGTGATGATTTACACGCCATCAAATACCTCCCACTCAAACTTAAGGGACCGGCCCGGCATTGGCTTAACAGCTTGCCAGCAGACTCAGTCGGTTATTGGGAGGACCTGGAAGCCGCATTCCTTGACAACTTCCAGGGCACTTATGTGCGACCACCGGACGCCGATGACCTAAGCCACATAATTCAGCAGCCAGAGGAATCGGCCAGGCAATTCTGGACACGGTTCCTAACAAAGAAAAACCAGATAGTTTACTGTCCGGACGCAGAGGCCTTAGCGGCCTTCAAGCATAATATCCGTGACGAGTGGCTTGCACGGCACCTGGGACAGGAAAAGCCGAAATCTATGGCAGCCCTCACGACACTCATGACCCGCTTTTGCGCGGGAGAAGACAGCTGGCTAGCTCGCAGCAACAACTTAACCAAGAATCCTGGTAATCCGAATACCAAGGATAAAAGTAACAGGTCGCGTCGGAACAAACAAAAGCACCGTGTTAACAGCGACAGCAACGAGGATGCGGCAGTTAATGCCGGATTCCGAGGCTACAAATCCGGTCAACGGAAAAAGCAATTCAAAAGAAATACTCAGGGCCCGTCCAGTTTGGACCGAATACTCGACCGCTTGTGCCAGATACATGGCACCCCCGAAAAGCCAGCCAATCACACCAACAGGGATTGTTGGGTGTTCAAGCAGGCAGGCAAGTTAAGAGCCGAAAACAAAGACAAGGGGCTGTATAGCGACAACGAGCAGGAGCCCAGGCCGCCGAACAACGGTGGACAGAAGGGATTTCCCCCGCAAGTGCGAACGGTGAACATGATATACGCAACCCACATCCCCAAGAGGGAGCGGAAGCGTGCGTTACGGGACGTATATGCGATGGAGCCAGTTGCCCCAAAGTTCAACCCATGGTCCTCCTGCCCGATCACCTTTGATCGAAGGGACCACCCCACTATCATCCGTCACGGCGGCTTCGCCGCATTGGTTCTAGACCCAATCATTGACGGATTTCATCTCACAAGAGTCCTCATGGACGGCGGCAGCAGCCTGAACCTGCTTTACCAGGATACAGTGCGAAAAATGGGCATAGATCCCTCAAGGATCAAGCCCACCAAAACGACCTTTAAAGGCGTCATACCAGGTGTAGAAGCCAACTGTATAGGCTCAGTCACACTGGAAGTGGTCTTCGGATCTCCGGATAACTTCTGAAGCGAGGAGTTAATCTTCGACATAGTCCCGTTCCGTA
Organism: Triticum urartu; assembly: GCF_056163025.1. Classification (NCBI taxonomy): domain Eukaryota; kingdom Viridiplantae; phylum Streptophyta; class Magnoliopsida; order Poales; family Poaceae; genus Triticum; species Triticum urartu. The sequence continues at coordinate 435,119,699 of NC_141877.1, read as the reverse complement.
GTGGCTATCACGCACTGCTCGGGCGAACCGCATTCGCAAAATTCAACGTGGTACCGCACTATGCATACCTCAAGCTCAAGATGCCAGGCCCTAGAGGAGTAGTCACGGTCAATGGGAACACTGAACGCTCCCTCCGAACGGAGGAGCACACGGCAGCGCTCGCAGTAGAAGTACAAAGCAGCCTCTCTAGGCAGTTCTCCAGTTTGGCCTTCAAAAAGCCGGACACTGTCAAGCGCGCCCGGAGTACCCTACAACAAGACCGCCTGGCACGTTCTGAGCTAGCGTAGCAATGCGGCCCCAACCCTAGCCCTTGCGATATAGCGAAACCAGTGCTTCGCGTACATAACTACGCTCTTAAAATACCATGGGCACAGGGGAAGGGGCACTATCATGGCACGCCCGAAATACGGCTTAAACCGCACCAGGGGCTGCCGGATTCCTTTTTTCTTTCTTTTTTTCTCTTACTCTCAGGACTCCATACTTCGGATGACCCGTTAGGCAATTCAACTGCCGCACAAACGATGCAAGATCCAGGAAAGCAGACAAGCCACGCCGCATTATGGAACTCCCAGGTGGTCTCTATTGCGAGCAGTATACCTATTTTTTAATACAATTCCGCGGCCTGCCCCTGGCCAGGACATGTTAAATAGTCCAATTTCTTTTGCTTATCGCACTATTTGTATCGTTCCTCTTTCATAGCAGCCTTTCTATAAACAATGCATAGCTTTTTGTCTATTTTTTGCATTATCCTCTTTTTTATATATATGTTTATTAATAACATGTTGCATCCGTACACTGTGGTACGGCAAAAATATGCCAGGGGCTTCAGTACCCATCAATATGGCGTGAGAAGTCCGTACACTTTCACAAGTGCGGCACCCCGAACTTATAGCACTATATGCATCGGCTCCGAATCATGATTTGGGTCAATAGTTGGGTTTGCCCGGCTCCTATGTTTTGGTGCCTTACGTTCCGCTATATCGGCTAAGGTAGCACTAGGAGAACTACTGCGATTGTGCCCCAGTTGAGCTGGGCTGAGCACCTTAGTAGAGAAAGCTAAAACTGACTGTCATGATGAGGCGAGAGACCGGTCGCTGTTCGAGAGGTTTTTCGAGTCCTTAAAGACTTATGCCGCTTCGAGCGAGGAACCGGCTTTGTCCGGCCAAGGCATGGATAGCGCCCCGAACTCGGTCTTCCAAATACTAGGGCTTCGCCAAAATTTAAAATTATAGAGTTCTATGGCTAAGTGAGAGTGTTCAAGCATTATAGTCCGATTGCCTTGTTCGTTGTGCTGAGCGCCTCCCTCGACGGACCCAATCATGGGAAAAAGAGCGCTCAGGTTTATCCCGAACACCCCAGCACTAGTGGCATGGGGGAAGAAGCCGACGACTGGTCATCTCTCAATTTTTTGATAAACGACCGCATAGAAAGTAATATTTTAAATTCAACAAGCATTGCTTAGCGCATATGAACAAGTTTTCAGCGCACAGGATAACACGAGCGAGTTCATTCAAAAATTACATCCTTGGTACATTCATCCACCATAAGGCGGGCACCAACCAGAACATCCTTGTAATAGTTCTCGGGCTTGCGATGCTCCTTCCCCGGCGGCGGCCCGTCCCTCACAAGCTTCTCACCGTCCAGCTTACCCTAGTGCACCTTTGCACGGGCAAGGGCCCTACGGGCACCTTCGATGTAGACGGAACGCTTGATGACCTCGAGCCTTGGACAAGCCTCCACCAGCCACCGCACCAGTCCGAAGTAGCTCCCAGGCAGGGCCTCTCCAGGCCACAGCCGAACTATGAAGCCCTTCAGGGCCTGTTCGGCCGCCTTGTGTTGCTCGACCAGCTGCTTCAGCTGGTCGCTCAAGGGCACAGGGTGTCCGGCCTCAGTGTACTGAGACCAGAACACCTTCTCCGTCGAGCTGCCTTCCTCGGCTCGGTAGAATGCGGCGGCATCGGATACGCTGCGGGGAAGATCTGCGAATGCCCCTGAAGAGCTCCGGATTCGGGTAAGTAACAAGTAGTTTACTTTTATATGTCTACTTTGCATAGAGAATGCCTTACCCGCCGCTATCTTTTTCACCGCATCCAATTCCTGGAGGGCCTTCTGGGCTTCGGCCTTGGCAGATTTGGCAGTTTTAAGGGCCGCGGCAAGCTCGGACGCTCGCGTCTTCGAGTCGAGCTCCAAACTCTCATGTTTTTTCATGAGAGCCTGAAGCTCTTGCTGCACCTCGCTGACCTGCGCCTCATATTTCTCCTGCTCGGTACGCTCCATGGCCACTTTCTTCTCGGCCTCGGACAGCGCCTGCTTGAGGGTCGCCACCTCAGTTGTGGCCCCTACAATAAGCAGTGTACTCCTGTCATTTTTTGCAATTGCGTCTTCTTATAGGCATTTTTTTTCTATAAGGTATCTCTTACCTTCTTTCTCCTTGAGCTGCCGTTTGGCAAAGCTGAGCTCTTGCTCGGTCCGCTCGAGGCCCTGCTTCAGGACACCCACCTCCGCAGTCAGTGCGGCGGTGGCCAGCAGCGAAGCCTGCATATGTATATTGACTCCTTTTTAGTTAGACTCCTGCGATATTTAATAGATCCTCTATTCGGCTTTTCTTTCCGAATGCCAAATAGAGCATCAGGGGCTACTGTCTATGCGGTAATATTTTTACATATTTTTTACTTACCTCGAAGCCTGTTAGAAGGCTAGCACAAGCTTCAGTCAGTCCGCTTTTGGCGGACCGAACCTTCTGGACCATCGTACTCATGATGGTACGGTGCTCCTCGTCGATGGAGGCGCCCTTAAGCACCTCCAGCAGATTGTCCGGCGCCTCCGGTTGGACGGAGGACGCCGGCTCAATAGGCTTGCTCCTCTTGGCAGGAGTTCGCCTGCCGCGGTCCGGAACCGTTGATGATTCCAGCGTGGTGTCCGGCTTAAAGCAGGACTTGGAGCCCTGGGGGGTCTTGCCCCCTTTACTCATAGAGTCCGGGAGGTCGCCTCGCGGCTCCTCCTAGACCACCTCCTCTTGCCCCGGAGCTTGTCGCGACGCCACTTTGGCGTCATCTGCAGCACAGGGGGAGGCAGCGGGCAGAACTGAATTCACGTCCGATGAATCCAGGGAGCCGCTCGACGACTCGTCGAGCCCGTCCTTGGGCGGGCTGCATGATTACATTCGACATTAGGGAAAGCTGTGCAACAAAAGGAATATCATGAGTTACTCTGGTATCCGAACACTTACGATTTCGCCGGACGCTTGGCTCTGTCCGACCACTCCTCTTCGTCCTCATCGGCGTCGGGGGCGTAGTCCGGCGGAGGGGTTTTCCTCTTCTTGGACCCTTCGGCCTCCCCTAATGGGGGGCCTTCCTCTTCTTTCCTCCCCCCGCTGGAGGGGAAAGGTTTCTTCTTCCTCCTCCTCGTCTACACGGGAGGAGCGCGTCTCGGACTCGTCGGACGACGAGTCCGACACCACCATATGCCTGGAACTCTTTCGATTCCCCGTGGCCTTCTTCTTCTTGGCCTTCTTCTCCGGCACCACATAAGGTGCCGGAACCAGCAGCTTCACTAGGAGAGCAGGGGCTGGGTCTTCGGGCAAGGGAGCCGGACAGTTAATCAGTCCGGACTTCGCCTGCCAATCCTGTCAAAGGTGAGGGAGTTTAGATCCCGCATAGAGTCAAACTATGAAGAAAACTTAACATCCTGTAAAAGATGAAAATATTTTACCTCGCCAGCAGGACGCTGCGAGCTGAATCCTCGGTCTTCGGAGGCGGATGTGGGAGCCTCGGTGCCTTTGGTTAGCCCCCTCCAGACAGCTTCGTACGTCGTGTCGAAGAGCCTGCTTAGAGCTCGGTGCTGCGCCGGGTTGAACTCCCACAAATTGAAGTCCCGTTCTTGACACGGAAGGATCCGGCAGACGAGCATGACCTGGACTACTTTGACAAGCTTGAGCTGCTTGTTCACCAGGGACTGGATGCATTTTTGCAGTCCGGTCACCTCTTCTTCGTTGCCCCACGACAAGCCCATCTCCTTCTAGGACGTGAGCCGCGGCGGGGGTCCGGATCGGAATTCAGGGGCTGCGATCCACTTCGGATCGCGTGGCTCGGTGATGTAAAACCACCCTGACTGCTACCCCTTCAAGGTCTCCACAAAGGAGCCCTCGAGCCATAGGACGTTGGCTATTTTGCCCGCCATGGCACCTCCGCACTCCGCCTGGTTGCCGCGCACCACCTTTGGCTTGACATTGAAGGTCTTGAGCCAGAGGCCGAAATGGGGACGGATGCAGAGGAAAGCCTCGCACACGACGATAAATGCCGAGATATTGAGGATGAAGTTCGGGGCCAGATCATGGAAATCTAGGCCATAGTAGAACATGAGCCCACGGACAAATAGGTGGAGAGGAAAACCCAGTCCGTGGAGGAAGTGGGGAAGAAATACTACCCTCTCATGGGGCCTTGGGGTAGGGAGAAGCTGCCCCTCCTCAGGAAGCCGGTGCGCGATGTCTTTGGACAAGTATCCGGCCTTCCTTAGCCTTTTGACATGGCCCTCCGTGACGGAGGAGACCATCCACTTGCCTCCCGCTCCGGACATTGTTGGAGAAGGTTGAGGTAGAAAGTGTGGGCTTGGGCGCTGGAGCTCGGGTGCGCAGAAGATGGATAGGCAAAGGAGGAAGAAGGCGTAGGTAAAAAGGTGGATCCTTATCCCCTTATATGGGCGGATGCGACTATGCGTCCCCACCAGCCTAGTAAAACTCGCTTGCCTCCCAAGTGCCGTGATAAATGGCGCGGTTGGGTTACCCATGTCCGTATTGATGAGAATCCCGTAAATGGGGGACACGATCTCTGCTTTGACAAGACGTGCCAAGGAAACCGCCTCGCAAAACACGCCGAGGTGGAAAAGTGAAAACGATTCGAATAAAGGCTTGGCCGTAGTGTGATGTCACGCTACGGAATACGTCAACAGATTAGATTTGTGTTAATATTATTCTCTCTGTGGCAATACGTGGAAACATATTTTGCAGAGCCGGACATTACTCTTGGTGTTTACAAACTTTTATGAAGAATTTGGAGGAGGAACCCGCCTTGCAATGCCGAAGACAATCTACGCGCCGGACTCGTCGTCATTGAAGCCTGGTTCAGGGGCTACTGAGGGAGTCCTGGATTAGGGGGTGTTCGAGTAGCCGGACTATACCTTCAGCCGGACTCCAGGACTATGAAGATACAGGATTGAAGACTTCGTCTCGTGTCCGGATGGGACTTTCCTTGGCGTGGAAGGAAAGCTTGGCGATGCGGATATTCAAGATCTCCTACCATTGTAACCGACTTTGTGTAACCCTAATCCTCTCCGGTGTCTATATAAACCGAAGGGTTTTAGTCCGTAGGACAACTTCATCATACAACAATCATACCATAGGCTAGCTTCTATGGTTTAGCCTCCTTGATCTCGTGGTAGATCTACTCTTGTACTACCCATATCATCAATATTAATCAAGCAGGACGTAGGGTTTTACCTCCATCAAGAGGGCCCGAACCTGGGTAAAACATCATGTTCCTTGCCTCCTATTACCATCTGGCCTAGACGCACAGTTTGGGACCCCCTACCCGAGATCCACCGGTTTTGACACCGACACTCGCGCTTGCCATGTGTCGGGGATATACCCCGCTGTATGACCCGGCCGGACTTGGCGACTCAGTAATGACCCGCCCTAACTTGGCGACTCACGAAGTGACCCGCCCGGATCTCTTCACTCACTGATGACCCGGCTGGGCCTGATCACTTATTGGTAACCCAGCAGGCGGGTCAGAGAAGCGACAACACCCGGTGGGCCGGCTTAAGATGAAAGCATAAGGAATATTCCCTTACAATGGAAGCAAGACTAGGACTCCACTTGTAATATAGTATTCCTAATCCTACTAGGACTAGTCATGTAACCCGCCCCTTCAACTTATATAAGGAGGGGCAGGGCACCCCAAGAGAGACAAGTTTCACAATTTCCACGAGTTGGACAAGTTAGGGTTAGACAGACAAGTCTATAGCTCTCGAGATAGAACACCCTTGTAATCGTGATCTTCATCATCAATATCAATGAAGCAGGATGTAGGCTTTTACCTCCACTGTGAGGGGCCGAACCTGGGTAAAACCTCGCATCTCTTATCCCGCTCAACCCTCAACAAGGACATCTGCCGTGACAAATCCACGACAGTTTGCGCCCACCATGGGGCTCGACGCACGATGGTGATAAGTTCTTGGAGGGACCTTTTCTCAGGGATCAGAAAGACCGGGTTGGAAGGATTTTGCATCAACTTTGAGTTTATTAGTCCAAGATAGCACTCTGTGGAATTTGAGTTTCAGAGAAATTAGGGTTGCGCGTGAACGTGAGCTGGCGAGCCGTCGTATCCCGAGACGAGTCAATATTCGTTTTAAATGACCGCCCTGCAAACTGAGGCAAAGATCTGTTTTGGCGAAGTCGCCAATATTCGTATATCCACTGATGAACAAAACATCATTACAGGGGCGTTTCTGGGGAAAATTGGACTTGATCATTGTTTTAGCGACACGGAACACCAGAGGTATTGAAAGGATCAAACAATGGCGACTCCGTCATCGATTCCAGCCAGATTCCAATCGTTCCACGCCAAAGTTCACCAGATATTTCGCTGCTAGCCGAATCAATTGATTACGCTGGCCGGTTTCCGTATGGCAGTATGTCCAAGTCAGAGTGTAACTTGGTTTTGCAATATTCAAGGAATAGTTTAAAAGCAAGAGCCTATCACTAGTAGAAGTCAAAAAGAAGAAAAATAGCATGATTTGCCTTACGTGAACATACAGGATTCCAACACCTGATCGGATTGACAAGTCAATGCCAAGCTTGGACGAGGCCAGGCTTGGCTTCCGTTTTCAGCTCTGAGCCGCGATGGTTGGGCGCGCTTCCGAACGTCGCATGGCTGCGGCTCCCGCTGCGCTAACGCTTTCCAACCCGCCGCCTGCCTCACCTGTCTCTGTTCTAAGTCGCCGCCAAGATCAGGCTGAGCCGCCCCTTCTGGTCCGGCCCCGAGCCGGCCTCGGCTTCACCTCCACCTTGAGCATGGCCTGCCGCCTTTGCTGTCGAGTGACCACCGGTTCGCCCCGAGTTCCGCCATCATCGCAGCAACCCTCGTCGGTGTGTCAAGTCACCAATAAGCCCCGCTTCAACTCACCGTTCAACTATGGACGGCTACTGTTGTTTGATACTTGCCTCTAAGCCGCCCTCTGTCGTGGCCTCCTTTGAGCTGCTATTATGGCCCACCATCGCAAGCCGCCGTTTCCACGGCCTGAAGCCGCCTTTGCTGCCGTAGCCCACCTTGCCACGGGCCTCTCGAGCCGTTCGGACCCGCATCCGCATCCCCCGCGAGCTTGCCTCCGCCGCCTGTTTCGCTCCGGATGCCTGTTAAACATGCCGCGGGAGCCGGTAGTTGAAGACCTTGGAAGTGACAAGAACAGACTTATGTGTTGATCATATTCTGAAGATTAAACGGCCTACGGATGGGTTGCCCCCAGGAATACATGGAGGCCGTGTCAACTCTGATATTTTCTACTGCTCGTTTCCCACACTTGCCTGAACTGTGCGACTTACGGGCTTTGGAAATCTAGTTACGGGCTACACGGGAGTCTGAAGATGATTTTCTCGAAAAGGATTCAATGAAATAGAACGAACCGACAGTGACCTTGCATTACGGAGAACACCACGTATGGATCATTTGTCTTCCGAACAAGTCAGACGAGTTACCGCAAACTATGGCAAGGCACTGGAGGGAATCAGCACAGATATTCCTGGTTATCTATGGATGTTGCATACGGACCATCTGCCGTACAGATGCACCAGGTGATATCCGTTCAGTTTATTTGAATAGCACATATTAAATTCTTTAAGAACAATTACTCTTGCTTGCAATATTGTTTATGCAGGACACTTGTTCGATGAATATATGTGCAAACCACTGTTTCTGTGGCCCAATGTTCATCAACCCGACGTGGCTGACTCGCCCGTCCGCGTGGCTTAACGCGTCTGCGATTGATTCGCCCGTCCATGCTGGCTTACAACGCTGCGGCCGGCTCATCTGTCTGCTCCCGCGGCCGACTCGGGCCGTGATTGATTTCACCTTTACCATGGTGATCATCAACTCCGCGGTGGATAATTTATGGCCTAACATATCAGGTGAAATCCATCCAATATATTTTTATGGTACATATTGCTTTCTTTAAAAGAGCAGTTACTATGGCTTGTAAGTTCTCCAATGCAGGACAAGTTGTCTACTGCAAAAGGGACTATTATATCACTAAGCTGTTGAATGACTTATAGTGGTGCATATCACGGTCAAATATGGAGAATCTCAAGACAACTCCTCGAGTTGTCTTAAGACTTGGGGGGGCTACAATGGCATGACTCAGCCAATTCATGACCCTGGGTCACTGGAGGGAAAATAACCCGGTCTTGGAGGTTACTGCTACATTGGTGAAAATTCAAAATGCTATCAAAGACAATTTCGGGCTTAAACAGTGTTGAGATCTGAAAGTTCCGGTTCAAAGAAAGAATTCCGGTTTATAAGGAAAGATTCCGGTTCAAAATCCGGTTCAAGGGAAATCTATCTCCCACAAAGCTTTGAAAGCTCTCAATATCCGGTTTAAAATTTCGGCTCAAGAAGAATTCATCTGTCGCAAGTTTGAGTTCTCAGCAAAGTTACAGGGACCAAAGAGAGTTTGACGCACAGCACAGCTCAAACATAGGTACCCATTGAGCACAGCTCGGAAACATATCACTCAGGGGCTTCCTGCTCATTGAGCATAGCTGTGACTACCCTTGTTGATCCGGCTTATACGCGTGGAATATAATGTTACTTGGGGGCTCTTTGTTCAAAGGACAAGAGTTTTTATGACCCTTGTAATAGGCTTAAAAGCCAGGCTTGGAAGCCAGGTGTATTCACCTAAAACCCCGGGTTATCCTGCCTTTTTAAGTCTGCCACTCCGCCCAGGTAATCCTGGAACGACCCGCCGTATTTTTGACAAGTCAATCTTATACAGACCCTGAACTTGTCAAAGTTAAAACGACGATTGGTTATGTGAGGTCCAGCTTATAAGGTTTGTATGAAGGTTTAACTCAGTGGTTGTGCAACCCTTGAAAGCACTTGATTTTTTAGGCCTGGACGCCTATGAAAGCCTTGATTTTTTGTTATTTGATTTGAACAGTTTTTGAGGTTCATCTCTTGTGACATGTTAATACATGGTTGAAAACAGATGAAGGTTATGAGGACTTATGGTTCACATATGAAATTATCCGGTGTTTATTAACCCGGCCTGGATTTTGACTATAAGTCGCCAGTGTATGATGATCTTATATACTTGGAAGCGTTGTGCTCTAAGTTTTGGGATATTACCACTTGCTGCATATGGCGTTGTAAGCCGGCGGTATGAATCAATTGAACAGGGAGTTGTGCTCTCAATCTCTGGGTTGAAACCCTTCCTGCACGGGTATGATAAGCCGGTAGTGTGAACCAAATTCACAGGTATATTTTATACTTGTTATATGAAGATGTGAGGTTTGATAACCCGCCCTGGCTTGGGACGTTAAGTCACCAGTATATTTTAAATTGCGCCATTGAAATCATGCGCTTATAAATCATTGGATTATTACCTTCACAGGGTACGACAATGTAAGCCAGCTATATAAATCAATCTTACAGGTATGTTTTCCTGGTTATATGAATATGCGAGGTTTGATAACCTGCCCTGGCTTTTAACTTTAAAGTTGCCAGTATGTTTAGGCTTGAATGGCTTTAATGCTAGTCTTTTCCATAACTGCATAAGACTATATTATGTTTGGGTTGTTACCCGCCATGCCTTTTGACGTTAAGTCGCCAGGGCGTATGTTGCTTAAACTCTATGCAGGATTTGCAAAAGTATGACTTATATAAATGATTAAGTTCAAGTTCATCATCAAAATTGATGGTTCAAAAGGGTTATCCATTCTGGATTTTCTCAAAGGCTATAAGCCGCCGGGTTATAAAAATTCTGGCTTACAATGAATGCGCATTAAGTCGCCATTGGCCAAGAGACGCCGACTATTTAAACTCCGGATTTACTTATCAACTGATAAGGTATTCACATCTTTAATAGCCAAACTTGGCTGGATTGTCATGATGATATTGAATGATTGAGGTTTTCCTACCGGATTATATTATTCAAATCTTGAATAGCCAATATGGCTGGATTTTTATTGTGGTTATCAATAACCAGTATTATGATTGCGGTTTTAAAAATCGCTTCAGCGCAATGACTACTATTTTATCAATGGAGATGATTTATTCTACAATGGAAGGAATAGCCCAGAGTCGCTGCAGGCTTACGACCCGGCACTTGGGGGCTACATTATTCAAGTTGAGATTACATCAAATATGCAAGCCCCATGTCACTGCCAGCATGCACCATGGCACTTGGGGGCTAATGCAAAATCATTTTTTTGCTCACTTTATTGAAGACCCGACTCATCACATCACAATGAGCCGGCCCTTGGGGGCTACCAATTGCTCCTGTCAAAAATTCAAGGTACACAAGCCTTAATCCATTATGTTGAAGGGTTCATTGCTCAGTTGGTAGAGTACAAAGCTCTTAACTTTATGGACGTGGGTTCGAGCCTCATGGTGGGGGCTACATCATAAGATGTTATTTTCAATGAAGTATATATAAAGTCCCAGCTCAGTATTTCATAATGACCCTTGGGGGCTACACGTTGCTGCTCAAGTCTACATGATCATATCTACAAAGTCCCTGCTCATTATTTCATAATGACCCGGCCCTTGGGGGCTACACTGGTTGAAGTTTTTATGGGCATAAGACAACTACAAGTCCCAGGTTGTTGCAAGCATGACAACCCGGCACTTGGGGGCTACATATGTGGAATATTCAGTTTTGACTAGTGATTGAGATGAACAACCTGGATTTCTTCAAGGTTGCAACATTTATATTGAAGCAAGTCTTAAGCTGTTACTACGCTCCCTTATTAAGACTTGGGTGTAACACCCACTGAGGGAGTCCTAGATTAGGGGGTCTCCGGACAGCCGGACTATATCCTTTTGGCCGGACTGTTGGACTATGAAGATACAAGATTGAAGACTTCGTCTCGTGTCTGGATAGGACTCTACTTGGCGTGGAAGGCAAGCCAGGCAATTCGGATATGTATATCTCCTCCTTTGTAACCGACCTTGTGTAACCCTAGCCCTTTCCGGTGTCTATATAAACCGAAGGGTTTTAGTCCGTAGGACAACATACAATCATACCATAGGCTAGCTTCTAGGGTTTAGCCTCTCCGATCTCGTGGTAGATCAACTCTTGTAATACTCATATCATCAAGAATAAATCAAACAGGACGTAGGGTTTTACCTCCATCAAGAGGGCCCGAACCTGGGTAAATCATCCTGTCCCCTGCCTCCTGTTACCATCCGCCTTAGACACATAGTTCGGGACCCCCTACCCGAGATCTGCCGGTTTTGACACCGACATTGGTGCTTTCATTGAGAGTTCCTCTGTGTCGTCACCGTTAGGCATGATGGCTCCTACGATCATCGATGGCGATGCAGTCCAGGGTGAGACTTTACTCCCCGGATAGATCTTTGTGTTCGGCGGCTTCGCACTGCAGGCCAACTCGCTTGGCCATCTGGAGCAGATCGAAAGTTACGCCCCTGGCCACCAGGTCAGGTTTGGAAGCTTAAACTACACGGCCGATATCCGCGGAGACTTGATCTTCAACGGATTCGAGCCCCTGCCTTGTGTGCCACGCGGTCACGATGAGTACGATTTAGCTCTATCATCGGACCGTATTCAGGAGATCTCACCGGCAGCCGCTCCGACCCTCAATCCAGAGCCAGTTTCGCCATCTGTGGACGGGTGGATAGACCCCGTCACGGAGGCCGTACCCTCTGCGGCGATCAAGCCGAATATCGACCTTACCCTTCACGAGAGCCGTGTTGCCAAATTGCCGGATCCTTCTCCGGCCACGGACTCCGAACCGCTTGCGCCCATTCCTGTCGAATCCGATTGGGCGCCGATCATGGAGTTTACCTCCGCGGATATTTTTCAGCACTCGCCCTTTGGCGACATATTGAACTCATTAAGGCCTCTCTCCTTGTCAGGAGAGGCCTGGCCGAACTACGTCCGGCAGGATTGGGATGCGGATGACGAAGAAATTCGCCGCCCACCCACCACCCACTTAGTAGCCACTGCCGATGAATTAACCGACATGCTCGAGTTCGACTCCGAAGACATCGACGGTATGGACGACGATGCGGGAGGCGAAGAGGAACCACTGCCCACAGGGCACAGGACGCTTATTTCATCACATGACGTATACATGGTGGACACACCCAAAGAAAATAACAACGAGGAACGGAAGGACGCAGCGAAGGGTGGTTCCCTCGAGCAGCAGTCAAAGCGGCGGCGTAAACGCCGCTCCATTTCCCGCCTCGGAAGAAATAACGATCACATAGACCCAGCGTTAGAGCAGGGTGAACCATTGCCCGACCACGGCAACACGGAAAATCAAGCCGAACAACCCAACCCCGTCGAAGACAACAGTCCAGACGACATCACACCGGACAGGCGCCAGGAGCAACATAATGCCCACCAATGGCTTGCTGCCACGGCGAGGAGTCTGAAAAAACATAAGCAAAGGCTCAAGGCTGCACAAGACACGCTCAAAATCAAATGGAGTGAAGTACTCAACACAGCAGTGAAGTACGGCAGTAATCGCCACACCAAGAGCTATCCAAAGCGAAAGTTGCTACCTGAATTCAATGAGGAGGCCTTAGATCCTCCACAATTAAAAAATAAAATGACCATCTGGTCGGATAGACGACCTCATAGCCAACATAAAGCGGCAATCGACGCCGCACATAAACCAGTACGCAATCCACGTAAGGGCTCGCATCAAAAGGGCGGCGCAACCAGATCCATCTATGGACCACGCAGGCGCGCTCCAACATACAATGCGACACAACAAACATCCGAATACAATGGTACACCCAAATACAGGGGTGCCGCACACCCTCTATGTTTCACCGATGAGGTGCTGGATCATGAATTTCCAGAGGGATTCAAACCCGTAAACATAGAGGCGTACGATGGAATAACAGACCCTGGGGTCTGGATTGAGGATTACATCCTCCATATCCATATGGCTCGAGGAGATGATCTCCACGCCATCAAGTACTTACCCCTCAAGCTCAAAGGGCCAGCTCGGCACTGGCTTAAAAGCCTCCCCGAAAACTCCATCGGAAGCTGGGAAGAGCTCGAAGACGCCTTTAGGGCAAATTTTCAAGGGACATATGTCCGACCACCGGATGCGGAATATTTAAGTCATATAACTCAACAGCCCGGTGAGTCGGCCCGAAAGCTTTGGAACAGGTTCCTCACTAAAAAGAACCAAATAGTTGACTGTCCGGACGCCGAAGCCTTAGCAGCTTTTAAACATAGCGTCCGAGACGAATGGCTTGCCAGACACCTCGGTCAAGAAAAGCTGAGAACAATGGCAGCATTAACAAGCCTCATGACCCGTTTTTGCGTGGGCGAGGACAGCTGGTTAGCCAGATGCAGCACCAGCGACCCAAGTACATCCGAAGTCAGGGATGGAAACGGGAAATCACGACGCGGCAAGAACAAGCGCCGGAATAAGGAAGAGAGCCCGAAGAGCAGGGCGGTAAACGCCGGATTTAGAAGCTCTCGGCCAGGCCAGCAGAAGCCGCCCTCCAAAGGCAACAGAGACGAACTCTCTAGCCTAAACAAAATTCTGGATCAAATATGTCAGATCCATAGCACCCCGGATAAACCTGCAAATCACACCCACAGAGAATGTTGGGTCTTCAAACAGTCTGGCAAGCTCAACGCCGAACACAAGGGGCAGGATACACCAAGTGAAGACGAGGATGAGCCTCGCAATCAAAGCACAGGGGAACAGAAGAAATTCCCACCAGAAGTCAAAACAGTTAATGTATTACACGTGATAAAAGGGAGAAACAAAGTGGCACCCTTAGAGGAACATGCCCCAGGGCCTATCACCGCGGAGCTCCGCCACTGGTCATCCCAACCGATCACCTTTGACCATATTTACTCGGCAAGTATCCGGCGTACAGGATGGGCTGCCTTGGTATTAGATCCAATAATTGACGGATACCACTTCACCCGAGTCCTGATGGACGGCGGCAACAGTTTAAATCTGATATATCAGGACACAGTCCGCAAAGTGGGGATAGACCCAACAAAAAATTTCCGCAGCAATGCTACCTTTAAAGGAGTAACGCCAGGCCCGGAGGCTCACTGCAGGGGCTCCCTGCTACTAGAGGTTATATTCGGCTCCCCCGACAACTTCCGCAGTGAAAATTTAACCTTCCACGTCGCTCCGTTCCAAAGTGGCTATCAAGCACTACTCGGACGCGAAGCTTTCGCTCGCTTTAACGCAATACCACATTATGCTTCCCTCAAGCTCAATATGCCCGGTCCACGTGGCATCATTATAGTAAATGGAAATATTAAGCGCTCCTTGCGTGCCGAAGACGGTGCGCCCGCCTCGGCCGCCGCACACTAAACGGCCTCACCAACTCAAGCATTTGACAGGTCGTGAAGACCACGGACACGGCTAGACGAGTCCGGCTCAGCTATATGTAATTAATACAGGTTTGATGGCTATACCCCTATTACAATATAAGGGGCTCAACGCGCGCGCAAAAGTGGCAATAAGGCTCACCTTCACTCATTTTCAACTGTATATTGTTTATTTAGTATAACTTAACTTTTGCACGGCAACTTTTCAATTAAGTTCCTCTCAGATGACCATCGTGCTACACCCGTCCAGAATACGGCACAATGGAGACACAGGCGCAGACGTGCAGTAGGGACCCGTTCCAAAGATTCTTTGTAGATTAAGACCCTGCGTAAACCTTTTTTACTGTCTCTTATTGATTTACATCCCTCGGATTCTCAGTACAACCGAGAAGGATGTTGACGTCTTGGCATGTGGCCACGCCAGAATAATGCACGTACCTGGACACCAGGGGCTTATTACAAAGGGTACTGTTTAGACTCGGTTTACACCATAAAGACCGAATACCTTAGGGAGTGTTTGGCGTCGCGAGTTTGTCCTTATATGCATCAGCTCTGAATCATGTCTTTGGTCAAATGTTGGGTTTCCCGGCTCCTGTGTTTTGCTGCCTTACGTTCCGCTCCATCGGCTAAGGCGGCACCAGGAGAACTACTGTGATTGTGCCCTGGTTCATCCGGACGAGCACCTCAGTAGAGAAAGCCGAAAACTGACTGTCATGATATAGCGTGAGACTGGTCAACCACTCGATGACCTATCGGAATCTTCGGGATTCCTCCGCATTAACGAAGGGCCGTTTCCCGGCCAGGCATGTACGCACCCCGAATCCGGGCGAGTGCGGAGCCACCAGGGGCTATATAGTAGCCCCACTGTCAAACTCCTATGGCTAAGTGAAAGTGTTAAAGCATTATAGTCCGGTTACCTAGTTCGCTGCGGTATCACCTCCTTACTAGGACGAAGACGTTGGATTAAGTGTGAATATGCGTCTTCTACGAACACCCCCGCATTGTATGCGTGGGGGCTGAAGCCGACGACTGCAATCTTTCAGGTTATATACATATATACATAAACGGCCGCACAGGAGGCATCACAATACTTTCGGGCAAAAGTATAAACACAGCCTTGATAAATTTAATAAAACATTGTTTTTACAATAGGAATACATTTCACTCAAACATAATATTCTTCGAGCACTGGGCCTCTATCAAACAAGCACCATCAAGAACTTCTTCAAAATAGTGCTCGGCAGCCACTCGGCCTATGGCCGAACCCTGCGCCGCGACAGTGGTAGCATCCATCTCCGCCCAGTATGCTTTGACACGGGCAAGGGCCATCCACGAGCCTTCTATGCACGTCGACCTCTTCATCGCATTGATGCGCGGCACCGCACCAAGGAACTGCTGCACCAGGCTAAAATAACTGTTCGGCTTTGGCCTTTCCGGCCACAGCTGATCCACGACAGACCTCATAGCGAGTCCAGACAACCTATTGAGTTCGGCCCATTCGTCTAGCTGATCGGTCAATGGAAGCGGACGCTCTGGAATGTTAAACTGCGACCAGAACAGCTTGTCCACTTCACGATCTGTTTGATCTCGGAAGTATTCGGCCGCATCGACAGCGCTCACTGCCAAGTCCAGATATGCGTCTGTCGAACTCCACAGTCGATCCAGAGGGGCATACCGCGGATCTCCGAACTTCCTCCACAACAAAAAGGGCTTCCCAGCCACAATGTCACATGCTTCACGCAGCTCCTCCTTCTTCACTCTCATGGCAGAACGGGTGTCTTTAGTCACCATCATGGCCTTTTCAAGGTCCGTCGCCTTCGCTCGGTTTTCTTCCTCGAGGAACTGGCAACGGTCGGCACTGTCTTTCAACTTTACAGCCATCTTGAACATTTTCTCTTTGCTCTCGCAATGCGTGGCCTTATCGGCTCTTAACTCTTCGGTCGCCTTCAAAGCAGCCGCATTACTACTCCTTGCTTGTTCTTTGGCCCGGGCAAGTTCTGCCCGAAGGGTCTCCACGGTGGCAGCTCCATCTATAGTCACAACATATAAAAGATACTGGCATCACACTGCTCTTACTATGTGACATTCACTAGAAATATCACTTACCCTGTGCCTCGTCAAGCCACTTGTTAACAAGCTCGATGTCGGCATCCGCCGCATCCAGTTGCCGCTTTAGTTCGGCAAACTCATGAGTCCGGCTAGCCACCGGAGCTTCCACTACCTGCACATAAAGGCGGTATGGTTATTACCTGGGACTACGATCCTCTGTTTGCCGCCGTTCTCGGTGACAACCAGAGTCTTAGGGGATACTATCTACACAGGGCACACCTAACAATGTGCGGTACTATCACAAAGGTATATCATTTTACGTACCTCAAAGCCCGTTAGTAGACTCATAAAGGCGTCATGCAACCCGCTTTCAGCGGACGAAATCCTTTCCATCACCGTACCCATCAACATACGGTGTTCTTCCAAGATGGTCGCTCGCTTCGGCAGATCCCTCAGTGCGTCCGACCGCATACCAGACAGCGCCGGACTCTTTTGTTTGCCCTCTTCAAGAGTCGGATGCTGGGGACTTCGGGTGACTATTGGATTATCTTTTGGCCTCACCGGATCCGGAGAGGCCCTCCGTGACGACACTTCAAGGTCGCCCGCTTCTTGAGCGGAGGAGTCCGGGGGAGGCGTTTCGCTCTCCATCATCTCCGGAAGAAGGTCCCCTGAAGACGAACTCTGTTGAGAAGGGCTAAGATCCGAACTGCAAGATAAACGCTTCGGTTATTTTCTCGGAAGTAAGGTAGAATATCTCTACTATTAAGTAGATTTTGATCACTTATGACTCGTTAGAGGGCTGATCCCCGCGCGGGCTTTGTGCGGCAAGAGCACCATCCAGGGCAGGACCCTCTGGTAGAGACTTCTTCTCCCGTTTGGAAGCCTTTGTTTCCAGATCTTCAGAGGCAGTCCTCTTCCTTCCCTGGAGTGAGAGAAGGTCAGATTCTTCCCCTTGGTTATCCTCCCTCACGGAGGCGCTCATTCCCTCGGTTGGAATTGGTAGCGATGGGGGCCTGCTTTCGCCCTCATTATTCCCCCATTTATCTTCCTTTGAGGGCTCCGGGCAAGGTGCTAGCTCGAGCATCTTTTCCAGTACCGGATTGTCCAAACCCTCAGGAAGGGGGGACGAACACCGAATCATCTTCGTCTTTGTTAGCCAGTCCTGGTCAGAGAGCGATTTCTCAGAATGACATCATGATAAACAAAATACGGTGTGTTCGGCTAGAGGATTACTTACTTGGTCGGCGGTGCGGTTGCTTCTCAGGACCACATCCTCGGTAGTATCTGGACACTCTGTTTGGGGTCCGAAGAATGATTTGTACATCTCCTCATGCGTCAGGCCGAGAAAATTCTGAATAGCGCGCGGTCCTTCTGGGTTGAATTCCCACAAACGGAGGGGCCGGCGTTTGCAAGGCTGGACTTGACGAACCAGCATGACTTGCACTACCATAACCAAACTAAAATCTCCCTCGAAGAGATCCCGGATGCGGCTCTGCAGTATGGGCACATCCTTGGCTGGACCCCAGCTCAGCCCCCTGCTGATCCATGACATCAGTTGTGGTGGAGGGCCCGAGCGAAAGGCGGGGGAAGCTACCCACTTGGCACTTCTGGGAGCAATGATGTAGAACCACTCCCGTTGCCATAATCGGGACACCACTGGAAAGGAACCTTTTTTCCATGGAGCTCCAGCAATCTTGCTTACTAATGCACCCCCACACGCTGCATACTGCCCCTCAATCGTCTTCGGCTTCACATCAAAGGTCTTGAGCCACAGGCTGAAGTGAGGGGTAATGCGGAGGAAGGCCTCACATACAACAATAAATGCCGAGATGTGGAGAAAGGAATCCGGGGCTAGATCATGAAAATCAAGCCCGTAATAGAACATCAAACCCCTTACGAAGGGACCCAGAGTGAGGCCTAGTCCTCGGAGGAAGTGGGAGATGAACACAACGTCTTCATGGGGTTCAGGAGTAGGGAAAACCTGCCCTCGGGCGGGCAGCCGATGTGAGACTTCGGCGGTTGGGTATCTTGCCTCCCTCAACTTCTTGATATCCTCTTCCGTAACGGAGGAGGGCATCCACCGGCCCTGGAGGCTGGATCCGGACATGATTGAAGATCCGAAGCACCTAACCTAGGCTTTGAGTGTTAGAAGTCGAGGCGGGGGAGGGATTCGATTGAGCACGGAGGGGAAAAAGTAAAAGCCTTGACCCTTTATAAAGAGGATGAATATCAAGCGTCCTCCTCGTGGCCGTTTGGGACTTGCCTAAAATCTTGGAGTCCTAGGCGTGGTCGGGTTACCCACGCCCGTATTGATGAGAATCCCGTAATAAGGGGAACACGATCTCTGCTTTGACAAGACGTGTCAAGAAACTGCCTCGCGTTATGTGCCGGGCTAGTTAAAGGAAACGGTTCGAATAATCACCGGGCCATGGCATGATGTCATGTTGCCGAAACAAGTCAGCAGATTAGATTTGTGGAAATATTATTCTCTCTACGGTGGTATGTGGAACTTATTTTGCAGGGTCGGACACTATCCTCGTATTCAAATTCTTCCGTGGTGTATTCGGAGGAGGAACCCGCCTTGCAATGCCGAAGACAATACTGCGCGCCGGACTCATCGTCATTGAAGCCTGGTTCAGGGGCTACTGAGGGAGTCCTGGATTAGGGGGTCTCTGGACAGCCGGACTATATCCTTTGGCCGAACTGTTGGACTATGAAGATACAAGATTGAAGACTTCGTCTCGTGTCCGGATAGGACTCTACTTGGCGTGGAAGGCAAGCCAGGCAATTCGGATATGTATATCTCCTCCTTTGTAACCGACCTTGTGTAACCCTAGCCCTTTCCAGTGTCTATATAAACCGGAGGGTTTTAGTCCATAGGACAACATACAATCATACCATAGGCTAGCTTCTAGGGTTTAGCCTCTCCGATCTCGTGGTAGATCAACTCTTGTAATACTCATATCATCAAGAATAAATCAAGCAGGACGTAGGGTTTTACCTCCATCAAGAGGGCCTGAACCTAGGTAAATCATCATGTCCCCTGACTCCTGTTACCATCCGCCTTAGACGCACAGTTCGGGACCCCCTACCCGAGATCCGCCGGTTTTGACACCGACACCCACAATGCGGCTATATCTCCCATGTGTCGGGGCACGACTTAGAGGCATAGCCGCATGGTAGTTTTGTCGTAAGAGGGGTAATCTTTACACATCCCATGTATTGAATAAGAAAGGAATAAAGAGTTGGCTTAAAATCGCCTCTTCACATAGTACATAAACAAATCATACATCATCCAAATACACTCAAATGACCAAGTATGGCCAAAATCGAATAAAAGGATGATAAACCCCAAATGCTAGATCCCCGATCGTCCCAACTGGGCTCCACTATTGATCATCAGGAAATGAAACATAGTAACGGCCTGAATCCTCGTCGAACTCCCACTTGAGTTCGGTATCATCACCTGCAGTGGTATCCTCGGCACCTGCAACTATTTGGAAGTATTCGTGAGTCACGAGGACTCAGCAATCTCACACCCGCGAGATCAAGACTATTTAAGCTTATGGGTAGGAGAAGGGAGTGAGGTGGAGCTGCAGCAAGCACTAAGCATATATGGTGGCTAACATACGCAAGTAAGAGCGAGAAGAGAAGCAACGCACGGCCGAGAGGCTAGAAGAGATCAAGAAGTGATCCTGAAACTACTTACGTTCAAGCATAACACAAGACCGTGTTCATTTCCCAGACTCCGCCGAAATGAGACCATCACGGCTACACACGCGGTTGATTCATTTTAATTAAATTAAGTGTCAAGTTATCTACAACCGGATATTAACAAATTCCCATCTGTCACATAACCGCGGGCACGGCTCTCGAAAGTCTATACCCTGCAGGGGTGTCCCAACTTAGCCCATCACAAGCTCTCACGGTCAATGAAGGATATTCCTTCTCTCGGGAAGACCTGATCAGTCTCAGAATCCCGGTTACAAGACATTTTGACAATGGTAAAACAAGACTAGCAAAGCCGCCGACTGTGCCGACAAATCCCGATAGGAGCTGCCCATATCTCGTTCTCAGGGCACACCGGATTGTCCAAACTTCCGGTAGGCCAGCGCAGAGTTGCCCCTGGTGGCCACCGACGGTTGACAGGTTGGACCAACACTGAGAGGAGCACTATCCCGGGGATTTCAAATAAAGATGACACTTGAGTCCGCGGAACCCAAGGGAAAAAGGCTTAGGTGGAAAATGTTAAACCAAGGTTGGGCCTTGCTGGAGGAGTTTTATTCAAAGTGAACTGTCAAGGGGTTCCCATAACACCCAACCACGTAAGGAACGCAGAATCAAGGAACATAACACCGGTATGACGGAAACTAAGGCGGCAAGAGTGGAACAAAAACACCAGGCAAAAGGCCGAGCCTTTCACCCTTTACCAAGTATATAGATGCATCAATTAAAATAAGAGATAAAGTGATATCCCACAACACCCATTTTCCAACATGGAACAAACTTCAACTTCACCTGCAACTAGCAACGCTATAAGAGGGGTTGAGCAAAAGCGGTAACATAGCCAAACAATGGTTTGCTAGGAAGGTGGGTTAGAGGCTTGACATGGCAATATGGGAGGCATGATAAACAAGTGGTAGGCAGTGCGACATAGCGATAGAGCGAACAACTAGCAATCAAATATAGAAGTGATTTCGAGGGTATGGTCATCTTGCCTGCAAAGTTCTCAAAGTTGTCGAAAGCCTGATCCTCATTAGCGTACTCAACAGGTTCCTCATTCACGTACTCGTATCCCGGCTCTACTCAAAGCAAGAACACAAGCAAATGACCAACAATCAATCATGGTGCAATGCACAAGCAACATGATGCAATACATGGCATGATATGCAAGATATAATATGCAATGCATATGCGTGCTCCGGAAGGGAAAGAATGATCAAGGCATCAACTTGGCAAACCAAGTATGTCACTGGAAATATGAGATGATTTCAGTTGAAATCGCTATAAAAATCACCGGAAACAGATGCACGGTTTGCAAATGGCAAGCAAAACAAGAATGACACAATTCTACGATTAACAGCACGATGCCATCTAGAATGCAACACGAAACTAAGCTACTGCACTCCAACATAGCAACAAAGCATATGGCAGTGATGTACAAGAGATGCTTGACAAAACATGAACTATGGCTAAATCACACTAGAACAGGTTCAAACAAGCATGGCAAAATTGCAAAAGATATCAGGTTCACAGACTTGGTGAAAATACTAACATGTCAAAAACAACATCAGGAAGCACTGTTTAGAGCAAGCAAACAACATGCTACAGGAAAATATCATAGCAACCAAAGGCATGCCATGATTCTACTAAAATCATAGAACAAAAGTCCCTTATAGATGATGAGCCAAAAAGGCACATAAGATAAGATGGCACCCATGTAAACATAGCAAGTTTTATTAACAGTTTCAGACTTAGAAGAAAAACAGAGCATGGCATAAACAGAATTATGATAGCTACTTTGCGAGCTCATGCCACTTACCACAAAGCATTAAATGACAACATAAGAATACCAATAGCAAGATGACATGTTCATAAAGCTCACCATGGCAATAGCAAGATCACTAGCAACAACCATGGCAATATTGATTAACATGTTAACAATATGTCAGGAACATTTTATAGCAAAAGTAAAGCAAGAACAAGACATGCTAGACCAATCCATAATTGCAACCAGGGACATGGATGGATAGATCATAACCCCATGTTCAAAACATCCTTACTCAAGTATCTCAAAATAAGCATGGATCTCACTGTAGCATCTAGTTTACATGGCATCAAAATAACAGCAGGAAAAGGACTTGGCAAAATCCTAAGTCCCTGAAAATAGCAACATTGCGGAGCCTAGTTTGCATGCTTGTGCTAGTCACCACATAGATCACAAAACTACAAGACTTGCACCTCTGTAAAGATGGCATGATGTAGTTCAAAACACATGTAGACCTCATGCTCATATGATGCACACATCAAATGCAACAAAAATGACAAAACACCATGATCTGATAAGTACCGGCAGTTAACATTTCATAGCACTCTTGCATCAATGAAAATGGCATCATAATGGGCAGTAACATGCATGGAAATGCTTCTAACATGAAGAGCTCAACGAGACGAACATTTCGATATATCATATGCAAGATTTTGAGCCACGGTCATGGAGATATGATGCCTTGAACAGGGGCATAAATCATTGCAGAAAAAGACAGTGGGAAATTCGGGGTCAACATCCTCCCAGATCTAGGGTTAGCACGGATCCCGAGGTTGGTCGGAGATGTTGCCGGAGATGAGGAGGACGTCGGCAGGAGCTCGAAGGGGAGGTCACCGGTGACGTGGGGTGGCTGGATCCCAACGGTGGGGTGCTCCCCGGATGGGATCTCGCCGGATCCGGGCACGGTCGACGAGGGGGCAGCGCTGGGCGGCGAGCTTGGCGGGCAGCGAGGCGGAGGCGCCGGCAAGGGAGGGGCGGCGCAGGCGGCGGGGACGGGCCGCGCGGCGCGGGACGGGCGACGGCGGTGGCGCGCGGGCCGGGAGGGCCCCGCGCGGGCCTGGCGGGCCGACAGCGGCGGGCGGTGGCGGAGCCACGTGGCGGGACACGGTTGGTTGTGGGCGCGGTGGCGGACGTGTATGGCGCCGTCTGGACGTGGCCGGTGCGGAGAGAGGTGCGGGGCTAGGGTTTGGACCCGGAAATTTGGAGGGGATGCACATATTTATAGGTAGAAGGAGTTTGGAGTGTCCAAACGAGGCGTGGTTTTCGCCCACACGATCGTGATCCAATGACGGAGGACATGGAGATGGTTTAGATGGGTTATTGGGCTGTTTTGGAGGGGTGTTGGGCTGCAACACACAATGCGGCTATATCTCCCACGTGGCGAGGCACGACTTAGAGGCATAGCCGCATGGTAGTTTTGTCGCAAGAGGGGTAATCTTCACACATCTCATGTACTGAATAAGAAAGGGATAAAGAGTTGGCTTACAATCGCCACTTCACACAGTACATAAATAAATCATACATCATCCAAATACACTCAAATGACCGACCACGGCCAAAATCCGAATAAAAGGAAGATAAACCCGAAATGCTAGATCCCCGATCGTCCCAACTGGGCTCCACTACTGATCATCCGGAAACGAAACGTAGCAACGGCCCGAATCCTCGTCGAACTCCCACTTGAGTACGGTATCATCACTTGAACTGGTATCCTCGGCACCTGCAACTGTTTGGAAGTATCCGTGAGTCATGAGGACTCAGCAATCTCACACCCGCGAGATCAAGACTATTTAAGCTTATGGGTAGGAGAAGGTAGTGAGGTGGAGCTGCAGCAAGCACTAATCATATATGGTGGCTAACATACGCAAGTAAGAGCGAGAAGAGAAGCAACGCACGGTCGAGAAGCTAGAAGAGATCAAGAAGTGATCCTGAAACTACTTACATTCAAGCATAACACAAGACCGTGTTCACTTCCCGGACTCCGCCGAAAAGAGACCATCACGGCTACACACCCGGTTGATTTATTTTAATTAAGTTAAGTGTCAAGTTATCTACAAGCGGATATTAACAAATTCTCATCTGCCACATAACCGCGGGCACGGCTCTCGAAAGTTTATACCCTGCAGTGGTGTCCCAACTTAGCCCATCACAAGCTCTCACGATCAAGGAAGGATATTCCTTCTCCCGGGAAGACCTGATCAGTCTCGGAATCCCGGTTACAAGACATTTCGACAATGGTAAAACAAGACCAGCAAAGCCGCCCGACTGTGCCGAAAAATCCCGATAGGAGCTGCACATCTCTCGTTCATAGGGCACATCGGATTGTCCAAACTTCCGGTAGGCCAGCCCAGAGTTGCCCCTGGTGGCCACCGGCGGTTGACAGGTTGGACCAACACTCAGAGGAGCACTGGCCCGGGGGTTTAAAATAAAGATGACCCTTGAGTCCATGGAACCCAAGGGAAAAAGGCTTAGGTGGCAAATGTTAAAGCCAAGGTTGGGCCTTGCTGGAGGAGTTTTATTCAAAGCGAACTGTCAAGGGGTTCCCATAACACCCAACCGCGTAAGGAACGCAAAATCAAGGAACATAACATCGATACGACGGAAACTATGGCGGCAAGAGTGGAACAAAAACACCAGGCAAAAGGCCGAGCCTTCCACCCTTTACCAAGTATATAGATGCATCAATTAAAATAAGAGATAAAGTGATATCCCAGAACATCCATATTCCAACATGGAACAAACTTCAACTTCACCTGCAACTAGCAACGCTATAAGAGGGGTTGAGCAAAAGCAGTAACATAGCCAAACAACAGTTTGCTAGGAAGGTGGGTTAGAGGCTTGACATGGCAATATGGGAGGCATGATAAACAAGTGGTAGGTAGCGCGACATAGCGATAGAGCGAACAACTAGCAAGCAAAGATAGAAGTGATTTCGAGGGTATGGTCATCTTGCCTGCAAAGTTCTCGGAGTTGTCGAAAGCTTGATCCTCGTTAGCGTACTCAACAAGTTCCTCATTCACGTACTCGTCTCCCATCTCTACCCAAAGCAAGAACACAAGCAAAGGACCAACAATCAATCACGGTGCAATGCACAAGCAACATGATGCCTTACATGACATGATATGCAAGATATGATATGCAATGCATATGCATGCTCCGAAAGGGAAAGAACGATCAAGGCATCAACTTGGAAAACCAGGTATGTCGCTGGAAAGATGAGATGATTTCGGTTGAAATCTATATAAAGATCACCAGAAACGGATGCACGGTTTGCAAATGGCAAGCAAAACAAGAATGACACAATTCTGCGATTAACAGCACGATGCCATCTAGAATGAAACACAAAACTAAGCTACTGCACTCCAACATAGCAACAAAGCATATGGTAGTGATGTACAAGAGATGCTTGACAAAACATGAACACTGAGCTACTGCTAAATCACACTAGAACAGGTTCAAACAAGCATGGCAAAAGTGCAAAAGATATCAGGTTCACAGATGGTGAAAATACTAACATGTCAAAAACAACATCATGAAGCACTGTTTAGAGCAAGAAAACAACACGTTACAGGAACATATCGTAGCAACCAAAGGCATGTCATGATTCTACTAAAATCATATAACAAAAGTCCCTTACTGATGATGAGCCAAAAAGGCACAGAAGATAAGATGGCACCCATGTAAACATAGCAAGTTTTATTAACAGTTTCGTACTTAGAAGAAAAACAGAGCATGGCATAAACAGAATTATGATAGCTACTTTGCGAGCTCATTCCACTCACCACAAAGCATTAAATGACAACATAAGCATATCAATAGCAATATGACATGTTCATGAAGCTAACCATGGCAATAGCAAGTTAAAAGGATGCATGGATCACTAGCAACAACCATGGCAATATTGATTAACATGTTAACAATCTGCCAGGAACATTTTATAGCAAAAGTAGAGCAATAAAAAGCATGCTAGACCACTCCATAATTGCAACAAGGGAATGGATGAGTAGAGCATACCCCCATGTTAAAACCATCCTTACTGAAGTATCTCAAAATAAGCATGGATCTCACTGTAGCACCAAGTTTACATGGCATCAAAATAACAGCAGGAAAAGGACTTGGCAAAATCCTAAGTCCCTGAAAACAGCAACATTGCGGAGCCTAGTTTTCATGCTTGTGCTAGTCACCACATAGATCACAAAAATACAAGACTTGCACCTTTGTAAAGATGGCATGATGTAGTTCAAAACACATGTAGACCTCATGATCATACGATGCACACCTCAAATGCAACAAAAATGACAAAACACCATGATCTGATAAGTACCAACAGTTAACATTTTATAGCACTCTTGCATCAATGAAAATGGCATCATAATGGGAAGTAACATGCATGGAAATGCTTCTAACATGAAGAGCTCAACGAGGCGAACATTTCGACATATCATATGCAAGATTTGGAGCCACGGACATGGAGATATGATGCCTTGAACAGGGGCATAAATCATTGCAGAAAAAGACTTAGTGGGAAATCCGGGGTCAACCTCCTCCCAAATCTAGGGTTAGCGTCGATCCCGAGGTTGGTCGGAGATGTCCCCACCGGAGCTCGAAGGGGAGATCACCGGCGACGTGGGGTGGCCGGATCCGGACAGCGGGGTGCTCCCCGGCCGGGATCCTGCCGGATCCGGGCGCGGTCGACGAGGGGTGCGGTGCTGGGCGGCGAGGCGGCGGCGCTAGGCAGCAAGCTCGGCGGGCAGCGAGGTGGTCTCACATCACAATTGGGTGGTATTAGTATCTTTTATTCCTCCTGAGGGAGTCCTAGATTAGGGGGTCTCTAGATAGCCAGACTATATCCTTTGGCCGGACTGTTGGACTATGAAGATACAAGATTGAAGACTTCATCCCGTGTCCGGATGGGATTCTCCTTGGCGTGGAAGGCAAGCTAGGCAATACGGATATGTAGATCTCCTCCCTTGTAACTGACTCTGTGTAACCCTAGCCCGCTCCGGTGTTTATATAAACCGAAGGGTTTAGTCCGTAGGACAACATACAATCATACCATAGGCTAGCTTCTAGGGTTTAGCCTCTACGATCTTGTGGTAGATCAACTCTTGTAATACTCATATCATCAAGAACAATCAAGCAGGACGTAGGGTATTACCTCCATCAAGAGGGCCCGAACCTGGGTAAACATCGTGTCCCCTACCTCCTATTACCATCCGCCTTAGATGCACAGTTCGGGACCCCCTACCCGAGATCCGCCGGTTTTGACACCGACATTGGTTCTTTCATTGAGAGTTCCACTGTGTCGTCACCATAAGGCTTGATGGCTCCTTCGATCATGGGTAGCCATGCGGTCCAGGGTGAGGTTTTCCTCCCCGGACAGATCTTTGTATTCGGCGGCTTCATACTGCGGGCCAATTCGCTTGGCCATCTAGAGCAGATCGAGAGCTACGCCCCTGACCATCAGGTCAGATTCGTAAAGTTAAACTACACTGCCGACATCCGCGGAGACTTGATCTTTGACGAATTCGAGCTCGTGTCAGGTGCGCTGCACAGTCACAACGAGCACGACGTAACTCTGTCGTTGGACAGTGTTCGGGAGAACGCATCTGCAACTACTCCGGCCTTCAATCTGGAGCAAATTGCGCCATCCAAGGACGGAGGGATAGACCCCGCCATGGAGGCCGCACTCTCAGTGGCGATGGAGCCGGATACTGACTTCACTCCTTACGAGAGCCGTGTCGCCAAATCACTGGATTTGTCTCCGGCCACGGGCTCCGAGCCGCCTGCATCTGTGCCCATCGAATCCAACTGGGCGCCGATCATGCAGTTCACCTCCACGGATATCTTTCAACACTCGCCTTTCGGCGATGTGCCAAATTCATTAAAGTCTCTCTCCTTGTCAGGAGAACCTTGGCCGAACTATGTCCGGCTAGAATGGGATACAGACGACGAAGAAATTCGCTGCCCGCCCACCACCCACTTAGTAGCCACTGTCGACGAATTAACCGACATGCTCAACTTCGACTCCGAAGACATCGACGGCATGGACGAAGTTGCAGGAGACGAACAGGAACCAACACCCACAGGGTGCCGGACATCCACTTCATCACATGACATATACATGGTGGATACACCCAAAGAAGGCAATGGCGAAGAGACAGCGGAGGATGGCCCCTCCAAGAAGCAACCCAAGCGCCAACGTCATCGGCTCCGCTCTAAATCCCGCCATAGTAAAAACAGCGATAACAGCACAAGAGAAAATAACACTCCAGTCAACTCCAGAGGAAACGACGACCACATGGCCCCGGCGGCAGAGCACGATAAAGCTGCAAGCGGCGAACATAGTACCGATCCGACGTCCGAACACGGTGACGCCGAGTATAAACCTCATCAAACCCCCTCTGGGGAGGAAAACAGTCCGGACGAAGATGCACACATCATCCCGGAAACGCACTTGGAGCAAGAGAACCTCCGCAGAAGGCTTATTGCCATAGCGAGGAGTCTGAAGAAGCAGAAGCAAAGGCTTAAGGCCACACAAAATACACTCAACAGCAGGTGGAACAAAGTGCTCGACAACGAAGCAAAGTATGGTGGAAATTACCACACAAAGAGCTATCCAAAGCGCAAGCTGTTACCTGAATTCGACGACGAGGCCTTAGAGCCCACACAGCCAAAAAATGAAACGGCCAACCGGCCGGATCCACCACCTTGTGACTGTGATAGAACGGATAACAAATACACAAATAAGTCAACACACGATGTACGTGAGGACTTGCGCCAAAAATCCGGTATGACCAGATCCATCTATGGATCTAGGAAGCGTGCTCCCGCACAAATCAAAACCAAATACCACAACTGTCCGAACACCATGGTACATCCAAGTACAGGGGTGCCGCACACCCCCTATGTTTCACCGATGAGGTGCTGGACCACGAATTCCCAGAAGGATCCGAACTAGTGAACATAGAGGCGTACGACGGGACCATAGACCTTGGGGTCTGGATTGAGGACTTTATCCTCCATATCCATATGGCTCGCGGAGACGATCTCCATGCCATTAAATACTTGCCCCTCAAGCTTAAAGGACCAGCTCGGCACTGGCTAAAAAGCCTCCCCGAAAACTCAATTGGAAGTTGGGAGGAGCTCGAGGACGCTTTTCGGGCTAATTTTCAAGGGATCTACGTCCAACCTACGGATGCAGATGATTTAAGTCATATAATTCAACAGTCCGGAGAGTCCGCCCGAAAGCTTTGGAACAGGTTTCTTACCAAGAAGAACCAAATCGTCGACTGTCCGGACGCCGAAGCCTTAGCAGCTTTCAAACACAGCGTCTAAGACGAATGGCTCGCCAGACACCTCGGCCAAGAAAAACCAAGAACAATGGCAGCTCTAACAAGTCTCATGACCCGCTTCTGCGCGGGCGAAGGCATCTGGTTAGCCCGCAATAGCACTCGCGACCCAAGCACATCCGAAGTCAGGGATGACAATGGAAAACCACGATGCAATACAAGCAAGCGTCGAAATAAAGAAGATAGCCCAGACAATACGGCGGTAAACACCGGATTCAAGGGCTCTCGACCAGGTCAGCGGAAAAAGCCTTTCAAAGGCAGCAGAGACAGACCGTCTGGCCTAAACAAGATTCTTGACAAACTATGTCAGATTCATGGCACCCCCGATAAACCCGCAAATCACACCCACAGAGAATGCTGGGTCTTCAAGCAGGCCGGTAAGCTAAATGCCGAACACAAGGGGGGGACACCAAACGAAGACGAGGACGAGCCTCGCCAGCAAAGCACTGGAGGACAGAAAAAATTCCCACCAGAGGTTAAAACAGTCAACATGATCCATGTGAAGAAGAGGAGAAGCAAACATGCACTCCGAGACACACGCACCATAGAGCCCGTCACCCCTAGGTTCAACCCCTGGTTGGCCTGCCCGATCACTTTCGATCGCGGGGATCACGTGACAAGCATCCGGCACGAAGGATTGGCTGCCTTGGTGTTAGACCCAATAATAAACGGATACCATCTCACACGAGTCCTCATGGATGGCGGCAATGGTCTAAATCTGATATATCGGGACACGGTCCGCAAAATGGGGATAGACCCGACAAAAATAAGCCACCATACTACTACCTTCAAGGGAGTAATACCAAGCCTAGAGGCCTGCTGCACGGGCTCTCTATTACTAAAGGTTGTATTCGGTTCTTCCGACAACTTCTGAAGCGAAAGGTTAACTTTCTATATCGCTCCATTCCGAAGTGGCTATCAGGCACTACTCGGAAGAGCAACTTTCGCTCGTTTTAATGCAATACCGCATTACGCTTCTCTCAAGCTTAAGATGCCCAGTCCACATGGCACCATCACAGTTAGCGGAAACGCTGAGCGTTCTCTATGCGCGGAAGAATGTGCGGCGGCTTTAGCCGCCAAGCACTAGACGGCCTCACCAACTAGAAAAATGACAGGTCATCAAGACCACGGACACGGTTAGACGAGTCCGGTGCACCACTACATATACATGAGACTGGTTTGATGATCAAACCCTCCTAGACGGTACCAGGGGCTTCCCGCATGTAATCAGGGCTAGTGCGGCTCAACTTGACTTATCTTGAATTTTAATGGTTTATTGATAATGACCAATTTTATGGCACGGCAACTTTCACCTAAGTTCTTCTCTTTTACAGATGACAATCATGCTACACCCATCCAGGACACGGCACAGCGGAGACACAGGTGCAGACGTGCAGCAGGGACCCGCTCCAATGTTTCTTTTTAGATTAAGACCCTGCGTAAACCTTTTTTACTGTCTCTTGTTGTTCACATCCTCCAGATACTCAATACAACCGAGAAGGATGCCGACGTATTGGCATGTGGCCACGTCAGGATATTGCACGTACCTGGACACCCGGGGTTTATTATTAAGGGCCTCATTCAGCCCGGCATATATTATAAAGACCGAATACCTTAGGGAGAGCGTCGTGAGTTTGGCCTTATATGCATCAGCTCTGAATCATGTCTTTGGTCAAATGTTGGGTTTGCCCGACTCCCACGTTTTGGTACCTTACGTTCCTCTATATCAGCTAAGGTAGCACTGGGAGAACTACTGCGATTGTGCCCTGGTTCATCCGGATAAGCACCTCAGTAGAGAAAGTCGAAAACTGACTGTCATGATAAAGCGCGATACTGGTCAGCCACTCGATGACTCAACGGAATCTTCGGGATTCCTCCGCATTAACGAAGGGTCGTTTCCCAGTCATGTACGTACGCGCCCCGTATTCGGACGAGCGCAAAAGTACTAGGGGCTATATAGTAGCCCCATCGTCAAACTCCTATGGCTAAGTGAAAGTGTTAAAGCAATATAGTCTGATTGCCTCGTTCGCTGCGCTACCACCTCCTTAGTGGACCAAGATGTTGGATCAAGTGTGAATACGCATTTTTTGCGAACACCCCTGCATTATATGCGTGGGGGCAGAAGCCGACGACTGTAAACTTTCAGATTATATACATATCTACATAAACGGCTGCACAGGAGGCATCATAATACTTTCAGCAAAAGTATAAACATAGCCTTGATAGCTCAATAAAACATTGTTTTTACAATGGGAGTACATGTCACTAGAACATAATATTCTTCGAGCACTGAGCCTCTATCGAATGAGCGCCTTCAAGAACTTCTTCAAAGTAGTGCTCGGCAGCCACTCGGCCCACGGCCGAACCCTTTGTTGCAACAGTGGTGGCCTCCATCTCTGCCCAGTATGTCTTGACATGGGCAAAGGCCATCCGCGCACCCTCTATGCACGCCGACCTCTTCATAGCATCAATGTGCGGCACAGCACCAAGGAATTGTTGAACTAAACTAAAGTAACTATTCGGCCTTGGCCCTCCTGGCCACAGATGATCCACAACAGACCTCATGGCAAGTCCAGACAACCTATGGAGCTCGGCCCACTCGGCCATTTGCTCATTCAACAGCAGCAGACGCACTGGAGCATGGAACTGTGACCAGAACAGCTTTTCCACTTCGCGGTCTTTTTGATCCTTGAAGTACTCGACCGCATCAGCAGCACTTGCCGCCAAATCCACATAGGCGTCCGCAGAACTCCATAGTTGATCAAGAGGTACATACTTCGGATCTCCGAACTTAGTCCGCAAAAAAAAGGGCTTCCCAGCTGCGATATCTCCAGCTTGATGCAGCTCCTCCTTCGCCGCCCGTATTTTGGAACGGGCTTCCTTGGATGCTACCATGGCCTTCTCCAGGTCAGTCGCCTTCGCACGGTTTTCTTCTTCAAGCAGCTAGTAACGGTCGGTGGCATCTTTCAACTCAACGGCCATCTTGGCCATTCTTTCCTTGCTCTGGCAATGTGCGGCCTGTTCGGCCATCAGTTCTTTGACCGCCTTTAGAGCGGCCGCATCGCTATTTCTGGCTTGCTCCTTGGCTCGGGCAAGTTCCGCCCGAAGGGTCTCCACGGTGGCAGCTCCATCTGCAGTCACAACATATTACTGATACTGGCATCATGCTCCTCTTACTATGTGTTGATCACCGGAGAAATCACTTACCCTATGCCTCGTCAAGCCGCTTGTTGACAAGCACGATGTCGGCATCGACCGCATCAAGTTGCCGCTTTAGCTCGGCAAACCCATCAGTCCGGCTAGTCACCGGAGCTTCATCCACCTGCACATAAAGATAGTCTGGTTATTACTTGGGACTATGATCCTCTGTTCGCCGCCATTTTCGACGACAACCAGAGTCTCAAGGGCTACTATCTGCATAGGGCACACCTAACATGTGTGGTACTGTCAAAAACATACACTATGTCACATACCTCAAAGCCTTTCAGCGGACTCATAAAAGCTTCATGCAATCCGCTTTCAGCAGATAAAATCCTTTCAACTACCGTACTCATTAGCGTACGATGCGCTTCTGAGATGGCCGCTTGCTCCAGAAGATCCTTCAGTGCGTCCGACCGCACATTGTACGGTTCCGGACTCTTTCTGTTGCTCTCTTTAGGAGCCGAATACTCTAGGTGGCCAAGGGATTACCCCCTGGCCTTGGCGGATCAGGAGAAACCCTTCGCGACGACACTTCAGGGTCGCCCGCCTCATGAGGCGGGGTGGCAGGGGGAGGTGTTTCGCTCTCCATCATCTCTGGAAGAAGATCCCTCGAAGGCGAACTTTGTCGAGAAGGGCTATGATCCGAACTACAAGATATAAGCTTCGGTTATTGTCTTCAGAAGTAAGGTAGGATATTTTCACTACTAAGTAATTTTTGATTACTTACAACTCGGTAGAGGGCTGATTCCCTTGCGGACACTGTGCGGCAAGGGTACCCCCCGGGGCAGGACCCTTTGGCGAAGATTTTTTTCCCTCGTTTGGAAACCTCTGTTTCTGGATCTTCTGAGGTGGCCCTCTTCCTTCCTCGGGGAGAGGGAATGTCAGATTCTTCTCCTTGGTTATCCTCCTTAGCGGAGGCACTCATTCCCCCGGTTGGGACGAGTAGTGAGTGAGGCTCGCTTTCGGCCTCTTTATTCGCCCCTTTATCTTCCTTCGAGGGCGCCTGATAAGACGCCGGCTCCAGCATTCTGTCTAGTACCGGATTGGCCAAGCCCTCGGGAAGGGGGGCCAGACACCTGATCATCTTCGCCTTTGTTATCCAGTCCTGGTCAAAGAGCGACTTTTCAGAATGATGTTATGATAAATAAGAGAAACAGTGTGTTCGACCGTGGGATTACTTACTTGGGTATCCGGGCGATTACAGCTCAAACCCGCATCCTCGGTGGTGTCCAGACACTTTATTTGTGGTCCGAAGAACAACTTGTACATCTCCTCGAGCGTCATGCCGAGGAAATGTTGAATGATTCGCGGTCCCTCTGGGTTGAACTCCCACAAACGAAGAGGTCTACGTTTGCAAGGCAAGACCTGGCGAACTAGCATGACCTGCATCACTGTGACCAGGTTGACGTCTCTCTCAATGAGATCTCGGATGCGACTTTGCAATATCGGCACATCCTTTACTGGACCCCAGTTTAGCCCCTCGTTGATCCATGACGTCAGTTGTGGTGGGGGGCCCGAGCAAAAGGCAGGGGCGGCTACCCACTTGGCACTTCGGGGAGCTGTGATATAAAACCACTCCCGCTGCCACAAACTGGACACCTCTGGGAAGGAACCCTCTGGCCATGGAGCATCGGCGCTTTTGCTTATTACGGCACCTCTGCACTCTGCATGCCGCCCCTCGATCATCTTCGGCTTCACATTGAAGGTCTTGAGCCACAGGCCGAAGTGAGGGGTAATGCGAACGAAGGCCTCACATACGACGATAAACGACGAGATGTGAAGGAGGGAATCCAGGGCCAGATCATGGAAATCCAACCCGTAATAGAACATAAGCCCCCTAACAAAGGGGTCCAGAGCGAGGCCTAGTCCTCAGAGGAAGTGAGAGATGAACACAACACTATCATTGGGTTCGGGAGTGGGGATGACCTGCCCTCGGGCGAGCAGCCTGTGCAAGATTTCGGCGGTCAGATATCTGGCCTCTCTCAGCTTCTTGATGTCCTCCTCCGTGACAGAGGAAGGCATACACCGACCTTGGAGGTTGGATCCGGACATGGTTCAAGGTCCGAAGCGCCTGACCTGAGCCTGGGGTGTTAGAACTCGAGGTGGGGGAAGGATTCGATTGAGCGCGAGGGGAAAAAGGGACAGGTCTTGGCCTCTTTATAAAAAGGGTGAATGTCAAGCGTCCTCCTCGCGGCCGTTTTGGACTCGCCTAAAATCGAGGAGTCATACCAACGGGCACGAGTGGGTTACCCATGTTCGTATTGATGAGAATCCCATAATAAGGGGGACACGATCTCTGCTTCGACAAGACGTGTCAAGAAAACTGCCTCGCGATATGTTCGGTGCTGGTTTGGAAAAACGGTTCGAATAATGACCGGGCCATGATGTAACGTCGTGCTGTCAAAACGCGTCAGTAGATTAGATTTGTGAAAATACTATTCCCTCTATGGTGGTATGTGGAAATTATTTTGCAGGGCCGGACACTATCTTTGGGTCCAAAATCTTCCATGGAGTATCCGGAGGAGGAACCCGCCTTGGAATGCCGAAGACAATACCGCGCGTCGGACTCATCGTCATTGAAGCCTGGTTCAGGGGCTACTAAGGGAGTCCTGGATTAGGGGGTCTCCGGACAGCCTGACTATATCCTTTGGCCGGACTGTTGGACTATGAAGATACAAGATTGAAGACTTCATCCCGTGTCCAGATGGGATTCTCCTTGGCGTGGAAGGCAAGCTAGGCAATACGGATATGTAGATCTCCTCCCTTGTAACCGACTCTGTGTAACCTAGCCCCCTCCGCTGTCTATATAAACCGGAGGGTTTAGTCCGTAGGACAACATACAATCATACCATAGGCTAGCTTCTAGGGTTTAGCCTGTATGATCTCGTGGTAGATCAACTCTTGTAATACTCATATCATCAAGAACAATCAAGTAGGACATAGGGTATTACCTCCATCAAGAGGGCCCGGACCTGGGTAAACATCGTGTCCCCTGCCTCTTGTTGCCATCCGCCTTAGACGCACAGTTCGGGACCCCCTACCCGAGATCCGCCGGTTTTGACACTGACACCTCCCCTTACTCTGGGACTCTGATCTCTCTTCTATTCGGGTTAGGTGATTTTGCAAAAATCTAACTTTAGGTTCTCGGAAATACTTTCTCCCAGAGAGCCCCTTCAGTCCAGATGATCGCCTGCTACACCAGAAGATTTCAAATATACTCTCCGATGTTTCCCCGAGACCCTAGTGCTCGCTGCCTTTGCAAATTCCCCACCACTTTTGTATCCTTAGGGATAACTTCATACACTTGCCATTCTTACATTCAATCCCGTTGAACTTGTTATTACAAGATGCCCCGAAATAATCTCTGTTGTCTCGAGAATCCTTTGAGCTTACTCCCTTGCAGTTCATTACCACATGAAAGCCCCTGCAGATAATTCCTCGCACTTGCCGAGTATCCATTCATCCCTAGTTGTCTGTATGTTTCACAAATTCTTCGAAATGCTAATCGATCTTCTGAAAATCCTCAGCAGCCTATTGCTACTGAAGTTCTTGCCTTCCTGCATTAAGGTTAATTCCATATGACTTGTAATCTTCGTTGACTTGTTTTTTCATTGTCATTCTGCTCCTATTGATTCATCATGTGTGCGAACACACCCAATCAATAGTCAATGCCTAGAATTTGTTCTTCCGGCTCAGACGTCACTCCGGTCATGAGCTGGTGCTCAGCAAATCAAACCTTGATTGATTGTCATTCTAATTCTATTCAACTTACTCATCATTTGATCAGAGCATCTGATTCTGATTCCCCGATATGGAAATCGTAAAATTTTCTATTAAAGCATCAAATTATTCAGATGTTTCTATAATATGATGCCTTTGCATTCTTTCTTCCTCTGATTGAGTATCGATACTCACATCAGATTCTTGCGATCTGCCAGGTTCTTTGGTGGATTATTATCCGATAGTTTCCCTCATATTCAATGACCTTGTGAGTTCTCCCTTTGATACATGATACCTTTGCTAAATTGTATCATCTTCTTTTATCAACCATACTCTGCTTCCGAGCTCGAGTTCTTTACTCTTGAAGTTTGTGGTATAAGTTCCTAAGATGCCCTGATGGGTTGAACCAATGCCTTCCCTAATCCATGTGAACCTGAAAACTTCTACAGGTCATACCATACTGGTGTTATGCCAGATAAAATTTCAACACTACAACTTCGTCGAAAG
This sequence comes from Triticum urartu, assembly GCF_056163025.1. Classification (NCBI taxonomy): domain Eukaryota; kingdom Viridiplantae; phylum Streptophyta; class Magnoliopsida; order Poales; family Poaceae; genus Triticum; species Triticum urartu. The sequence continues at coordinate 435,082,712 of NC_141877.1, read as the reverse complement.
CAAGAGGTGAATCAAAGGTTATGTGTTGAAGAAGTGGGAGTCGACCTTGAACTTTGTGTTCATGCCCATGGACACAATGTGGAACTTATCATGGAAGCTTCTTGTGATAATAATAATCACCTTGCTATAAGTTCATCTGGTATCTATGTTTGGTACTTTGCAACCGTGGTTCTGACCATGATTGTCCCCCTTTGACTCCATTTCTTGGACATGTTAAAGCACTTGTCTTCTGCAGGTCAATGCATCTTCGCAACCTCTATTTTGATCTTCCTTCGAGTATTACCCTCTGATATCTCGAGAAGAACAAAGAATGGTGTTGCTTCCTATGAGTCTTCATCTTGCATTGCTTCTCACCGATTTCATATTTCCCTGGGTTCTGAGTTATTAATCACTCGAGAACACCAATAAGTGAATCGATTCCACACCCTGATTCAATAACTCTTAAGTAATTTTCGTTGCTTGCGAGTTTAATAGTCCTTCAAGTCATTCCTAGCCTGATTGGTTATGTCATTATCATGCTAAATTTAACTGTGCTACCTAGTCCTTCCTCCCGGAGCACAATTTTCGGCAATGAGCTAAACTTACATCGATCTTCCTCATCATATCATTTTGCCTTGAACAACAAGCTTGATTTCGAGTTTGTGTCGTACTCGTGGTTCCAATAACCTTTCGCGTCACCATTCCTTTTGTTTGATGTCATCATTAATCGATTACACCTTCAAGAAACCTCTCGACAAATGTGTCGTGATCATTGTCAACATTTTGACTTCTTCCAATATATGAATCAAATTCATGTCAAGAAATATCATCCTTGCCCCTCGAAAAAAGTGTTGTCATCGACAACAACCTTGCCTCCCTTCCAACACTGACTTGGTCATGTTTCTCTTATACCTTGTTTTCCTTGATATTCCCAAAATTGTCCCTTGTGTATTTCTTGTATCTTCAGACCCAACCCTTAATTAAACCACCATATCATGGCTACCTCAAAGAATGAATGTGGTATTCCGAATACCAACAAGAAATTGGTAGCGCAATGCTAAATATTTCTTGATCAATTATGCAAACACCATTGTATGGGTAACATCATGAATTTCCCTGACCCTTTACCTAAATGGTTATCTGCTTGCTATCCTGTCATGTATATCATCGTCTGCTTGTCCTTGGGAAGGATATACTCCTGATACTTGTGTTTAAACACATTTCCCTTTCCATTGGTTTGTTTAATCTGATAATCATATTTTCCTTTTCATTGTTTTGTTTAACCTTTCTTGTGACCTATATGAGATAAGCAGTAATATTTCCCTGCTTATGTAAACACCTCGGTTACAACCCTGTCAAGTTTAACCCTGTTACTATCATTGATGACATTCCGGTAATCCCCGTGGACGAGAACTTTGCCTATTGGTCCGCCTCGTTTCAACAAGCAGGAAAATGGTTCTCTTCGTCCCTCGCCCTTGGTACCAACGTTGTTGCCAACATAACTGGCAGGCTACCCTCTGACATGCCTTGCTATCCCGACCGTGTAAGATGTCAGTGACCTTTCTACTTTTAACCCACATGGTGGGCCCATAACCCATAGTTCCATAGGATCCAAACCTGACTCTCCTGTACAACTCCTGTCTCCAAAGTTATTCCTCACTCTTGGCTTCATATGTAAATCACGAGCCACCTTCCAAGAGATGATCTATTCTGGTGTCAGACACAATACTTATTCCCGTTGCTCTGAACCCCTTTCACCCTCTGTTTCAGGCATCGAACGATTGCCAACCTGCTTGAAACTCATTATATATCTTCGTACCTTGCTCTTAATGATTTCTTTAGTTTCCATTCAAGAGGTACCTGCCACATTCCCTGAGTTATCACCAGATAATCGCCCTTGTAAAGGCCCGTCCTTCTGGAGTTATCCCCTCTTCCTTTACATAAGTACGATGGAATTCCCACATAAAGGATGGCGACTTCATCAAGATGGCCCAAAGAAGAGAAAGGAAGACATCAACGTAATGGACCGACCTCTTCTAGAAGAACAACCAAGACTGGGAAGACTCGATAGAATTCCTTAACCAAATCTTTTCCACTTACTCCACCTCTTAAATCTCAGGATGAGATTTCTTGTGGTGGAGGAGATTTGTAACACCCCCAAGTGTCATGCTACAGTAATCCCTAAGTTCAAGCTAATCATTTTGCTACGACAGTGCTTAGTCACTTTGATCAATATCTCATTTGAAACTCCTTCACTGAATTCAAATTCAATTTGCACGTGAAATATGAAGTAGCACAAAAGTTGCTGCAAAATAGTTCGTCATTTATCCAAAATTCCATAGCAAATGATTGTTAAGGAAAACAACACCACCTCCAAGCTAAGATGGACTATAGCAAATAAAACAGTGTCATTTCAGCATTTTAAAATGCTATTTTTACTTGTGAAAAATCCAAATGGATTCAGTTGCCCCTCAAACTTTTTATGGCAGTGCCAAACACCACAAAGAATTTAAGTGGCCTAGTCCCACAATTTTTCAAAGTATTTTGGTAGCCCAAACTTTTCCCTAGCTGTCTCTGTTTTAAATAAAAAGAAAAAAACAGAAAACCAGAAAAGAGTAAGGGCCTACTTGGCCTCTGGCCTATGGCCTAGCCCACCTACTCCACATCTCTTTTCTCGTGTATACAGGGGAGGGCGTGTCTCTCATCCACCGGTACCATGGCCGGCGATGCACACATGTCGGGCATCCACCCAAGCTTCGGAGGAGATAAGGACGACCCCAAGCCCCCTGCGACGAAACCCTAGACCGCCCCCATCTGTCTCCCCCTCGATCCCCCATCTTTCCCATCCCCTTCTGCTCGATCTCAGACGCGTGAGCGCCGCATGACCGAGCTCCTCCCCGCCGTTGCCGCAGCCACCGCATGCCCCTCTCCATGCAGACGAGTCGAAATGGACCGTCGTCGTCCACTATGTCGTCTGCGGCCACGAGCTCAAGCCGGGACCCTCCCTCCGTCGCCTTCCTCATCGTCGGTCGCCGCACACAACGTCGTCGACCTGCTCGCCTTCGGCCGTCCTCGTGCCTTCCCGGCCATCTCGAGCTCGCCGTCGACCTCCCCCAGTGAGCCTCCTTTGGTTCCTCGCTCCCCCTCCTCTTTCCTCCTAATGTAGACCGCCGAACCCCTCCTCAACCGAGCCGATATGCCTGAAGCCGCGCCCATCACCATGCTGCGCCCTGCCTCCCCGCGACCGCCCCTACTCTAGCCCCGGCTGCCCCCCTGCACCCCGCCTGCACCGCTCGCTGGCCACATCCGCCCCGGCCCCGTGCACCGCACACGCCTTAGCCTGCGTTGCCGCGCACCGCACCGGGCCCCGAGCGCTGCTGCGGCTGCTACTTACAGCCGCCCGCCGCCGTCCCCGAGTGCTGCTGCGCAGCTGCCTGCTCCCACGCGGCCACTCACCGCCGCTTACCGTTGCTAGCACCGCCGCGTTGCCTGCTGCTGCTCGTTGTGCTCTGCGTTGCCAGTCATAGCCGTGGCTGGCTGTGCCACTGCCAGGTAGGGCCGACCCAATTAGTTTACTAGGGAAAATTAGGTTTTAGTTAGGGGCTAATTAGTGATAGGTTAGCCTAGTGGACCTATGAGAGCTTGGGCCCGCACCTCTAATTAACCTCATTTCAAAATTAAAACTGTGTTGAACACATCCAATGACAGGTGGGCCCCTTTGACTGTTCCAGTGGATAAGGGTTGACCAGCAGCTATTGTCTCAGCTGACCGGGACCCACTATCAGCCTTTAAGGCCCACTGCTGTGTACACTTAGCATTTAGGTATTATTTTATTTTCGAATTAAATTAAATCCAGAAAATTAGGAAAATCATTTAAAAACTTTCAAAATCATATAAATAAACCGTAAGTTGGATGGAAATAATTTATATATGAAACTTGTTCAGAAAAATCAAACGAATCCGAATACGTGGTCTGATTCATCTGTCACATGCCCCTGGCATGCTGAACATGGAATCGTCCCCTCTCTTTCGTTTGTCCAGAAATTGCCAAACGTCGGGAAAACCCCTCCGGACGTTTTCCCTCTCCGTCTACAACATGTAGTGCCGCGTTAGAACACCCCCCCCCCTAGCTCTTCATATCGTCATGTCATGCTTAGTGATGCATCTGTTTGCTCTATATTTACTGTTTATTCCCCCTCTTCTCTCCGGTAGACCCCTAGACCGATGCTGCCCTGTGATCGACTATGTCACCGATGACCCTTCTTCCTTTTCAGCAGAGCTTCCAGGCAAGCAAACCCCCCATTGATAATTTCGATATCGCCCATTCCCTTCTCTCTTATGCTTGCATTAGAACTGCTACTATTTTTTGTATGACCCTATTCTGATGCAGAGCTTGTTTTTGTTACCTTCTTTCATACCTTACATGTTTATCCTAAACTGCTTAGTATAGGTTGGTTAGTGATCCATGTGTGACCCCTCATCTTGTCCCAGTTGCCCCGCTTTATGTTCGATGACTCGATCAACGTGATCGACGTCCAGGCCCCGACACCGCACATCATCCCCCCCCCCTAGTTGTACGACTCTGTAGAGTTACTATCGAGTGCTGAGGGTGATACCTCGTTAACACTTCTGATGTTAACCATGTAGTGTAGCTAGCTATTTGGTCGTGATCATTGAGGGTGATTCCTCCTTCACCACTCCCGATAACGACTCTGCCGTGCAACCCCTCGAGTGTGGTCCATCGAGGGTGATTCCTCCAAGTCCACCTTGACGGTTACATCAGGTGGGAATCCATCAAGGGTGATTCCTCATGTTTCCCCCTTGTTGTTTTGGACACACGGTTACTTTGACTTACCACAGAACCATGATGACATCAGGTCGGCCACGAGGGGTGCCCGCGAGTGATGTTAAGTTGGGTTGATCTGGAGGATACCTGTGAGTTTTCCATGTGGCGCGGCCGGGCATTCTTAGCCCTTGCCGCAAGTCCATGAGACGGGGCAACGGGGTCACATGATCGTGAGTCTCTACTCGTTACCGCGCACTACCAAGACACTAATGGTTTGGATATTTGATCCGAGTAGGCCTCTGGCCTTTTTCGCACTAACCACCACGTGGGAATAAGTATGGGCACTCTGCATCGTATGTATCAGCCGAAACCTCAAGGAACGTTAGTGATGGAGCGATGCGCACCGGGTTGGACTGCGTAAGCACCTGCCTTATTTAAGGAGGTAGCTAGGTCTACTCACCGGCCACGTTCGCAACGTGCAGGAGTGCAAAGGGTGATGGGCCCAAGATCCCTACGCCCTTAGGATGTATATCGGCATGCTGGCCTCTCTGGTGAGCCTAGGTAGGACTGTGGTGTGTTGATTGGCCGAGGCCAGTCATGACCTGATGGTGTGTCTGACCGGAGTTGATCGAGCGTGTTGGGTAAGTTGGTGCACCCCTGCAGGGAATTATTCTATCTAGTCGAATAGTCGTGTCCACGTTAACGAACGCTCGGAGTTGTATTCCGATCCATATAGATAGAACTTGATGTTGAGGCATGTAATGGAAATGATGGGTTCAGGATTGCTTTCTTGCAGGGAGTCGAGGAAAAGTGATCTCTGGGCGATGTTACAACATACTTACTAATATTATAATATGCCACTCTTATCTCTTCTGATGCTGCAAGATGCTTGAAGATGCTAGTCTTCGATAGGCTAGGCTTTCCCCTTCTCTTCTGGCATTCTACAGTTCAGTCCACAGATACTACCCATTTCATTGATATCGATGCATATGTAGTCTAGATCCTTGCTTGCTTGTAGTTTGGATGAGTACTCACGGTTGCTTTGATCCCTCTTTCCCCCTTTTCCATTCTTCTCGGATGTCGCAACTAGATGATGGAGCCCAGAATCCAGACGCCACCGCCGATGAAGACTACTACCCCGAGGGTGCCTACTACTACGTGACGGACGCCGATGGCTAGGAGTAGTTAGGAGGCTCCCAGGCAGGAGGCCTCGCCTTTTCGATCCATGTTGATGGTTGTGCTAGCCTTCTTAAGGAAAACTTGTCTAACTTATGTCTGTATTTAGATATTGTTGCTTTCACTGAATCTTGTGTATTCGAGCCCTCGAGGCCCCTGGCTTGTAATATAAAGCTTGTGTTATTTTAATTTGTGTATAGAGTTGTGTTGTGATATCTTCCCGTGAATCCCTGATCTTGATCGTACACATTTGCGTGTATGATTAGTGTATGATTGAATCGGGGGCGTCACAGGTGATACCTCGGATTTCACCCTTCATGTTCTGGACACACAGTTACCTTGGCTTTACCTCAGAGCCTTGTTGAAGTCGGGTCGGCCTCGAGGGGTACCCGCGAGAGATGTGAAGTCAGGTTGACCATGAGGGTACCCACAAGATAATTACGCGGCACAGTCGGGCAGTCTTGGCCCTTGCCATAAGTCCGTCGAATGGGGCAACGGGACCATAGATCGTGGATTATTGATCGTCTCCGCGCGCTCCCTAGACACTAACGAGTTTGGATATGTGATCTGAGTAGGCCTCTAGTCTTTTCGCACTGACCACCACACAGGAATAAGTATGGGCACTCGGCGTCATACAATTCTCCGAAAGCTCTTTGGACGTTCGCGACTGAGCGACGCGCGCCCGGTTGGATGGTAACCACCTACGCTTGTATAAGGGGGTGGGTCTGCTCCAGGTCGTGTATGCAGCGTGCAGGAGTGCAAAGGGCGATGGGCCCAAGACCCCTGAGCGCTTAGGATGTAGACCGGCATGATGGCCTCTCTGGTGAGTCTAGGTAGGACCATGGTGTGTCGATCAGCCGAGTCCGGGCATGACCAAAAAAATGTGCCCGGCCAAAGTTAATCGAGCGTATTGGGTAAGTTTGTGCACCTCTGCATGGAAGTTTACATTGGTGCCCCTTTCCAAAATAACATTTTGTACAATGCAAACTGAAGTGTTTTGTAAACACAGATACACATTTATACCAAGTATGTGCAAAATTTCATAACATTTTACTTTCATAGCTGGCGCATAAAAAAGACAAATATGTATTTTCGAATGAGTCATTTTTTGTCGTTGTTGTTGCACCAGAATTTTGCTTCTTTGTACAGCTTACAAATTACATTTTTTTTCAAAACAAAATTCCATGGATCCATAGTGAACATGTACAAGTTTTCCTAAAATTGTTTTCAATTTTTTTAAAACTTCTAAATATGGTTTTTGATTACTTTTTCCTGACAAAACGGCCTCCCATGGTGCTCAAGCACCATAACATCGCACGACAACATATATAATAGGCTAGGGTAGTCCAGCAATAGAAATATTCACATAAATGTATTTACTTTCAAAACAAACAACATTTTATTTAGGCTTTGGGGAAATTCTACAATGGTTTAAATTATACCACATGTGCCATTTAATTTGGGTTTAATGCATCACAAAAGGTTTTAAGTTGTTGTTATTAATTTTATTCTTGTCGGATATTTTTGTTGCACGGTCTCCTGTTTAGAGTGGACTATAAATTATGTTGCATAGGTAAAACTTCTCTTTATATAATCATTGAACCTCATGTTTAACAATGCAATGGAAGTTATAAAAACAGTTTAATGGCACACATGGCAGTTTGAAATTTTCGTTGAAATTAGAAGGTTGTTTCGTAAATTTTAGCTAAGTGTGTGTTGTAAAAGTGAAACCTAATTAATTTCAGGGGCGAGTCTGGTGGTGATCATTCCAAAATGCACATGTTATTAGCTAATAGAGTTATTATAATGTTATGTGTATTGTAGGTATTAAAATACAAAACTAACAAATGTCTATACACACCATTTATATTGTGAGTGCTAAGATCGGTACCGCCTATGCTCAAACTCTACATCAACCACTGCTTAAAGCCTAAATGCTATAAAACTGATGTAAGATTTTTTGGCAATCCGTGCGAATAACCTCAGGAATGTCGAATTCCGATCGCTCCCACGTACCCCTCCAGAGAGAATTGCAAGCTGGCGGCGAAAATGGTTCGCTCAAGATGGCAATTTGAGCGAACACAATCGGGATGACTATTTCAGTTTTTAGAGCATGATAATTTTCAACGTGCGGATTTTTACATTAGAACATAGAAAATCCTTTACAACAACACGATAAATTTATTTGTTTTCGCATCATAATTCTGGAGCGTTCGTTGTTAGTGTTTTTTTAGGAAACAAAAGTGTTCATTCGTTCCTCCCTGCCTGTGGGAACGATCGTTTGCTCGGGTTACAGCCCCCCTCCCCATCCCATAAGATGACGTTAGATGTATATTGGTAATTTTATTCTTGTCATATATTTCCTTGTGTGGTCTTTGAGCTGTCTAACATGGTCCCTCTTATCTCCTCTTTTCACATGAGAGGTAGGAAGTTAAGAGTCACTCAGACCCACTACTTAATAAATCAACGGGTCGGGTCTATTATATTCTCTTACCTCTCATGTCAAAAGAGGAGGTAACACTAGTAGAAAACAGGGCTTTGGTCCAGGCCGAGTCAGCCCATTAGTCCCGGTTCAGTCTAGAACTGGGACCAATGTGGGCATTGGTCCCGGTTTGTGAGCCCAGGGGGCCGGCCGGGCCACATGGGCCATTGGTCCCGGTTCATCTGGACCTTTTAGTCCCGGTTGGTGGGACGAACCGGGACCAATGGGCCTCGCTCCTGGCCCACCACCATTGGTCCCGATTGGTGGCTTGAACCGGGACCAAAGGCTCCCCTTTAGTCCCGGCTCATGTCACCAACCGGGACCAATGAGGTGCCTATATATACCCCCTCGCGCAAGAGCAGAGCACAGTGCTCTATTTTTTCTGGCCGAGGGGGAGAGGGCTTTGTGGTGCTCTAGCTCACCTCCTATGCACATGAGGTGTTCGATGGAATGCCCGAGCCACACTACTTAAGCTTTCTCCTCTCGAAGCTCGACCTCCAAGCTCCATTTTCCTCGAGATTTGTCTAGATTTAGCGGTCCGTCACGCCCCGTCCCCGTCTTCACCGCCGTCGATCACCCGCGCCGATCTCATCACCGACACCACCGTGGTGAGCCTCTTGTTCTTATCTTCTTTCTGAAAGGAAAAATATTCTTACTTGTATGTTTAGATAGATACTTGTATCATTTTCTTACATTTATTGCATCTTATATAGTGCGATGGTTTTGGTATCCGCCCCCGTCGGCCCTCGTCCTGTCTATGATTCGGATGTGGTATGTATATTATCTTTGTAACTATTGGTTCACTTATTGTTTATGAAAATTATGCCGACCAACGTGACATAGATTTTATTTATCTAGGATGTATGCGAATCGGAAATGCCAACTGACCCTATTGTCGAGAGGTTAAATTTAGTTGAAGAAGAAAACAATTTGTTGAAGGAAAAAATAAAAAAACTGAGGAGGAGAAGATGATATTGGAGTTGCATGTTGCGGATGTCGTCGATGATCACAAGATCAAGATGGATGCAATGCGCTTGAAGATTAGAAAGATTAGAAAAAATATGCCATTCATACTAAGGCTTGGTATCATTATGCCGTTGGATCAATTGTTACCTTGGTTGCGATTATGATCGCATTTGTTTTCGCATTGAAATGTTTTACATAGTTTCAATGTATGGTTTAATTAATTAGATGCTCTGGAGAGCTATATGTTGTTAGATGAGAACTATGTATGCACTTTGGTTTTAATGTGATGATGAACTTCTATTAATTTGGACACTTAATTATATATAATGCACGCAGATGAACCGGCAATGGATGTACAGTGACAGACACACCCGCGAGTACATTAAGGGCGTGCATGAGTTTCTCGATGCGGCTGAGGCAAACAAGCAGAATGGTTTTATGTGTTGTCCATGCACTGAATGTGGGAATACGAGGTCTTACTCTAACCGGAAAATCCTTCACTCCCACCTGCTTTACAAGGGTTTCATGCCACACTATAATGTTTGGACGAGGCACGGAGAAATAGGGGTTATGATGGAAGACGGTGAAGAAGAAGAGTACGATGACAACTATGTGCCCCCTGAATACGGTGATGCTACAACGGGGGGAGCTGGTGAAGATCAAGAGGAACCAGACGATGTGCCCAATGATGCTGCCACGGGTGAAGCTGATGAAGATCAAGAGGAACCAGACGATGTGCCCGATGATGATGATCTCCGCCGGGTCATTGTCGATGCAAGGACGCAATGCATTAGTCAAAAGGAGAAGCTGAAGTTCGATCGCATGTTAGAGGACCACAAAAAAGGGTTATACCCCAATTGCGAAGATGGCAACACAAAGCTCGGTACCGTACTAGAATTGCTGCAATGGAAGGCAGAGAATGTTGTGGCTGACAAAGGATTTGAGAAGCTACTGAAAATATTAAAGAAGAAGCTTCCAAAGGATAACGAATTGCCCGACAGTACATACGCAGCAAAGAAGGTCGTATGCCCTCTAGGATTGGAGGTGGAGAAGATACATGCATGCCCTAATGACTGCATCCTCTACCTCGGTGCATACAAGGATCTGAACGCATGCCCGGTATGCGGTGCATTGCGGTATAAGATCAGACGAGATGACCCTGGTGATGTTGACGGCGAGCCCCCCAGGAAGAGGGTTCCTGCGAAGGTGATGTGGTATGCTCCTATAATACCACGGTTGAAACGTCTATTCAGAAACGAAGAGCATGCCAAGTTGATGCGATGGCACAGTGAGAACCGAAAGAAAGATGGGAAATTGAGAGCACCCGCTGACGGGTCGCAGTGGAGAAAAATCGAGAGAAAGTACTGGGATGAGTTTGCAAAGGACCCAAGGAATGTATGGTTTGCTTTAAGCGCGGATGGCATTAATCCTTTCGGGGAGCAGAGCAGCAATCACAGCACCTGGCCCGTGACTCTATGTATGTATAATCTTCCTCCTTGGATGTGCATGAAGCGGAAGTTCATTATGATGCCAGTTCTCATCCAAGGCCCTAAGCAACCCGGCAACGACATTGATGTGTACCTAAGGCCATTAGTTGAAGAACTTTTACAGCTTTGGAATGGAAACGGTGTACGTACGTGGGATGAGCACAGACAGGAGGAATTTAACCTTAAGGCGTTGCTGTTCGTGACCATCAACGATTGGCCCGCTCTCAGTAACCTTTCAGGACAGACAAACAAAGGATACCACGCATGCACGCACTGTTTAGATGACACTGAAAGTATATACCTGGACAAATGCAGGAAGAATGTGTACCTGGGCCATCGTCGATTTCTTCCGACCAACCATCAATGTCGAAAGAAAGGCAAGCATTTCAAAGGCGAGGCAGATCACCGGAAGAAGCCCGCCATGCGCACCGGTGATCACGTGCTTGCTATGATCAATGATTTACACTACGTAATCTTTGGAAAGGGTCCCGGTGGACTAGCTGTTCCGAATGACGCTGAGGGACACGCACCCATGTGGAAGAAGAAATCTATATTTTGGGACCTACCCTACTAGAAAGACCTAGAGGTCCGCTCCTCAATCGACGTGATGCACGTGACGAAGAACCTTTGCGTGAACCTGCTAGGCTTCTTGGGCGTGTATGGGAAGACAAAAGATACACCTGAGGCACGGGAGGACCTGCAACGTTTGCACGAAAAAGACGGCATGCCTCCGAAGCAGTATAAAGGTCCTGCCAGCTACGCTCTTACGAAAGAAGAGAAAGAAATCTTCTTTGAATGCCTGCTCAGTATGAAGGTCACGACTGGCTTCTCGTCGAATATAAAGGGAATAATAAATATGCCAGAGAAAAAGTTTCAGAACCTAAAGTCTCATGACTGCCATGTGATTATGACGCAACTGCTTCCGGTTGCATTGAGGGGGCTTCTACCGGAAAACGTCCGATTAGCCATTGTGAAGCTATGTGCATTCCTCAATGCAATCTCTCAGAAGGTGATCGATCCAGAAATCGTACCAAGGCTAAGGAGTGATGTGGCGCAATGTCTTGTCAGTTTCGAGCTGGTGTTCCCACCATCCTTCTTCAATATCATGACGCACGTCCTAGTTCATCTAGTCGACGAGATTGTCATCCTGGGGCCCGTATTTCTACACAATATGTTCCCCTTTGAGAGGTTCATGGGAGTCCTAAAGAAATATGTCCGTAATCGCGCTAGGCCAGAAGGAAGCATCTCCATGGGCCATCAAACAGAGGATGTTATCGGGTTTTGTGTTGACTTCATTCCTGGCCTTAACAAGATAGGTCTCCCTAAATCGCGGTATGAGGGGAGACTGACTGGAAAAGGCACTCTTGGAAGAGACTCAATAATATGCAGGGACGGATATTCTTGGTCTCAAGCACACTACACAGTTCTACAGAACTCTACCTTGGTGACCCTGTATGTCGATGAACACAAGAACAGTCTGCGCTCCAAACACCCAGAGCAGTGCGACGACTGGATTACATGTGAACACATCAGGACTTTCAGCAGTTGGTTGGAAACACGTCTCAGAGGTGACAACACTGTTTGTGATGAGTTGTACTTGTTGTCCAGGGGACCATCTTTGACTGTATTGACTTACAAAGGATACGAGATAAATGGGAATACATTTTACACGATCGCCCAAGATCAAAAGAGCACCAACCAAAACAGCGGTGTCCGCTTTGATGCAGCAACCGAGAGCGGAAAGGATACATATTATGGTTACATAGTGGACATATGGGAACTTGACTACGGACCTAATTTTAAGGTCCCTTTGTTTAAGTGCAAATGGGTCAATCTATTAGGCGGCGGGGTACAGGTAGACCCATAGTACGGAATGACAACAGTGGATCTGAAAAATCTTGGGTACACTGACGAACCGTTCGTCCTAGCCAATGATGTGGCACAGGTTATCTATGTGAAGGACATGTCTACCAAACCGAGAAAAAGAAAAGATAAGGAAGCGAATACATCATACGATGAGCCAAAGCGCCACATAGTTCTTTCAGGAAAAAGGGACATCCTGGGAGTGGACGGCAAGACAGACATGTCTGAAGATTATGAAAAGTTTCATGAAATTCCTCCCTTCAATGTCAAGGCTCACCCAAGCATCCTGATAAACAATGAAGATTATCCATGGTTACGGCGCAATAATCAAATGACACAAGCGAAGAAAAAGTGAAGACTTTCTCCCGCAACTATTATGATGATACCATGCAACAATAAGTATTTTGTTGTAAGTATTTTGTTGTAAGTAGAAACAAAATAAAACAAAAAAAGCAACAAAGAAAAAAAACTAAAAAAAGTGTTTTCAAATTTGAAAACTAATGGCACTAACAGAAAGTTTATAATTTTTCTAAAACTAAAAGCAAAAAGAATTAAAAAATAAAGCAAAAAACAAAAGGAAATAAATAATGCAGAAAACAAAACAAAAAAACTGGAAAAAAATAGGGCTCACCCCTATAATATTTGTTATGACTAACTAAAATTACCAAATTGAGTATAATGATAAAACACAGTAATATTAAATAGCAGGAAAAAGATTGACTCAAACATCAATTTTTATAGTAAAGTTATTCATAAACTAGTGATTAACACAAATTTTAAAAAAATCAAATTTAAACTATTCAAATTTTAAAACTAATGGCACTAATAGAAAGTTTATAATTTTTCTAAAACTAATGGCACTAACAGAAAGTTTATAATTTTGCTGACCTAAAAGCAAAAAAAATTAAAAAATGAAGCAAAAAACAAAAGAAAATAAATAAAACAGAAAACAAAACAAAAAAACTGGAAAAAAATAAAAATAGCAACAATAAGTATTTTGTTGTAAATAGAAACAAAATAAAATAAATAAAGCAACAAAGAAAACAAAAAAACTTAAAAAGTGTTTTCAAATTTGAAAACTAATGGCACTAACAGAAAGTTTATAATTTTTCTAAAACTAAAAGCAAAAAGAATTAAAAAATAAAGCAAAAAACAAAAGGAAATAAATAATGCAGAAAACAAAACAAAAGAACTGGAAAAAATAGGGCTCAGCCCTATAATATTTGTTATGACTAACTAAAATTATCAAATTGAGTATAATGATAAAACACAGTAATATTAAATAGCAGGAAAAAGATTGACTCAAAAATCAATTTTTATAGTAAAGTTATTCATAAACTAGTGATTCACACAAATTTTAAAAAAAATCAAATTTAAACTATTCAAATTTTAAAACTAATGGCACTAACAAAAAATTTATAATTTTTGTGACCTAAAATAAAAAAGAAAACACTACAAAACTATAAGTTTTAGTTGTAAGTAGAAACAAAAAAACAAAAAAAGTGCCATCTACTGGGCCCCCACGGCCTGAATACGACTAGAAACCCTACCATGGGCCAGGATTCAGGCCCGCGGGAGGCCCAGTAGGCCCACAGGCACAGATTGCAGTGTTAGGCCCGAAAGCCTGCTTTAGAGAGGAGCTTGAGAGGGAAGGCGCACCGCACCTTATAAACAGGTGCGCCTCCCTCTCAACTAGCGAGGTGGGACTAAATATTTGGGTTCGGGGCAGCACAGGCCTTTGGTCCCGGTTGGTGGCACCAACCGGGACTAAAGGGGGGCATTAGTCCCCCAACCGGGACTAAAGAGGGGCATTAGTCCCGGTTGGTGCTACGACCCGGGACTAATGCCCCCCTTTAGTCCCGGTTGGTGCCACCAACCGGGACCAAAGGCCGCCGCTTCCCGCCCTTTGGGCTGCTGAAAAGAGGCCTTTGGTCCCGGTTGGTACTAAAGGGGGGCATTAGTCCCGGGTCGTAGCACGAACCGGGACCAATGCTCTTGCTATATATACAGCACTTTGCAGTTTTCGCCAAAATCCATCTGTTTCTTCTCGCCCCGACGCCTTCTGCTCCTCGTCGCCGTTGCCGCCGAGCCCTGCCCCGACGCCGTCAGGCTGGTCCACCTCGCCGTCGCCGCCGCCGAGCCACGCCCCGACACCGTCGCCGCGCCCGTCGCCCCTGCCGGCCCTGACACCATCGTCGTCGCCGCGCGCGCTGCCCCTGCCCCGACCCCGTCGCCGTCGCCGCGCGCGCCACCCGTTCCCCGACCCCGTCGTCGTCACCGCGCGCGTCGCCCCTTCCCCGACCCCGTCGCCGTCGCCGCGCGCGCCGCCCCTTCCCCAACCCCGTCGCCGTCGCCCCGACCACACGCCGCCACCTTCGGTCCGGCCGCCGGCGCCCTTTCCTATTATTTTTTTCATTATTATAAAAATGTGCATATATGTATATGTTCTCTGTGTATATATGTTCATATATGCAAAAGTTAGATTTTAGAAAAACTTTATATATGCAAAAGTTTATATATGCAAAAATTTATACATATATGCAAAAATTTATACATATATGCAAGTATATATGTATTTTATATATGCAAAAATCTATATATCTGGCTAGGAAGAAGGAAGAAAGGAAGAAGAAGAAGAAAAACTTATATATGAGAAATGTATGTATGTATATATGAGAAATGTATGTATGTATAGATGTATGTATGTGGATACATGAGGGGGGTCGATATACCCCCTCTCTGATAGCATTTTTGTGCATTTTAGGTTAGTGTATATATATGTTGATGTATATATGCAAAAGATAGATTTTTAGAAAAAATACTATTTTTTCTGTTGATGATGTGATGATGTTTTTTTTCATATATGCATTTTTTCATATATGTATTAATTTTTTTAAGTTGTTAGTAGATATCGATTTTAGGTTAGTGCATTTTATCACTGATTTTAGGTTAGTTGATCGATTTAGTGCATTTTATGTTTTTTGCATTTTAGGTTAGTGCATTTTATGTTAGTGGAGAGGAAAAGGTAAAATAAGGAAAAGGAAAATAAGTAGAGAAAGAAGGAGAAGAAGAAGGAGAAGACGAGGAGAGGAAGAAGAAGAAGAAAAGAGGAGAAGAAGAAGGAATAGAGGAGCTTCTTCTCCTTTTTTTCTCCTCTTTTTTTTCTTCTTCTTCTTAATTTTTATCGGGAACGAGGGTGTCGAGGATCGCTGAGGGGTCGAGGGTCGGGAACTAGGGTAGAGGGTCGAGGGTCGTTAAGGGGTCAAGGGTCGAGGGTTTCAGGGTCGAGGGTTCGAGGGTTCTATAGGGTCGAGGGTCGAGGGTTCCAGGGTCGTCTAGGGGTTGAGGGTTCCAGGGTCGTCGAGGGTTCGAGGGGTCGAGGATCGCCGAGGGTTCGAGAGAGGTTTCCTAGTGTCAAAGTATTGAAGAAACCCATGGCTTCATCATTAGCCGGAAGTAACCAGGGCATGACGAAGTCCTCCAAAATTATTTTGGAATGGTGTCCCGGATAGGATAATTTGCCTTCTTGTATGAATTTCAGCAAAGGCCTTCCAAATAACGATATTTGGAAGGTTCTTGCTGAACTTTGTACCAAAAAGCGAATTATCCTATCTAGGACTCCGTTCCAAAATAACTTTGGAGAGCTTCGTACCATCATGCACATGTTACTTTTGCCTAATGATGAAGACATGGTTTTGTTGAATCCTTTGACACTAGGCAACCTCCCGACCCCTCGGCGATCCTCTCGAACATGAGAGGAAGAAGAGGATAAAAAAAGAAGAGGAAGAAGAAAAAAAGAGGAGAAGAAAGAATAGAGGAGTTCTTCTCCTCTTTTTTTTCTTCTTCTTCCACTTTTTTTATCGGGAACGAGGGTCGTCGAGGGACATAGATGTAGTGTCGTCGTTGTCGATATATACCCCCTCCCGATAGCTTACTATGATTAGGTAGCTAGTTCTACGTTTGGCACTAATATATCCATCTGTCATGTTTGAATAATAACTGCCATGTTGTAAATATTTGTAGAAACTATGGACACCGCCCTAGACAAAGCAAAAGAAGCATTGTTGAGGGACATAATCGCAGAAGGAAGTGATGCCGTCTCGTTGTTTCTCAACGAAACCGATGGTCTGGAAGGAGAGGGTGAACAAGCTGGCTACGGTGACCTAATGCCGGTGCAAGAAGAAGAACATGAGGACGGCTCCGGTGACCCAATGCTGGTGCAAGAAGGAGACCGTGATGACGGCTCCGGTGACCGAACCGAGTCCGGCCAGGTATATATATTAGTTAAGCCTGTGCTGACTAGCTGATTGATGCATTCATTGTTTTGGTATGTACACATATTAATTAAGTCTTTGTTCTTTTTTCTAGCCCTCCGGATCGAGCACAACTTCGGTAAAGAGACGAGGCCCGAAGAAAAAGTTGAGCTCGGATGAAAAGTTTGAGATCATAGCAATCGCGCCCGACGGCCAACCGATTGAACCCATCCGAACAAAGAACGCATTTGTTGCTTAGTGCGGGGTTCTGGTTAGGGACAAGATCCCGATAAGCATCCAGCAATGGTTTAAGCCGGCTACAGAAGACCCTGAGGTGTCTTATGTCAATGATATGCAGAAAAATGATCTTTGGACTGAGCTGGAGTCAAATTTCACCCTACCGCCAGAGGATAATCCAGAGAACCCAGTTAAAGAGAAATTAATCAAGTCTTTTGCTCTTAAGAGGATGGCAGAACTATTCAGGAGGTGGAAGAAAGAGCTGAATAAGTTTGTCGAAAATAATGAGACACCAGAATTCAAGGGCGGATATGAGAAGATCAGAGATCACTGGCCCGCATTTGTGGCCCACAAGACATCGGAAAAGAGTAAGAAGATGTCGGCGACAAACAAGCAAAATGCTGCGAAGAAGAAGCTTCACCATCGCACGGGGTCAGGTGGCTACCTCGTAGCCCGGCCTAAGTGGTCCAAGACTGAGAATGATCTGGTTGATAAAGGGATCGAACCAGAGACAATTAACTGGCCAGACCGTTGCCGGACTTGGTTCTTCGGGGCTGGCGGAACCTTGGACCCTGTAACAGGGAAGTGCATTTGGACGAACGATCAAATGGACATACCAGTCAGGAAGCTTAAGCAGTATATCGAAGCAGCGCAGGAAGGGACGTTCTTTCCAGACAGAGAGAACGACGAGCTCACAATGGCCCTCGGGAATCCTGAGCACCCTAGACGGACACGAGGCACGCCAGGCTCCATTCCGTGGAAGGTTGGGTTTCCGGACGCAGGCGGTTACAAATCCCATGAGAGGAGGAAAAAAGTGCAGCAGACCCAAATGCAGGCGCTGCAAGCAAGGGTAGACGCGATAGAGGAACGAGAAGCAAATCGCAGCAAACGTACTGCCGAAGCCTCCCCCGAAGCTACCCCGCCATCTCAGCATAGAAGCAGCGTGGCTTCCACCGAGCTGCTTCAGCCGGAGCATGCCTTGACGGCTCCTGCCAGCTATCCCGTGGATGCTATCATGGAGTCTCAAAATTGCCACCTTATGACGCAATGGATGAATTTGAAGGTCAATGCGGCTGTTGGCTCTGTTTATCCTACTGAACCCGGCGCAACTTTTCACTGCCGGCCGATTCCAGAAGGATATGCTAGGGTGATGGTGGATGAAGTAACGGAGGGATTTGAGGACCTCCAGCTTGACCACCCTACCGGTGAAGGGGAGACTCGGCTGGGGTCTGCTCTGAAGACTCCATGCCTATGGCGGAAGGAGCTCATCAACCTTCCGAACTGGACGCCTCCGCCTCCTCCTCCTCCTCCGGCGAGTCAGGGCACTCCGCCTCCTCTACCGCCTCCTCCTCCAGCGAGTGACAATCAGGGCCCTCGGCTGGCTCCTTCTCCGGCACGTGGCGGCACTCCGCCTCCTTCTCCGCCTGCGCCGACGCGCCCAAGCAGCCAGCCTCCTCCTTCTCCGCCTCGTCAGCAAGGGCGGAAAAGACCTGCCGTCGCTCCAGCTGCTCCGGCGCGTCGTAGTCCTTCTCCTCCGCCTCGTAAGCAAGTAAAGAAGACAACCGCTCCGTCTGCTCGGTCGGCGTCTAGCAGTACAACCAGAGGCGGGAGGACATACAGATTCGGTCCTTCTCTGAAGACTCCAGAGAAGTTACCATACGAGAGGACCCCGGAGGAGAACGCGAAGATCGCGCGAACCGAAGTGGATGACTGGTTTCAAGGGTTGAAAGCAAAGAGACATCCACCTCCGGAGGAGAAGGTAGGTCCGGTGAAAGTGAAGCGCACTCTGGCTGCCCTGGCAAAACCACCCAAGTCTCCGCCGAAAGGCAACTATGAGCGCATTATTGCAAAGACATGGGCCGAAGCGGAGCGGTCGGGAAGTACAGTCAGTGATCAAAGGCTGAAAGAACGACGAGCAGCTGGGAAACAAATTGCCCAGCTCGGCCAACAAGCGAAGCAATCGTGCCCCCCCCCCTCAAGGTGCCTAGCGACATCGTCGATCCGAGGATGGTGCCCGGTTATGGCAATGTTGACGATTACCTGCCCGACGATGTACTATGATCCCATGGAGGTGCAGATACACAGATACAAGTACGGGAAGCCTCTCGTCAAAGATGAAAAATCTTTAACAACGATGATGCGAAGATTACATGATTGGTACTTGAAAATCTGCAGAGAGTCTGGGGGGAGAAGTACTTTGTATGCGAGAGTTAAACCGGAGCATGACCTCGTTGGAATTGAACTGTTGCCTATTCCATTTGAGGAGTTCTATCAGTTTTTCAATCAATTGGCCCTCGATAAAACAACGATCACCTGCTACTGTCTGTAAGTACTACTACTTCTGTCATTAAGTCTCTCTATATAGCTCATCTCTTTCATTGCATGTATTTATAATTATCCTCACTATATTATGCAGAATGAAGATCGCCGAATTGAAGAAAAGACAAATCGGTGATATTGGGTTCGTTAACACATATCTCATAGATGCAACTGAGGTTGAACATCGTCCCGGAGATACCGAGGCCAACTTGCTACGATCATTCAAAAAAATGAAAACAAAGATATAATACTCTTTCCTTACAACTTCAAGTGAGTGTTACTGTCTTGTGCATATTCGGTTTCCCTTATATATTAGTCCAGGCTATAGTAATGTAATTGATGAGTTATGCATGCGTCGCAGTTTCCACTATATTCTCCTAGAGATTAGGCTTGAGCAGGGAGTAGTAACCGTCTTGGACTCTAAACGAAAAGATCCCCAGGAGTATGCGGACATGACTGAAATCCTCAAGAAGTAAGTTAAATCGATCATTATCCACCATATCAGCAACTTTGTTCATTTCCTGATATCAAGTAATTGTTTTCTTTGTCCGGCAGGGTTTGGAGAAAATTCACCAGAAAAGTTCCGGAACTGCTGAAGGAGCTGGAATTTAGACACCCGAAAGTAAGTACTATAGTAGCATGTTCCGCGCATCTCCTAGTGATTCAAGCGCTAGTTTCATCAATACCATTTAGCATTCTTGCTTATCAGTTTGATTGACCTCTATTTCTTGTAAAGTGGTTGTGGCAGGAACAAGGGAATGATTTCTGTGGATACTACGTCTGCGAGTCCATCCGCCACACGACCTGTGAGCGGGGCGGGTACTCTGGCGAACAATATGAAGTACGTAAATAACAACATTCACAATTTTATTTTATTACCATCATTTGTATTGAGTTTCATTCATTCATATATATATGTATTGACCCCCTTCTTCAAATTAGATGTTTCGGAAGTGGGATGAACTCCTAGCACCAGCTCGCATGCGAGCAATTCAAGAGGAATTGGCGGCATTCTTTCTTGACCAAGTGATCGCTGAAGACGGAGAATACTATGTGGACCATGAGTCCGTATGATTATATTTGTAAGAGATAATTATTGTATAAATGTAGCCGGTAGTGTCGGATAGATATACGAGAACTTGTTGTTCGACCAATCTCTCGGAGAAGGAGAGGTGGTCGATATCACTTCTCTCTGTATGCATATATGTTCATGACGATCTTCTGTTTCCTTCGTTTGCTTAATTACTAGCTAACTAGCGTGTCTAGTCCTCTCTATACGTATGTATAGTACGTAGCGTCGACCAAGCACGGACGTAAGAGAGGACACTTCTCTTTATTAATTATAGCTAGCTAACACAATATATGAAACACCTAAATTAACCCCCCAAAACCCCCAAACCCCCCCCCCCCCTCAAAAAAAAACAAAAACCCCAGACACAGAAATGCTGACGCGTGGATGCCTATTGGTCCCGGTTGGTGCCACCAACCGGGACCAAAGGATCTCCTGACTGGGCTCTGCGCACTGCCCATGTGGAGACCCATCAGTCCCGGTTCTGAATTGAACCAGGACTAAAGGGTCGGGGCATTAGTACCGACACTTTAGTCCCGGTTCAGAAATCGGGACTAAAGGCCCTTACGAACCGGGACTATAGGTCCTTTTTCTACCAGTGTAAGATGGACCATATTAAAATTTTATGTGGTCTTTTGTTTAGAACCGACTATGAATTTGGCTATTCAAATCCCCAAGACCTCTTTTCAGTAGTCACTTCTTTTTAACTTGATCTATTTGATTAAGTCATCGGTGCTAATTTTACAAGTCCGGGTCGAAAGCGTTGCCTATAACTAACTAAATTATGAAGAAATTAGTGATACAGTTTTCATCTGTCAGCGTCAGCATCAAGCACATGAACAAGTGAACACACCACCACCGAGGAATAATAAGCATTTTGGGGAACATTAGAAGCAACACTTATAAGCACCGGCCAAGGAAGTCGAAGGAGACATAAACGCATCGATTGCCAAAAGTTTGAAGACTGACGGACGCGGACGTGCACAACTGTGAGGCCCTATCGTTTACCTGCAGATGGCTACGCGACCCGCAGCAGGCGCCTCACCATTTGTGGCAAGCAAGCAAGCACAGATGGTAGATGTTGATCGGATCGACCCAGCAAACCACACACCCTGCCTGCCTTTACAGCGATGGCCGCCCAGCACCTGTCCACGAGTAGGAGGAGCTCGCTCGCTCCCCGCTCCCCGCCCCCACCCACACGGCACAGCTCGGGGAAAGCGACCGGCTCCCCTGCCCCCTCTGCTCGCTGCTTCCCCGGCGCGCATCACGGCCATGGACGGGTACAAACGTACAGCTGCTGGTCCAGGCCGGCCAGACGGACGGACGGATAGATGGAGGAGGAGAAAAGTCTCGGGCTGGGAACTCCGCTTTCGCTTGCATCGTAGTCCCAAACCAAACACGCACTGGCAGCGGTACGAGCGCTGCTGCCCCTCGTCTCCGGACCAGCTCTGCATGCATGCCACTGTGCGCGCGGTGCGGTGAGCTCGGGTCCGGCCCTGAACCGGAAAGCGGCCAATGGGGTGGTGAAAACGATGAACGGTCCAAGTACGTCGCATGCAGCTGGCCACGTACTACGTGCGTGCACAGAGTACCTGCTGCTTCTGCGTGCCCCGGTTCGCTCGGCTTTACCGAAGTGGCAAAACGGGCGCGAGCATGCATGCATGCATGCATGTGCCCCGCTTGAACTCGGCCCGTTCATGTGGTATGACCAACGTTAATTCTGCAGCAGCAGCAGCAGCAGCTTGTTGCATGCAACGGACTAGAAGTGGTAGCTTAGCTCTAGACGTGTCCGTGCCTTTCCCTCTAGGTCTCCCGCTGGATCGCCATGAATCCATTTCGCATGTCTAACACCATTAGCTAGATATTGTATGTGTGTGTGTTACCCTGCTGTCCGGTCTCTCTCGGATGGTTAGGCCCCAACCACGCCATTTAATCAATCTAATGGAGTGCGTACGACCAGATCGCTCGATGGTTGCGGGTCGATCGACGCATGCGTCAAGTGCGGTACTTCGACGCGGCAAGCGAGCTACTTGTGGTTTGCGCGCGTTTGCCATTACTACGTCGACGTACGGCGACCGGTCGAACTGGGGCGTGTTGCACGAACCACCGGGTTTTGGTTGGCCACTGGCCGGCCGGTGCAGGAGCACGTCGCCGTCGGCCACGCTCGCGGGCCGGTGTCCGCCTGCCCGGCCGCCCGGGTCCGTACGCACGCGCCCGCGGGCGGGACGAATCGGCGCCGGTGATTTGCGTGTCCCCTGGGCTGAGTTCGACGGCGATGGGCTAGCGGTGGGCGCTGGAAGACGTGTGGCGCCCGAGGTCGACAAGCACTACTACCTAGTAGTTCATGTGAGCTGCACTGGTGTTAGGTTTTAATTTGTTCTCTAGTTCTGGTGGAGTACGTTTGTAACCCGGAACCCGTGTGGCTAGCTGGGCTTAATTAGCTTCTTGATGATTGATGGGAAAGCGAAACGAGCTGATAAGTTCAAAAAATAAGAAACGAGATGATTCACCAGATGGACGGGGCCTTGCCGAGTGAGGGCCGTACGTTACCGTACATCGTCTTTTCAGGTGATTAATTTTTCATCAAGTACATGCCCCACGCATCTTTATCTTGTAGACCAGTCGTAACTAAAGTTGATGCTGTAATTTCCAGTACTAGTGCAATGCAAGTTAGTCATAAAGATCGAGTTGGGCTTCCCTGACATGGTAATCGATCGATCGATCTTACCACCACTGTTAATCAACCATCATGCATGCTGTTTTTTTTCTTTGAAAGGAAGGCAAAAGATTTGCCCCATCTATTAAATAAGAAGGGAATAGAATTTGTTACAAGGACACACTTTTACACGGCATAGATGATTACTCACATAAAATAATGTTCCCTGATTTTTTAGCTCCAACGGTGATTCAAAGGTTTGCCTCGCAGATGATGTTGTTTAACAAGATTGGTGGTGGAGCGCTCTTGTTTCAAAAAACACGGGCATTCCGCTCGTTTTAAATGGTCCATGACACGAGCATGATTAGAAAGGCAATGGCCTTCCTGTTGGGGACTCTAGCGCCGGTCCTATTTGTCCACCAGTCCTTGACTGAACTCTCAAGATGCCACATAGAGGTGTCCATATGATGAAGCCCGAATTTTGCAATGACCAAGTTTCATAGTGTAATAGTCGAAGCGGCATTTGAAAAAAAAGATGCGGTCCACTTTCTTGCTCTCGCTTGCAAAGGGTGCAAAGACCACAATTTGGCCATTCACGTTTTTGTAGTCTATCCGCAGTCCAAATTCTGTCTTGGATAGCCAACCAAGCGAAGAATTTAGCCTTTGGTGACGCCCAAGTTTTCCAAACCATTTGGTCCGTGAAGAGAGAACCAAGCCAAAGAATTAGGCCTTGTAGGCGGAGGCCGCAGTGTAGTGCCCGTTTATCGTATGCTTCCACACAATAGTATCTTTGGAGAGTTCATCCAGATGCACATCATGCATGCTGTCAAGCATCCATGCATGGTGCTAGCTATATTCATGATATATATATCACTCCTAGTACCATATTTGTTCTCCATTGGCACTGATATTTTCTCATGAGAAGAAATCCTGCCTTTGTTCCTAGGAAGAGGCCGATCGATCGAGACGGACGACCACGGATATACCATGGGTGCACGTCCCACCGCATCATTAAAGGTGCATGCAGTGCAGGGATAGATCGACGGTGGCACTGATGTCCCTGAACAACTGAACTGGCCGGGCCGGGAGGGAGGGAGGCGCCAGGGCAGGGCATGCATGTACATGCATGCAGCGCGCAGCAGGGGACTACCTCATCTCTGGAGATGCATGGATCAGCTCCCCCGTCCAGCCTAGCCCGCTGCACCTGCATGCTGCCTCTCGCCGGCCATTATTGCGCGTCTCCTCCAGCTTTGCACGCTGAGCTAGCGCCGCATGATGCACCGCCCAGCAGCAGGCAGCCAGCAGAAGCTTAGCTTTAGCGCCTAGATCGGCAGCGATCACAGATTCACAGTCGATGGGCCTGGCGCCCTGCATGGCAGCCATGCATCGCGACGAGGGGCCTCTCACCGGCGGGACCATGCGTGCGTGCGTGTGTGAGCATGATGATCGTCGTCATTATCGTCGAGGGAGTCACGTACATGAAGGAAGGAAGGAGACGAGGCGCGACGCGTTGGGCCGCGTGTGCGCGTGCCAGGCCGCCGGACGGGGCGCGCTCTGGAGTCTGGTGCGTCGTCATCGTGCGTCGACGCCTGACTGGACCGGGCCAGTCAATCCGTCCACGCGCCGGTATGGTTACAGTGCAGCTAGCTAGCGGAGTAGCTGTGAGTTGTGATGGATGCGTACATGCGTGACGCGGTACGTGCGTGGTGGCTGGCTACGCGCGTAGGCCTCGTCAGGCTGCTGCTCCTGCCGCCCGGCGCCCGCGACGTGTCGCGCGCCAGCGCGGGCGGGCACCGCGCCGGGCACGCCAGGGAAGACAGCCATGTACAGTACGCACGGTGGGCTTTTGATTCTTATCCTTGAGGTTCAGCCGGCCAGCCGATCAGGTGCCTTTCTCTAGGCCCATTTAGCTTTTCTGAGCGGGAGGGAGTACGACTATTAGCCCAGCAAAGCAGATGCGCCATTGCCCATTCAGTGGTTTTTTTTTTTTTGCGGGAACATTCAGTGGTACTAACATGAAGAGAAGTATAGCTAGGGATTCTACTGACTATAAAAAAAAACTAGGTATTTTCCTGATTATCAAAAAATAAAACTAGGGAATGATTTTTTATTTTATTTTTAATTCTTAATCCATGATTGTTTTCGCAAATTATTTAAAAAAATACATGAACATTTTTTTAATGCAAGATTTTTTTTATCCATGAACAACCGAAAGTCAGTTTTTCGCTGAATCGATAGTGGTTAGTTTTTCTCCTTGAATCAGTAGAAGCGAGCCGATCAAGCAAGCGAGCCAGGCGGCACAAGGTCAAGCGAGGCGAGCGAGCGAGAAAAATATATGGCGCGAGTGAGCAACATCGATCGGTTTTCGAATGAGCGGACCGTTAGGCGCTCCTCCTAGCGACGGCCCGGGTTCCCCGCCTCGATCGCCTTTGGCTCCGGCCAGCGAGGGCTAGGAGGTGGTCCGGCGCGGCGCTAGCTCCTCTCCGCCGAGGGCGGGGCCGGCCTTGGGGGCAGGCGCGGCGCTGGCGTCAGTGGGAGGCCGCTTCTGGGCGCTGGCTGAGTTCGATTCGGAGGACGAGGAGGACGTGGATTCGGCGGCGGAGGCAGGGAATCTGGTGCCGGCGAGGCCGTCGCTTGGTCATTTCTCCAGCTTGGCCGGAGTGGCCACGCCGCCGCTCCCCATCCGAGACCACAAAGGGTACCAGATCAGGGTTGAGCTGGAGCGGTAGCCGCGGCGGCTGGGGGATGGGGGAGGGGCTCCGGGGGCGGGCCCCTCCATTCCCCCGCCTGACAGCCAGCAAGGCAAGGGCGGGCCACACAAGCCTGGGCCACACGCGGGCAATTTCTCCAAGGTGGCTGCCACTGGTGCGATTGTTCCCAATTCTTCGGCGGTGGTGCCACAGAAGGAGGCGTCTGGCCCCGGTGCGATGGTGGTTAGCCAAGATGCGGTGCTGGGCGAGCTGGCAGACGAGCATTAAGATAGCATCCAAGACACTTCAATAGATACTGAGACATGGGAAAAACTGGGGGTGATCGCGACTCAAGACACGGCAATAAGCCTTCCCCCCCTTGCTCGCTCTCTGGACCCGTCCTTCGAAGTGCTTGGGAATGCGACAGCGCCTCTGTCGCTGGTGGCCATGGAGATCGAGGCCTTGCCTGCCTCTCCAGAGCGTGGAGGGAGCTCGAGGTTGGACTGCGTCCTCATGGACTCGGACCCCACACCGGCCTCGGACAGGCGCCTGTCGAGCGACTGCGGCCGCCAGGCCAAAAAGACTGCTGGGCGGAAGACTGGGTGCAAGACGGTGGCCACGGATGCTGCGGGGTCGACGGCGGCGCTGGGGGGGCGAGTTGGGGGCGGCTGTGCTGGCTTCAGGGCCGGCAGCCAAGGCCAAGCGTTCAAGGGCAACCCCGGCGGCGTCTCGGGCTCCAAGCGCACGCGCCAAGGCCAAGCTTGGGGACATGACTTCTCTGGAAAGTGCCAAGCTCCGTGCTGCTGACAAAAACATGGATGTTGCAGGTAACCCTACCCCCTCTTTTAAGATTCTAAATGCTTTTTTCGACGAGCATCTTGCTGAGATTCTTCACGATAGTGGCGTTGCGCTAGATTCTTCGACTATGGACATTATTCCGTTAGTGCGTGCGCGTGAAGAAGCTCAGGCCGCCCTTGCGACTGCTGCTGCCAGGGGCGTGGCGGTTCAGCCTGTGGACGGCCAGTCTTCAGCACCAGTAGGGGCTGGTGTTGTCGCTCTGCCCATCAAGGGAGACGAGGCTGGGGTGGCCTCGGACTTGCCTTCTTCCAGCCGGGCGCCGGCTAGGAAGCGAGTGGCCAAGGCGGTTAGCTCCCGTGGAGTTCGCCTGCGTAACTGGATCATTTGATGCGATACATCTTCTGGAATATCCGCTGTTGCGGGCATGTGGGGCGGTGTACGCAATTACAAGAGTATATGTCCAAAGAACGCATCGACTTTGTCGCGCTCCAGGAGACGATTAAGGCCGATTTTTCGTTGAGAGATCTTTTGGCGTATGATCCGCTCCAGCGTTTTGCTTGGTTCTGGACTCCTTCCGTGGGCCTTTTTGGTGGTCAATTGATGGGATGTAATAAAGATGCTTGCGATGTTATTCTGTGGGAATCTGGTTCATTTCATATCGCTGCCACTGTTCGTCATCGGGTTTCCCTTGCCTCTTGGGTGATCGTAAGTGTGTATGGGCCGGCTAATCATGCGAGGTCTATTGAGTTCTTGGGAGAACTCACAGCTTTGGTGGGGGCCAAACAAGCAGCCAACCTACCAGTTCTGGTGGGAGGAGACTTTAACTTGATCCACTCGGGGGCGGACAAGAGCAACGACAACATTGACTGGGCTAGGGTGTCCTTGTTCAATAATGCCATCGCGGTCGCTGCTCTTAGAGAGATTGCGCGTACAGGGGCAAGATACACTTGGACGAACAAACAGAGGGAGCCAGTTCATTGTGTACTTGACCGTGTATTCTGTTCAAGTGACTGGGAGGTCTTGTTTCCCCTCTGTATCTTAGTGGCTGAAACGCGCATTGGATCAGACCACGTACCTCTGATCCTATCCTCAGGGGAGGAAAGTGTGCGTCACAGCCGCAGATTCTTTTTCGAGACTGCGTGGTTCGAACATGAAGGTTTCTGCCAACTTGTCACGAATCGCTGGTCCTTGATCGGTAACCAGGTTGGCCGCCAACGAGGACCAGTAGAGTTTTGGTCCTCTGCGGTTGCCGCCTTGCGGGCTTTCCTCAGGGGTTGGGGGGGCCAACCATGGCAGCGAATCTAAAAGAGTTAGGGAGCGCATTGTGGAGGAAATCGCTCGCCTTGACGCGCAGGCGGACGTGAGGTCCTTCTCTGGGGACGAATGGGAGTATAGATACTCCTTAGAGCACCAAGTCCTGGCTATTCTCAGGGCGGAGAAGGAGTATTGGCGCCGTAGGGGCGGCGTCAAGTGGGTCGTGAAAGGCGACGCCAACACGGGATACTTCCACGCATACGCGAATGGCCGTAAGCGCAAGAGCACGATTCTTAGGCTTCAGTCGGAGGGCGAGATAGTGGTCACCCAAAACGAAATAGTCAAGCACATCTTCGACTTCTTCGTAGAGCTGTTAGGAATAGCCGAAGCAAAGAGCTTAAGTCTCAGGGAAGACTTATGGGGTTTGCACGAGCGTGTTTCGCAGCAGGAAAACGACGCCTTGATGGTGACCTTTTCGCCCCAAGAGCTCGATCGTGCGCTAGCTGGTATGAAGAACGACACGGCTCCTGGCCCGGATGGTTGGCCGGTGGAGTTCTTCAAACGGTTTTGGCCGACGCTTAGGGACTTGTTTCAAGCAATTCTCAACGGTTTTGCCCTCGGTACAGTGGACCTGACGCGTCTCAATTATGGGGCTATCTGCTTGATCCCAAAGGTTAAAGGGGCGGAATCAATTAAGCAGTTTCGGCCGATCACACTCATTAACGTTCCTTTCAAGATATGTGCCAAAGCCTACGCTTCTAGGCTAGCGGCGGTTGCTCAACGCGTCATTAGCAAAAGCCAGACCGCTTTCCTTAAAGACAGGAACATCCTGGAAGGACCTATTGCCCTTACGGAGATAATCCATGAGCTGAAACGTACGCGGGGCCAGGGTGTCATCCTCAAACTAGATTTCAAAAAAGCGTACGACCGTGTAAACTGGGAGTTTGTACGGGAGGTCCGGCAGGGTTCGTCCACCGGATCATGCATCTGATCTCGAGTGGCAACACCTCGGTTATTGTCAATGGCGAAATGGGTAAGTTCTTTCGCAATAGGAAAGGCCTTAGACAAGGCGACCCCGTCTCCCCTCTCGTCTTTAACTTTGTGGCGGACGCTTTGGCTGCCTTGTTGTCCAAGGCCAGGGAGGCTGGACACATCAAGGGGCTTGTCCCACATCTCATTCCAGGTGGTGTGACACACCTGCAATACGCAGACGACACTTTGTTGCTGTTTAACCCGGACGACCATAGTATTGCTACGATAAAACTCTTGCTACTAGCTTTTGAGCTCCTCTCCGGACTCAAAATTAACTTTCTTAAGAGTGAGGTCATTACCATGGGGATGGATGACCAGCACAACACATGTGTTGCAAACCTACTTAATTGCAAGCTGGGGAGCTTTCCAATTAAGTACCTAGGGCTTCCTATATCTCACCGCAAACTATCGATTTTCGAGTGGGAGCCTCTGTACGGGAAAGTGGCCAATAGGGTAAGCCTGTGGCGTGGGAGATTCATGTCCTCTGCCGCAAGGCTTATTCTGACAAACTCGAGCCTCTCTTCTCTTCCCCTTTTCACAATGGGGATGTTCTTACTAGCTGACGGCGTTCACGCTAAGCTAGACACTCCAAGAGCCCGGTTCTTTTGGGAAGGAACTGGAATCAAGAGGAAATACCACCTAGTCAAATGGGCGGCGGTTTGTAGGCCAAAAAAATATGGAGGATTGGGAATACTCAATTCCAAACTGATGAATGTCGCCCTCCTCGCCAAATGGTGGTGGCGGTTGGCCCAAGATGAGTCGGGGCTCTGGGCGAAACTGTTAAGAGCCAAGTATTTCCCGAACGGGAACCCCTTCACTGCCTCGGCCAACGGCTCCGTGTTTTGGAGAGGGCTCCAAGCGGTGCGGCCGGCTTTTGACATTGGGGCCAAATTTCACATTAACAATGGCCAATCAACCCGGTTTTGGCTCGCCCATTGGCTGGGTGACTCTCCCCTTTGGCAAAGCCACCCCAACTTATATCGGATAGCCACGAACACTAACGTCTTAGTTGGGGAGGCAATCCGAACTGATCCTCCGGCGATCCACTTTATGCGGTCCCTTACGAACAAAGAGCGTGCGTCTTGGGATGGGCTGGTTCAGCAGATCGGTGTCAACCGTCTAGGGACGACGGTTGACACGGTAGAATGGAGCTTGACAGCTTCGAGAAATTTTTCGATTAAGTCCCTGTATAACAAGCCTACTGAAGGGCCAGCGCTTGATATAGCTAAGGGTCTGTGGAAGGCAGGCCTGCCTTTGAAGATTAAAATCTTCATGTGGCAAATGCTTAGGAATAGGCTGCCTACGTCGGATAATGTGGCCAAACGAAACGGTCCGACTGACGGCACTTGCTCGATTTGCGGACTAGGCGAAGATGCGAACCATGTATTTTTTAGATGCCATTTGGCCAGGTCCGCGTGGAGTGCGGTTCGGGAGGCCTTCCACACGGACTGGAACCCTGCCTCGGGGCATCAACTAGTTTCCATCATCAAGTCCACAAAAGGGATTACCAGTAGAATCGCTTGGCGTTGCGTAGGGGCGCTGCTCTGGGCTCTTTGGACGACGCGTAACAAGATTACGATTGAGAAAAAAAATTCCTCACCATCTTGCAGACGTGATCTTCAAATGCCACCTATTTTTCCAGATGTGGACCCCTCTGGGGAAGGAGCGCGATGCTGAGCGCATGTCAGAAGCCATGGCGCGCATCAAGATAATTCAGGCGCAGGCAAGACAGGATCCGGCGAGCTGAAGTTGCTTTTGAGGTGCCTTTTGTGGCAAGTCTATTATCCAGGTCGTTGTGCTGATTTGTTTGGACGGCTGTAATATTTATATCGAGATGAATCTTATGTTCTACCCCGTGCTGGTCGTGGGCCGTTGATACTTTCCTTAGTTTGCTAAGTCTGTAATCTTTTGAACCATGCTGCCTTATGGGCTTTATTAATTTAAAGCCGGATGCTTTTAGCGACTCCGTTCCAAAAAAAGTGAGCAACATCCAGAATTCTCCGCGTGTGCAACAGCATGTTCGGGGGCGCCTTAAGCAATTAAGGAGTTCCCTACCGCGAGAACTATGTCTTGCTCACAGCGAGATGGAATGAGTTCTCGCGTCTAGTTCATCGCCAGCAGGCCGGCCCATAAACGTAGTTACGTGTAGTTTGCTCGCTGTATGTTCGCTCCTGCTCCGGTTCTCTCTTTTGTTTTCTTTTTTCTTTTTTTCTTTTTAACCGGTTTTCTTCGGACTTTATTTATTATTTGATATAACTTTGGTTTCAGTTGTTTTTTCTTGGTTTCCACTGGTTTGTTCATTTCTTTCTTTGTTTTTTGTTTTTCTCAATTTTCACTAGTTTTTTATTTTATTTATTTTCCCTTTGTTTTTCTTCAGTTTTCTTTGTTTCTTTTTCCATTTTCGTTGATTTTCTTTACTTCTCTTCTTCCATTGGTTTTCTTTGGATTCTTTCTCTATTATGTGTTTTCTCTATGGTTTTCATTGGTTTGTCTTCAGTTTTAGAACCTTTTTGATTGATTTTTTTCATTGTGTTGTTTGTATCATTTTTCCTCGGTTTTCTATGTACATGTGATACATTTTTTAAAACCTGTTAAACATTTGTTAAATACATAATTAAAATAAATTGAAACAAATATTTTTTTATGTCTACTTCTTTGTATACATAAAGAACATTGTTTTATAGAAGTTTATCATTTTTTTTTCTTACGTGATTAGATATTTTTAATACAATGATTAACATTTTCTTCCAAATATGTGTTTGGTGTCTACTTTTTTCATAATATTGTATATTTCGCATATACAATTGAAACATTTATTTGATATACGTCTAACATTTCCCAAATACATGATTACAATTTTTTATAATGTCACGTACAATTTTATGAAATGCTTTAAAAAAATTTAAATGTCACAAACATTTTTTGTATGCTATCAACATTTTTCATATATATTTCTAAAAAATCATTTTAAATATGCTTAACATTATTTTCAAATATACGATTAAATTTTTGACACGAAATATATGATTAATTTTTTTATAATTTCACTTACATTTTGTGAAACACATGAACATTTTTAAAATGTCACAACATTTTTCTAATATTTTACTTCCTGCTCTGATCCATATTACTTGTGGCTTAAATGGATGTATCTAGACGTATTTCAGTGCTAGATACATCCATTTGTGCGAGTAAAATGGATTGGAGGGGTCCCTACATTTTTCATATACATTTAAAATATTTATTTTATATACACTTAAGATTTTCTTGAATATATGATTACCTTTTTATAATGAGACATACAACTTTTGAAACATTTGAAATA
Source organism: Triticum urartu (assembly GCF_056163025.1). NCBI lineage: Eukaryota > Viridiplantae > Streptophyta > Magnoliopsida > Poales > Poaceae > Triticum > Triticum urartu. The sequence continues at coordinate 435,050,340 of NC_141877.1, read as the reverse complement.
TTTTAAAAATGTACAACATTTTGTTAATATGCTATCAACATTTTCTATGAATTAAGCTAACAATCGTTTTACATTATGTTAACTTTTTCTATCTTTCATGATTTTAAATTATTATTTATTTTTATGTTTGTAAATATAATTATTTACAATATTTTCTAAAATAAGGAATAAAATCTAAAAAATGGAAAACATGAGAAAAGACAAACTTACCTCGTACCTACCTAGGCCGGGCCATTTTGAGACTACCTGACTCAAGCGGTTGCTCCACCTCGCGTCAAGCGATGTATAGTCGCTCCCGCTCCCTGTAACTAGGTCCCTGTCGGCCATGGCCCCGTGCATATGAAGGATAATTGGACCAGCCCATTATTGGTATACATGACTACATTTTAAAAATCATTATATGTTAATCACATTAATAAAAAAAATAGAATTTATAGAATGTTTTTTCTGAGATGTGTTACAATCTGTGGAAATTTTCAAGAAGAAGATACACTTTCCGCATGCATGCTTAAAACAATGGCCAATAAGAATGGGCCGACGTTACCCACTTGGACACTGGGCCTGACCCAATGTTTCATGGCCAATAATAGGTCTTTTTTGGTCAGTTTCATGTGGAAACTGGGCAGCGAGCTGATCACCACCGTCCCATCGTGACAAGTGGGTCGACCAAAATTGTTACCCAGGGTTGAGGAGTATGTCGTTACAATAGCACATGCCTCCGCAAGGGTTGTTAGAGTTCTGTTTATAGGTAATTTTTGAACAGTTGGCCCAAGATTACTTTTCTTTCATAATTATAAATCTGCGAACTTTTGGTGCTAACGTTTTTATGGTATAAAATAGAAACGATGTTCCATTTGTACCGTTTTGTGTTCTTTGAACGAATAAAATCTAGAAATCCTAACTTGCTAAAAATTCATGATGCTAAGTGGATGTTGTTTCAAATGATATTGTTGTATTGCTGCTATTTTTGTGTGGAAATCTAGTGCAAATTTGTTTGAGTGGGATAGGACCAGCTTGTCCAACGAGACATGAGGCCAGTCGTCACTGGCCTATTGCATGGCCGACCCATTTCCATTCTTAGCCGCATTGATCATTGTCAGTGTCAAAACCGACATACCTCGGATAGGAGGCCCGAGTTGTGAGATCGAATTGATGGGTAACAGGAGACAAGGGATACGGTGTTTACTCAGGTTCGGGCCCTTTCGAGGAGGTAAAATTCTATGACGTCAAATTTAGAAAAGTTTCAGGGTTGCCTTTTAGTATAGCATCTTGGAAAGGAAATCCAATGTCCAAAATTCACTGATAGCCCGAGAGGGCTGAACACGTGCATAGTTTTAGGCCAATTACAATGCGGGCGCTAAGTATGCGGGGCTAGGGATTAAATTTTTTTGGCAGTTTTAATGCTATACATGGTTCGCTTCTTGGCATCGATGTTCAGGGAGGAGTCAGGGCGCTTAAAAAAGAAGTACAAATATAAATCCTAGCGACCGAGGTTTGTGCATGCTGATTTTAACCGCCTACATAAGGGCTCACCGGTGGAGATGCCCTTATTGTCCCAAATTAGGAGTTGTGATACCTTTTTGCAACGAAGTAGACACTTCATTTCCTGGAAAAAAAAGTAGGCACTTTATTTTTTTAATTAGGGAAGTAGGCACCTCATTTATGAACATCAAATGATGTTTACTGCATTCTTACCGACTTTAGCTTCGCTTTAATCTATAAGATAACATAAGATAAGATGCCAATCATGGTCTGCTGTTTCATCAGCGTTTGTCTTTACTCAGGCCCGGCGGACTTAACGGTTTTTGCCACCAGAAAGCTCGGGCAGATGAAGCGTGAGATGATCATGTTGCCTAGCCGCCAGACGCTAACCTCAGCGCTTAGGTGGATTCTGCGTTGGCCACTAATTCTAACCTCCTGTGTTTAGTAAAAAAATGAATAAAAATAAGTGGCGAGTACCAATATGAACTTAGCTCTGTGATGGAAAGTAGTCTAGATACCGTATGCGACATTCGGCAGGTGTTGACTTCGGGTTTGATTTGTAATTAGCGGTCAGCCGTGGCAAGTTACAGATTCTTGCAAGGCAAGGAAGCTAGCTTTCATTTTCATCCCATCTGAAGCTCAGGGTGGAATTCTTTTTCAGATAACGTTCAGGATGGTGTTTTTCTAGATAACTAGTAAATGCACATATGCAACACACGTTAATATTTAGGCAACATATTAATTGCATGCGGATATTATGTATGCTATTATTTGTATGTTAATTCGGTGCTTAGTGCAATATTTGATATGATATTAATTATACGTTGAACACGTTTAACGCTCGCCATTGGAGCAATCTAGGTCATTGGATTGACTTAGTTTGATGACCGAGATTAGTTGGATTTGCCCCTTTGGGTCTTTCTATATTGGTATAGATGCTTTTTCAGACAAACATTTTCTAGATAATGCTTAGGATGGTGTTGAACGATGTACTCTTCTAATTTACCACTCCCTCTGTCCCCAAAAAGGCTGTTATTTTTGGACGGAGGGAGTATTTATGTTTCTAACTCCTGCCTCTGAGCTTTTGTTGCAAAATATATCTTTTGATCAATGGTGCTTCTTCTTTTTAGTTTTTTAGGGTTTCTTCTTCTTTTTAGTTGCAAGGAGTGCTTTTTGTCTTCGTGAACCATTCTGACATTATTCATGAACAAATCATCATCGATTTTACTGGTTGAGAGTCTTCGAACGCTCTGAGGCAGAGCGTACACTAAAAAGGACATAGATGCGAACTGCATCTATAGGTTAGATGGTTTGGTTTCTTGTGACGACATCAACTCACCATGGTTCAAATTCTAGACTTGGCATTGGTGGTCTTATTTTTTTGAATTTATTTCAGGCCTTTCGGTGATGTGTGTCAGTGGGAGAAGACTTTCATGTCGACTACAAAAACATCTGTGATGACTTCATCAATCTTAAAATGATATGCCGGCACATAGAAGCAGGATGTGCGTGCATGCGTTCATAGGATGAATGTATATGCGCATGTATCGCGTTAAAAAAGACGGAAGAAATATAGAAGAGTTGTGTTCCAAGTTCACAAGTCGTACCCTTTCTCAGCTAAAAAAAAGTCGTACCCTTTCTAGAACGTGATTGTTCTACAACTACTAGGTTCGCAGCAAGCACGAGACCGGCAATGAGAAAAACCGGTTGCTGCCCAGAAACCGACCCCGACCAAAAGCGCAGCCATACGTGAGCTCCGTCTTCCCCGCGGCCAGGTCAGAAAAGTGCAACCAAGCTAGTCCCGCCCCGGCGGCGCGACACGACCGGGATTTTCCGCGGCCGGCGTGCTTCTAGTAGACGGATCACGCGATCCACGGCGGCGCCGGTGTGTGGCCAGTTGTCACTCGGGGATGACATGTCACCGCTCGGCGCAGCCAACGCGGTAGCTGTCGATCATGCATACATACACACGTCACGCCGTCACGGTAACACAACTCAGACACGGGCACCGTGGGAACCGGGCTAACGTCAACCGTTGAAACACCAGCACGGCTGCCGTGGACATTTGAACTCGGAAAAAGTCTAAAATAAACCTTAAATTTGTACTTTGAGTCTGAATTGAACCCTGACCTCAAAATCCTTGAAATTGGCACCCTAAACTTTCTAACCCCGGTCTATCCTGGCGTCTTTTTGCTGAAACCTCGTTTGTACTGGGGGGATTGCATATGTAACTGGGGGAGGGGGGAGGGCAGCGCTAGCTGGGCTGGCTATGGGCCATACTTCAATCGTTCTCGCCGCGTGGGCTCTCACCAGACACAACCCAACTGAAGCCTCCTTCATCGATCGGCATTGTGTGTTTGGCAATTGCATTGCTCAGTCGCATGCATTGCGCTGCACAGTGCTAGCAGGATCAACCGATCTCCCTCATCTCCGCTCGACCTTGTACGTTCTCGTGCTCCTATTACTTGCTGGCTTGGTTAGCATGGTCGAGGAGCAGCAGCACAAAGTGGCGCGCGTCGTGGCGTGCATGATCAGTAAATGCATGCGCTGTTGCTGTAATCAGTTTGATAATGTGATGGTGTGGAGCTGCAACTGCAGGGCTTTGTCTTAGAGCATCTCCAACAGCCGCGCTATGCGCGGCGCGCTAAAATAGATAAAAAAACGATACATAAATATTTCACAGTGTGTACATAGTTCATCATAGTATAGATAGATAAAAAAAACTAGTCCAACACGATAAAAACTACGGCGCAACTAGATAAAAACTACGGTGCAACTCGAACGTGCCGAGGCCGAGGCGGACATCACCGGACCGAATCTCAGCATAGAAGACGCCGGAGGGGCACTTGCGGACACCGCGGTAGCCTGAAGATCCCCGGCGGCGCGGCGACATGGTGGTGGCGCGTCGGTGGCGGGGCGAGGAAGCGGCAGAGGAATCAGAGGAAGCAGGGAGAGAGCGCGTGGCAATGTGGATCACGTGGCGGGCGCAGCAATTTATAGGCGCGCCGGAAGCGGTGCGCCAAATTTAGCGCGCGACCTCCCGCCGCGCGCAATCGTTTCCCGCGCGCCCGAGTTTCTCGCCTCCGCTGGAGCGCGTGAAAACGTCTCGCATGTGCTAAAATGGCAGTTTACCGCGTGCGCGGGGTTTTTGTCGCCGCAGTTGGAGATGCGCCGTTGCAAAACACAAGCTTCATGGAGTCCCTTTTTCAAAAAATATTCAAAAAATATTAAAAAGTTTCAAATAATATTTTTTTCTACAAATACATATGCATGTTCTTCTAGTATGTACAAAATTTCAGCAAATTTGATTATTTGCATAGTGCATAAAAAAGACAATTATCAGTCCCAAAAACAAAAAGGGAAAGACATCTTTTAATTCATGTATTTATCTTTTTTGTGTGCATCACTTTTTTCTAGAAAAACTTTCAATATATTCATCGTCAATTATGATAGTACAATGATTACCGACAATAAAAAAACTATATCCAAATCCGTACACCACCTAATGACGACTACAAGCATTAAAGCAAGCTGAAGGCGCGCCGCCGTCATCACCCCTCCTTCCCTGGACTCCGGCAAAACTTGTTGTAGTAAACAATCGAAAAGTCACTTTGCTTTCCCTGTATGTTTATAAAATTTTATACATGTATACTACAAACATATATCTATGTGTATGCTTTTTCCAGATTTTTTTTGGATGTGAAAAAAGTATTTTTCTTTAAAGGAAAAATAAAGAGCTCCGTGAAGCTCGGTTGCTGTTTGCACTTTTCGATATCCCGTCCCTTTCTTCACTAGTACTCATCCAGCTCAATTTTTTTTTATAAACTACTCATCTAGCTCATTCTAGTTTCGAACAAAGTGAGAAGAGTTGTACCTCCTCACTCTAGCAATGCTTGTATTGCTTTAACTCATCCTATTTTTTAACTAATAACAGAACACGATATAGATAACAGCTAGTCATCTTATTTCGCCAGCCAACGCGCACAGAGTGGCGCTCAACCTGACGCGGAGCGAATCCCCACCACTTATGCAATCCCCCGGGCACAAACAAGCTCTTAGCCAAAAAGGGCTGGGATAGACCAGGATTAGAGAGAATAGGGTGCTAATTTCACGGATTTGAAGGTCAAGGTTTGATTCAGACTCTAAGTACAAATTCAAGGTTTATTTTAGACTTTTCTCTTTGAACTCCATGCCGTGAAGGATTTAGAGCAAATATAATAAAATGATGTAAACATGATGTAAGGATTTAAATATAGTATTTTTGCCGAGTTTGAAGAGAGAGAAAAGAAGCGGGTTATAGACTTACAGTAGCTCAAGCTTCAAGAAGCTTTGTAAGAGTGAAAGATGTGTCATATGTTGACAAAATAGTATCTTTTTAGAGCATGGTTAATAATACGCCAACAATCGGCTATAAGAAGTTGACATGTCATTTACAACGAACCTAATAGCCGGCATGTATAATAGTAAATTTTGAATGTGTACTATTTTATTAATAGTTGGCTCATCTTACAGCCTCACAAAGTGTTTTAGAGCTTGTGCTGCAGCTGGCTACTAATCAAGAGCCTGCTTCTCTTCTCTCTCCTCTTCTCTTTCCTTCGACTAAGCACAGATATAATATTTTAGTTCTTATAACCTGCTTATGTCACCTTACTATACTTGCTTTTATAGCCAACTATTATACATGCTGACTATTACATTGGTTATGAATGACATAACAACACGTTATAGCGAACAACTAGCTATATTATTAACCGCACTCTTAGGGGGGAAAGGAGACATAGGTTTCAGCGTGTACCTCTCTTCGCTTAATTGTGTGCGTGCAAGTTTTTTTAAAGCACTTCACCAAAATCCCCGGTTTAAGATACCGTCCTAGGCTTACACAAGCAAACACATCAGTATGAATCGGATGAGCCAAAAAATATATTTTTTGTTGAAAAGTATTTCTTTTGTCAGAAATAACAAACGCGGTTGGCGTGGACATCTCGACATCCCTGCCATTGAGACGTAAGATTAAGGGGATGTGAGTTCGAGTGTCTAGTGAATTATCCGAGTGCAAGTGCCCTACCAAATGTCTTTTACCTAGACATCATCTTAGGCTTATCTGTTTAATTATACGTGTGCAAGTATCCTATGAAATGTTTCTTGTCTAGACACCATCCTGAGCTTACAAGACGTTATGCAACACACAAAAATAGCCGAAGAAGCAAAACAAAAAGATGTTTTTCATTTTAAAAGTAGTAATTAATTGATTGCATGCACGAACAATTAAATTACAACAACCGTGCTGCTACGACAAACAAAAAATAACTATGGAGACCTTAGTGAGAAATGTGTAATATAAGTCAAACTATGGAGACAACGGCTTGATTATCAACACTAGTTGAACTAGTACTACTAACGTTAGAGGATCTCATTCTCATCACTATCTTATCTTAACTAATGTACTCAACAATCTTCAAGAGAATAAATAATTAGTCGTATTACACCGCACGCAAATAAAAGAGAAATAAAACCCTCATCTTGGAAGCCCAAGCAAGTAAGCAAAACAGAATGAGAAAGGGATTGAAAAAGATAAGCTACCGGAACAACACATCACTGCTGAAGTGCTGCCGATTGAGATTGTCCAAATCCATTTTTGTAAAATAAGACAACTTTTCAAACCTTGCAAGCCACCGGAACTCTCCAGAGAGTCGACCATCCAACCTTCTTAAACCCCATGGGCCATGATGGTTCCCATCAGCCATTCAAACTCCAAACGCAGCTGATCACCACCAGCGTTTAAATTTCCCTCGCAGCCGCCGTCGCCATGGGCACCCTCGTCGGCCACGTCGCTCCGGGCGCCGGCTTCCTCCTCATCGGCCTGTGGCAGCTGTTCAACCACATCCGGCTGTTCGCGCTGCGGCCCGACTCCTACGCCGCGCCGCTCTGGTTCCCCGCGCGCGGCGTCCGGCACCTCGAGCTCATCCTCATCATCGCCGGCACGTCGGCGTCCATCCTGATGGAGCTCGTCATCGGCCCCGCGAAGCACCAGCCGTTCGACGATGACGGCACCATCCCGTCCGACCACCTCCACAACTTCGAGCACGCGTCCGTCTCGCTCGCGCTGCTCGCCTTCGCCGCGGTCACCATCCACATGGACAGGGTCCGGGCGCCGATGCGGGACGCCGTGTCGCAGCTGGCCGCCGCCGCGGCGTTCGCGCAGGAGCTGCTCGTCTTCCACCTCCACTCCACGGACCACATGGGCGTGGAGGGGCAGTTCCACTGGCTGCTGCAGACCGTCGTCGCCGTCACGCTGGCCACCACGCTGCTGGGCATCCCGTGCCCGCGGAGCTTCGTGGTGAGCCTGGTCAGGTCCGCGAGCCTCGTGCTCCAGGGCGTGTGGCTGATCGTCATGGGCGTCATGCTCTGGACGCCGGGGCTCGTCTCCAAGGGGTGCTTCCTCAACCACGAGGACGGCCACGACGTGGTCCGGTGCCGCACCGACGAGGCGCTCCACCGCGCCAAGGCGCTGGTGAACCTGCAGTTCAGCTGGTACCTGACGGGCACCATGGTGTTCGTCGTCGTGCTCTACCTCCAGGTCAGCAGGCTGTACCCCGAGGAGCCGCAGTACTTGCCGCTGGTCAAGGGAGGATCCGCCGGCGGCCGGTTCAGCGTCGGGGACGATCACGAGGACGAGGATGACATGGAGGCCGCGAAAAGTACTTATTACGGGCAGATGGTCAGCGGTGGCACAAAGCCCATGGAGGTAGAGAGGTAAAACTGAAGCTGTATACCGTATGAAAGGAGGGAACGGTCAAGATGGAGGGTTGTATAGTATAACAGTGGGTATATGTTCTGTAATCAGTAGGGTTGGGGTGCTGTAGATTGTATAGTTTTTTTTCTTTTCACTTTTCTGGACTTGGTTTCACCGAGTGAACTGACCCGTAAATGTCGTCGTTGGTCACTTCAATTTGTTTGTTTAGCCCTGGCTTGTTGGTCTGATCATCGGAGTAGAATGGATTCATGGCTGGCTTGTGGATGGAGATTGGAATTGCACCTTTTTTTGTGTGTGTGTTCTTGATGATTGTGTTAGAAAATTAGGCAAGTTCATGATTAATTCCAGTAAATAATTCATGACTAGAAGAGATACTAGCATGCAAAAATCTAGCAAACTAGAAGAACAGCAAGACATGCATAACGGCAGCAAACACGTAACAGTAGCTGTAGAAACAGACATGAACAGAGGATGTTGGACGTACTGATCGTTAGCTATTATGGGTGCGACGGTGTTGATGACGATGTTGGCGACGATCTGCTGCTGACGGCGATGAATACGACGATGAGTAGCACCGCCCGACTTGGACGGAAGACGACCTGTGATGACGAATTTGAGCAGTCGCGCACAGCGCTTCCCAAAAACCTAATTCGTCCTCTCCCGGTGCAGGATCGCAAAGACGAACGGTTCCGGAGACCTGCTCTCCCACACGCCGATGCACGCCGGCGTTTGGGATGGAGTAGACTACGATGGCGGCGCAAGTTGTGAGATGAGGCAAAACCCTAGGTGTTTTTCCGGTATCTTTCTGGCCGCAGCCGGTAGCTGTATATATATTAGGACCAGAGGCGGTATTGTGTCGCGACCACAATCCCAAACCGACTCGGTTTCTAATTCGTATACTTACCGGACAAGAAATCAAAAAAAAAACTTGTCTGCCAAGACATAAAAATAAAACGGCAAAAGGAAGCTGCGCTCCTGCAAGGAGACGGACCGGATTTCGGCGGACCATTCACGCGCATGTCGCATGTACGCGCCGCCTCGCCTCGCCTCGCCTCGCCACGGCCCGGCCAGGCCAGGCCAGGCGAGGCGAGGCGAGCGAGCGCGCGCGTGTGGTTTTCCCTTTCTCTTCTCACACATCACTTAGAGTGGTAGAGAGAACCCACTATATAAAGAGGTCCAACTCTTCTTCAACTTCCAAGGTGGGACTAAACTTAGCACCACCACTTGCCATTTTACACATGGGCTTTGAGATTTCAGAAATTGCTATGGGCCTAGCCCATTAATTCTAACAACCCCCCACCAGATCTCAAATACCCATTTAGAGATTTGCCTTCTCTCACCACTTGTTTAATATACCAGTGTTTCAGCAGAGACTGTTAAGTTGAACTTCTGCCTAGAACTTTAAGCTACATCCATTCACAACTTGACAATGGACTATGCCTTGAATTGCTAGTTTTGTGTGAACAGGTTTCACTCAAAGTCTTAACCAGTACCTGACCGCCAGTAGGCTACCCCGCGGTTTGGAGCTTATACGTCATACTCTCTGGTCTCTTCGTGAGTTTACTAGAGATCACCCAAATCTCATAGACTGCGACGTTTACAGTCAGAACTCATATAGGTGTGTTCTTTCAAGACTGCTCTGTAGGATAGCATCTTTGCTAATTATAGCCAATAGAACCACATTAAGGCATGTTGCCAACCTGCCTTATAGATCTGAGCCTTACAGCTCTGAGAGTTTTGCATCTTCACTTGGAGACGATCATAAGTTATTACTCTCCTCAGTTAACCAATAGCTTGTTCTTCCCAGATCCTAATTCACGGGATCTCCGATCACAAAGGTTGGGTTACTACTATGGTGTAACATCTATGGGTCTCATACCCATCTCGCTTGATGCAATATCTATCACATTTCGTGATAGTCCCTTTGTAAAGGGATCTGCCAGGTTTTTGTCTGTTTGTATATATGTAACAGTTATTACTCCGGAGTTTCTCAACTTCCTGACAGACTTCAAATGTCTTTTCACGTGTCTTGATGACTTTGCATTATCTTTAGAATTGTTCACTTTAGCGATAACCGTTTGGTTATCACAATTCATAAGAATAGCCGGTACAGGTTTTTCAACAACCGGCAAGTCCATCAAGAGCTCACGCAGCCATTCTGCCTCAACAGTAGCTGTGTCCAAAGCAGTTAATTCTGCTTCCATAGTTGACCTCGTCAATATGGTTTGCTTGCAGGACCTCCATGAAACTGCGCCACCACCATGAGTAAGTACATACCCACTTGTTGCGTAAAGTACATCAACATCGGAGATCCAATTTGAATCACTATATCCTTCTAGCACAGCAGGATGCCCTGAATAAGTAATTCCGTAACTCATAGTACCTCTCAGATAGCGCAAGACCCTTTCTAGTGCATGCCAATGATCATCACCCGGGTTGGACATGAACCTACTCAGTTTGCTCACAGCAAAAGAGATATCTGGTCTTGTAGCGCTAGCTAAGTACATGAGTGAACCGACAATTTGAGAGTATCTTAATTGATCTCTCGTTTCTTTCTTGTTCTTTCTGAGTGTCACGCTGGGATCATAAGGTGTTGGAGAAGGCTTGCCATCCATAAAACCGAATCGGTTCAAGACCTTCTCAACATAGTGAGATTGCGTTAATGTAATCCCACTCTCATCCTTAATAAGTTTGATGTTTAGAATTACATCGGCTTCTCCCAGATCTTTCATGTCAAAACTTTTTGATAGAAAAGACTTGACCTCATTAATTGCATTAATGTTTGTACCAAAGATCAGTATGTCGTCCACATACAAACATAATATGACACTATTGCCCCCACCATGGCGATAGTAAACACACCTATCAGCCTCGTTAATGACAAATCCTGCAGAAGTCAAAGTTCTTTCAAACTTCTCATGCCATTGCTTAGGTGCCTGTTTCAGACCATACAAAGATTTTAACAACTTGCACACCTTTCTCTCTTCACCCTTTACCACAAACCCGTCAGGCTGATCCATATAGATCTCCTCTTCCAACTCTCCATTGAGAAAAGCTGTCTTTACATCCATTTGATGAATGATAAGACCATAAGAGGCAGCCAAGGAAAGTAACACTCGAATGGTGGTCATTCTAGCAACGGGTGAATAGGTGTCAAAGTAATCTTCGCCTTCTTTCTGAGTGTAGCCCTTGGCCACTAGCCGCGCCTTGTATTTATCAATAGTACCATCAGGCTTTAGCTTCTTTTTGAACACCCACTTACAGCCCACAGGTTTACAACCATATGGTCTATCAGTTAGTTCCCAAGTTCCATTAGAAAGAATTGAGTCCATCTCATTATGAACAGCTTCTTTCCAATCATCTACATCCGGAGATGCATATGCTTCTGCAATCGTCTTGGGTGTGTCGTCCACAAGGTATACAATGAAATCATCACCAAAGGATTTTGCAATCCTTTGTCTCTTGTTCCTTCTAGGAACTTCATTGTTATCCTTCTCAAGGACTTCCTTATGTGATTGTTCGAAATATTCATCAGTTGTACTAGATTTAGGAATTATCTCAGAAGAAAATCTAGCAATGCTATGCATATCTTTCATAGGAAATGTGTTCTCAAAAAATGTTGCATCACGAGATTCCATTATAGTATCAACATGCACATCAGGTACTTCAGATTTTACCACTAAAAACCTATAAGCAATGCTCCGTTGAGCATACCCTAGAAAGACACAATCCACTGTCTTTGGTCCAAGTTTGCGTTTCTTAGGAATTGGAATATTGACCTTTGCCAAACATCCCCAAGTGCGCAAATAAGAAAGTGATGGTTTTCTCCCAACCCACTCCTCATAAGGGGTTTTCTCTTTATTATTGTTGGGAACTCTATTCAGGACATGACATGAAGTCAATAGAGCCTCCCCCCACCATGCCTTAGATAAACCAGCAGTGTCTAACATGGCATTCACCAAGTCAGTCAATGTGCGGTTTTTCCTCTCGGCCACTCCATTTGATTGAGGTGAATAGGGAGGCGTCCTCTCATGAATAATACCATGTTCCTCACAAAATTCATCAAAAACTTTTGGAAAATACTCTCCACCACGATCGGACCTAAGACGCTTGATCTTTCTCTCTAGTTGATTTTCAACTTCAGCTTTATAGATTTTAAAGTACTCTAATGCTTCATCTTTAGTTTGCAACAAATAAACATAGCAAAATCTAGTCGCATCATCAATCAAAGTCATGAAATATCTCTTTCCACCTTTTGTCAACACACCATTCATCTCACAAAGATCAGAATGTATGAGTTCTAGAGGTGCCAAGTTTCTCTCCTCGGCAGCCTTATGAGGCTTTCGAGGTTGCTTAGATTGCACACAACTATGGCACTTAGAACCTTTGGCAACTGTGAAGTTCGGAATTAAACTCATGCTGGATAGCCAAGACATTAAACCAAAATTAATATGACATAAACGAGAGTGCCAAATACTTGCATCATCATTAACACTAGCACAAATTTGGTTTATTGACTTATTGCAAAAATCTGAAAGAGAAAAGGGGAACAAGCCTCCGCACTCATAGCCTTTTCCTATAAATTGTCCAAATCTTGACACGATTACTTTATTGGACTCTAAAACTACCTTAAATCCATCTCGACATAGAAGGGAGCCGCTAACTAGATTCTTGTTCATAGTAGGGACATGCTGCACGTTCCTTAGTTGCACGATCTTTCCCGAAGTAAACTTCAGATCCACCGTGCCAATGCCGCGAACAGAAGTATGTGACCCATTCCCCATTAGGACAGAAGAATCCCTTGCGACCTGATAAGAAGTAAACAGGGAGATGTCAGCACACACATGAACGTTAGCACCCGAATCAATCCACCACGAAGATGATTGAAATACTGAAAGCACAATAGGTAAATTACCATACCCATCAGTATTGCTAGCGGTCACCATGTTGACAGTGTTGGAGTTTGTTTTCCCTCTGCGGTCTACACGTTCAGGGCATTCCTTGGAAAAGTGTCCAGGCTTCCCACAGGCGTAGCACTCTAGCTCAGCCTTGTTGAACTTCTTCTTCTTGAAGGTAGTAGTCTTGGTAGGCTTGTTGAAAACAGGTTTGTTCTTCCCTTTGTTCTTGTTCTGTTCCACAGGTTTCCCACATGTTTGGTCATGATTAATTCCAGTAAATAATTCCTTGGAAAAGTGTCCAGGCTTTCCACAGGTTTGTTCATGATTAATTCCAGTAAATAATTCATGACTAGAAGAGATACTAGCATGCAAAAATCTAGCAAACTAGAAGAACAGCAATACATGCATAACAGCAGCAAACACGTAACAGTAGCTGTAGAAACAGACATGAACAGAGGATGTTGGACGTACTGATCGTTAGCTATTATGGGTGCGACGGTGTTGATGACGATGTTGGCGACGATCTGCTGCTGACGGCGATGAATACGACGATGAGTAGCACCGCCCGACTTGGACGGAAGACGGCCCGTGATGACGAATTTGAGCAGTCGCGCACAGCGCTTCCCAAAAACCTAATTCGTCCTCTCCCGGTGCAGGATCGCAAAGACGAACAGTTCCGGAGACCTGCTCTCCCACACGCCGATGCACGCCGGCGTTTGGGATGGAGTAGACTACGATGGCGGCGCAAGTTGTGAGATGAGGCAAAACCCTAGGTGTTTTTCCGGTATCTTTCTGGCCGCAGCCGGTAGCTGTATATATATTAGGACCAGAGGCGGTATTGTGTCGCGACCACAATCCCAAACCGACTCGGTTTCTAATTCGTATACTTACCGGACAAGAAATCAAAAAAAAAAACTTGTCTGCCAAGACATAAAAATAAAACGGCAAAAGGAAGCTGCGCTCCTGCAAGGAGACGGACCGGATTTCGGCGGACCATTCACACGCATGTCGCATGTACGCCCCGCTCCGGCCAGGCGAGACGAGCAAGCGCGCGCGTGTGGTTTTCCTTTTCTCTTCTCACACATCACTTAGAGTGGTAGAGAGAACCCACTATATAAAGAGGTCCAACTCTTCTTCAACTTCCAAGGTGGGACTAAACTTAGCACCACCACTTGCCATTTTACACATGGGCTTTGAGATTTCAGAAATTGCTATGGGCCTAGCCCATTAATTCTAACAGATTGTACCTTAGAGCTTGCCGTAAATGACTTGGGCTGTCTTTTCTCATCAACCTGCGAGTCCAATCCAATGTGTCGCTTTCGATGTTAGTTGCTAGCATCTTATTTATCCTGGACCGGCTTATAGCAATTGCTAACGATTTGCAAGGCAATTTATGTTGGCCGGTGCTGGATTTGTCGTGCTTGTAAACAAATTTACCATCTTAGCGACAATATAAATTGCAATAAAAAACATTCAATTTGTCATCCCCTCCCAACAAACTTCAGCTGAATAACATTACTTATTATCTTTCAGCTGGTTTACGGGAATAATCATCGACTCCATTTCCCTGGAAAAACAACAAAATAGTATCATCGCGCCAACGATACACGTATGTATGAGCGTTTGTGTCTGTACTGATGTGTTAAAAAAACAAAATAATATCACTGTGCCAACGAACAACTCAAGTGCAGAACATGGCTTGTACGGAAGAGAATTTGTGGCAAGCAGACGTTGGGACACCAAGTTACTCGCACGTGCCTTTTCTTTTGACTTTGGATTTCTAAACTTTCTTATCTTTTGAATACAAAGTCTAAATGAAGTTTTATTTTCATATTCCTGTGTTTCTCATGTCGAGGCTTTCAAATAAGAACCATTTTAAATATGTTCTAAGAAGCTTCTAAAATAAATGTTAAATTTCAACTCTTAAAACTCAGTACGAGCAACCGACAAATCATGATTATTTTTCCTTATTGCCGACAAAAAATCTGTTAAAATTTTATCTATTGATAAGAGCGACTGAGCGACGGCGGTCGGAATCTCCTTTGGCGACGAGGAGGACCATAAGCCCAGCAGTCGTAGCAGCGGCCGTGCCTCTGACGGACGAAGAGTTCGTCCATCAAATGGACCGACGCCACCATCGTTGGCACGGGTCAAGGAGGAGCCACCATCCCCGTCACACTACTGCGGCGGTGTCTAGATTGGACGACGCGTCTAGGACGAGCTGGCCTCGCCAACACGCAACTGCGGCGTCCAGATCGGACGCCGCATCAAGGACGAGTCCGCGTCACCACCGACGCACAGCTGATACGCCCACATTGGCGGGCCCGCATAATTACCCTGTCGCAACTGTCACCGCGCCAAGGAGGAGTTGTCGCCCGCGATAACAAAGGCGCGGGGCCGCGTCCTTCATTACCTCGGAGGCGGCGGTGTTGGCGGTCCCTCGGCTCCAGGGCAGTCGTCTCCGAGGAGGAGCGCAAGGCGCAGTACGATTGCTGCAACGCCGCCCGCCACTCCGAGTTGGCCAAGACAGACATGACGCCGGAATGGGTCCATAACGACCTGGACCTCGCCACCGCGTGGGTCCTCGACCACTCCGTCACCATCGCAGAGATGGCCGTTGGACGCCGCCGCCGCCTTGACGGCGAGGATTGGTCGCTTAGCGACTGCTTCGCTGGGCAAGGGCACTGCCAGTGGCCGCGGTGTCCCCCACACCATGGAACAGGAGGCGGACCGGCTCCTTCGTGAGCTGCAGGCAGTTGCTGGACAAGGCAGTCGTGGCCCTCCGGCGCCTTTCCACCGCTGGAGGGACGACGGCGAAGACGGCACAGACGGCGAGGATATTGTGGTAGGACATGACGGTCACACGTATGAGGTGATCGTCCGGTATAATGTTTAGTTCTTTTTTCTAGTTTTTAGTTTAACGGTTGAAATATAAATCTTTTTATGTAAATTATATTCGAATTTTAATAAAATCTGACATGTTTATATGAATTTCATTTGATTAGTTCAAATGTGGTTTAAAATATATGTGAGCAGTGTTGGATGGCCGGCTTCTATGTCAGTGTTCATGGACTAATCCTCTGTTCACAGACGGATACGGAAGCAAATTTGTAAGTCGGAGATGCCCTTAGCATGGATCAACTCGATGAAAGCGGCAGAGCGACCGGTTGTAAACGAGGAACCGGTTCTCCTTCATTGGCGTATTGAAAATAACATTTCGGCGTTGTTTAGGTAGCCACGGGATTATATAGAACTAGTTTTTAGCCAATTTTTAGTAAAATCGGTTTTGTCAATTGTTATATGTGTAATCAGTTTATGAAAAAAGATGTTTGGATTAGAGAAAACTTAGGATCGATTTGTCACGTTCCTTGTTTGGTTTGGATAGGCTTTTCGCCTACACGCATCAACGAGTTTGTTGAGAAAAGGACGGGCGTAGAGAAAAAATTAGCGATCAAGTATATCCAGATCACGTTTTTAGAAAAACAACTAATCCTCGTTTTTTCATATACCCGAAATCCTGGATTATGGAAAATCAGATCTTTTATATTCACAGATTAGATAAAGTTGCCAAACAGGATTTTAGTTTATTACATCGTTTTCCTAATTTGTGGAGAACCAGTTCTATACGTATCACGTATCCAAACAACGCCTTCGCACTTCTGATAGTTCTGAGCACAAGACATTGCCAGAGCACACGATTAAACCGCCCACAGCATCCGTGCTAGCAAACGATTACACCGATGAAGCATGTCTTGTTAGAGCATCTACGGCTGGACTTAACAAATCTGGGCCCTCGAACGCCCGCGGACACGCCCGAATGCATTTATGAACAGTGACCGGACACTTCTCAAATCACATGTTTACATATGTGTCTCTCATATCCGAACTCCTATATTCATATTATATCATGCGACATCGATGAAACTACGTAGATCAGTTCCATACATAGAAATAGCACAATAGTTCACCAAAAGATCCACCAAAGTTCACATAAACGACGAACAACTTTATACTATATCTAAAACTTGAAATTAAAATCAACTTCACCACTTTCGGCCCGGCCCTTTCCCGTTCTGGTTGCCGGTGTAGCTGTACCCGTCGGCGGCTGGTGGAGGATCGTCCGATTCGTTGGAGGAGGAGCCGTGGTCGTCGGAGGAGGAGTCGACGATGACGAGGCCCTTGAGGCGCTGGACGGCCCGGTCCTACCGGCGCCTGAGCTTGGCCGGCCGAGCCGCCTCCTTCGCCTTCTCCAACGGCTCCCGCTCGGACTGCTCGATGGCAAGCTGAAGAGCCTTGGCGTTCTTCCGGCGGAGTCGCCATGCGTCCGTCTCCCCCATCGTAAGTGACCGACGGTAGACCCACGTGAGGAGATGCTGGTCCTCGTCGGGCTCCGCCGGTAACCCACGCCGGCGGAGGACAGAGCTCTCCGCAGCCTCCCTCTCTCTTGTTCGCTGCCTCTCGCAGTGGGTGGCGCTTGCCTTCGTCTCTGGCATGCGCGTCCAGGCCGGCGGGGCAGGCACAAGCACCCACCACTTCGCATGAGGGGGAGCAGCAGCCGGCAAGGCGAGGGGATGGCGTGGGGAAGTAGCCACCGACAGGGTGAGGGGACGGCGTAAGGGAGGCGCCGATTGCGCTGGCCGCCTGTCGGAGCTGCCCATGGGCTAGGAGGGGCCAGCGCCGGCTCCGAGATGCATCGACGGGGAAGCTGCGGCTGCGGCGAGGTTGCAGATCCAGAGCTGCCCTCGGTCTCCACCTTGGACCGCTCCAAGGCGATGCGGAGGGCAAACTCATACTCCGAATCCACCTCGTCGTCGGAGCAGCTGCCAGAGGTCGACATTGCGTCAGATTCGATCGAAATTGGTGAGGGGAGAGGAGAGGACGGAGCGAGACAGGAGAGTGAGTGAGCTAGGGTTTCAGACCGATGAGGTCGATGGGGTTTTTTGTGGGACATCCGTGGGATCGGTGGTGGGCCGGGCTTGTCAGGCGGATGCCTCAGGCGTGCCTTGGCCACCCCATATCCGCTCCATATTTGGGCTGGATATGGGGGGTGCCTGTCAGTCCGGGCGTTTTAGACCCGTTTGGGGCGTCCGCCTGGATCCAAAAAACGTGACCGAGCAGCCTGCCCGGACGTATGAGACGGCTTTGAGAGGTCCGGCTGTAGATGCTCTTACTCTGTTTCCCATTTTCTCGAATGGTCCGGTGTCCAATGTTGAAACAAAATTGACTTGCGAGATAACTGATATACACATATCGATCGATCTGTCCCTGTC